>NW_010965296.1:35845-45781 GCF_000463585.1 Tarenaya hassleriana | reverse complement strand
TTTGTTCTCAATAACAAATCTGAAACCGTCCGAGTCTAAGCATAAAATCGATATAATGTTCTTGCTGATAGCAGGAACAAAATAACAATCATGCAACTCCAATACAAGGCCAGAAGGTAAAGTCAGATCACAAATCCCGACGGCTAATGCAACAACTTTTGCTCCATTCCCAACGCGGAGATCTATTTCTCTTTTTGCCAGTTGTCTACTTCCTCGCTGCCCTTGCACATTTCCACAAATGTGCGAGGCACTTACGGTATCTAATACCCACGATGTAGAATAAACAAATTAGCCTCTATAACGAAGACACCAGAAGTCGATGCTTCTCTAAGCTTCTTCTTCTCCTGATCTTCCAGGTAGAGTCTACAATTTCTATACCAATGCCCAACGGCATGACAGAAATAACACTCTTCCTTCTTGGACTTAGGCTTAGGTTCAATGACAACGCTTGTCACTTTCCTCTTGCCCTTGCTCTTGGAACGCTTCCTTTCGCTGTAACTCTTTCCAACAATTACCATATAACTCTTTCTGTGGCTCTTAGCCTTCTTTTGGAATGACGCATTCTACTGATCAACTATCAAAGAATCGTCCATGTCCTCTAATTGCTTACGCAATTTCGAAATCACATTTCCAAATATCAAGCTAGACTTGTCCGGATAATCATCCAAATGCTTCCAATAAGCATCAATGATCGATCTAGAAGCCGTGGTAAGAGGTTTATCCTTCATAAGGACAGATCGCATCGTCGACTTTGGTACACTACCGGTCGACGCTATATCCTACAGAAAAAGACAAAATAGAACAAAAAACACATCTAAATGCAGATTCTATCAATGATCTACTACCAGCTAGTCCATCATCGACCAATGACAACATAGATGCAAACACAAGCTATATTCCCATAAAGAAAACTAACCCTACAATAATTTTCTATACGGGACACTAAGATCCGTATTTCACATAAGAATGAGTTGTTACACTCAACCTTACGCTATTTAGGTAGACATCTAATGTCAATCACATCCAATGTGACTCTTAGATCGTTTATGAGACTATGATATCGAATATCATTGCATACTCGTCTCATTTATATCATTAAGTCTCAAGACAAACTTGACAACTTAACTTAAGGTAAACCATATTCAAGCTATGAGAACCACGATTTCCCAACCTGCCTCACAAAGATAATCCGGCACGCTCAATTTTGGCACGACCCGTGTTACGGACGATCGATGCCTTGACAGGTGCTCTAGTAATGGAAGGTACACGCTTAGCATTACATAAATAAGGGATTTTCGAAACCACACTTAGATCAAACATCTACTTTCAAGATATGAGAACCACCATTTCTCCATCTTGCCTCACCAAGATAATACGACACACCCAGCTTTGGCATAGCCCATGACACGTACGATCGAGGCCTTGACAAGTGCTTTACTCGTAGAGCTCCTAGATCTAACCAGTTTATGTGCAACGATTGTACATAATCCGATTAGACTATCCATTCGATTATGTAATCCCAATCTCTAAGCTCCCACTCAATCAAGCATATCTAATATCTTGATTAAGTTATATGCATTCATTCACTATGGATCATCCAAATGAACGAATCATGCTATTCTGAATCACAGTTGACCGGTTTAAGCAACGATTGCTCAAATCAGATCCCGAAATAAAAAACCAAATTTTGGTGAAGTCTCGGGACCCAGATCGATCGGTCTAGGCCTAGACCGATCGGTCTCCAGGTCAAGGTCGGTCCAGACCTTTCGGTCCGGAATGGTCCACACCGATCGATCTGGGTCCAGACCGATCGGTCTACACATGCAGACCGTTCAGTCCGGACCTATCGGTCCAACCGACATGCGAAACCCTAGACCGATCGGTCTAGAGGACTAGACCGATCGGTCCAAGCGAAAACGTGATCAGATCTCGTTTTCGTCGTTTCTGCCCTGTTTCGGACCCGATTTCGACTCCGTTTTCGCCTGCGAACTCAGAATTCGAAGCTCTTGCACAGAACAGAAAATCTACTCTAGATCCACAATCAAATCATGCATAGCATCAAAGCAAACACGGATTCAAACAATTCAAATCCTATAACGTGCGTGATCGGGTTCTAACAAAATCATGCAGAAGAACCAGGCTCAGATACCACTGTTGGTGTTTCCTGGGATCTCATGAGCAAATCTAATTCCTAAGAGATCAGTTCTAGAGTTTGCGCAGCGGATGTAAAACAAAAAATTTGATAAAATCCTAAAACCTATCATGCATGATCTTGTAGAAAGTAAGAATGCTTACCTTAATCGATCCGAGGCCTGTATCAATTGATGTGTTCGTCCGATCACTATAGGCAGGAAGAATACCTTGCCCTCTACACGTATCCACACGGCGGAAAGGATTCCAACGGTTGGAACTCGTCTGCTAGGACTGAAGAACACGTTCTTCTTTGCACAAAGGATTTCAGGGATCTAACTTTTAGGCTTTTTTCACTCTCAAAACTCTTTCAAAGGGTCTGAAAGTCGTGCCCAGAGTCTTAGGAGGCTCACCCTAAAGTTAATCCCACTTAAAACCCTAATTAGAGCTAGTGAGTTTAGGAAATCTCGACGTCTAGACCGATCGGTCCAGACCTGGACCAATCAGTCTGGAGCTTATTTTACGTCTGGACCGAACGGTCCATGTCTGGACCGATCGGTCTAGAGCAATTATCGAACCGAGTGACTGTCACACCTTACCCCTAGACCGACTGGTCCACGTGTCTGGACCGATCGGTCAGGGTTGGCTGAACCGATCGGTCTAGACCTTCTAGACCGGTCGGTCTAGCCTCCGTTCCACCGGGATTTTCTCGTCTCTTCTCGCGCATTCGTCCTTTCCTGTGTGTGTGACCCTGTAGGCTCATCCGATATAGCAGTATAACCCGAAATCTTTTATTTCGGTTACACAAGTCATAGGCGGTCTGTAGCAAAAAACTATGACTACCTATCTCGAATAGAGTTTGTTCGTGATCCTACAAACGCCGGTGATGATTCCGTTTGATTATTCTTTTGTATCACGATATCATATGTCGAATATAAGGCATGGACAAGCCACCTTATCTGATTCGACTGCTTTCTCGTTTACTGAGTTCGACTGTCTGAAATAGACGACGTTCGTCTATAGTGCGGCCACACATTTCTACAGTCTCGCTCACACGAGGGGCCCAACGATATCTCTCTCTTTTACGAGAGGTACAAATCCCATCTTGACTATCTACAATCCAGCACATGATTCGTTTCGTACATGATACACGCCTTTATAGTCCTCCTGTTACGCAAGACGTTTGACGTGTTCAAAGCATGCAACTCCTCATGTTGGATTCCGTAGATATCTCAGGTCTTAGGATCCAATCATGGAACTGCCATATGAGATTCAAGTCATGACGCTAGTGTTGGGTTTTCCTGAGATCTCATAAGCGAATCCTATTCCTAAGAGATCAGTTCTAGGATTTGCGCAGTGGATGTAAAACAAAAATTTTGATAAAACCCTAAAACCTATCATGCATGATCTTGTAGAAACGATAGAACGCTTAGCTCAATCGATCCGGGACCTGTATCAATTGATATGTTCCTCCGATCACTGTAGGCAGGAAGAATACCTTGCCCTCTACACGTATCCACACCTCGGGATGGATTCCAACCTTTGGAACTTGTCTGCTAGGACTCGAATCTTTTATTCGATGATGTGCTTTGAGAAAAACGAGATTTAGATCACTTCTTCAACCCTCTAGACTCTCCAAAAAGGTCTGAAGAAGTTCTATTTTTTGGCTCCTTAGTGTTAGAGTTATTAATCTCCTCTTATTCAAGTGATTAACCCTAGATCCGGACTTTAAAATTAAATCTGAAACCCAGACCGAACGGACTGCTTAGTAGTCCGTTCGGTCTGGACACTTGGTCCATTCGAACCAGTCTTATAACTAGGTCCGTTCGGTCCAACATTTGGTCCGTTCGGACTGAACTCTCTAGTCTGTTCGGTCCAACAATTTGGTTCGTTCGGACTAGATGCTCCGGTCCGTTCGGTCCACTCCTAGACCGAACGGTCCGGACCTCTTGTCCAGATTTCTCGACGTTTTCTCGTGCATTTGTCCTTCCCTGCGTGTGTGACCCTGTAGGCTCATTCGATATAGCAGTATAACCCGAAATCTCTATTCCGGATATACAAGTCATAGGCGGTCTCTAACAAGACACTATGACTACCTATCTCGAATAGAGTTTGTTCGTGATCTTACGAACGCCAGTGATGATTCCGGTTGATGATCCTTTTGTATCACGATATCATATGTCGAATATAAGGCATGGACAAGCCACCTTATCTGATTCGACTGCTTTCTCGTTCAATAAGGCATGGACACGCCACCTTATCTGATTCGACTGCTTTCTCGTTCACTGAGTTCGACTGTCTAAAATAGACGACTTTCGTCTATAGTGCGGCCACACATTTCTACAGTCTCGCTCACACGAAGGGCCCAGCGATATCTCTCTCTTTTACGAGAGGTACATATCCCGTCTTGACTATCTACAATCCAGCACATGTTTTGTTTCGTACCTAATACACGCCTTTATAGTCCTCCTGTTACGCAGGACGTTTGACGTAATCAAAGCACGCAACTCCTCATGTTGGATTCCGTAGATATCTCAGGTCTTAGGATCCAATCATGGAACTGCCATATGAGATTCCAGTCATGACGCTAGTACATGTGACAATCTCATGCGGGTCAATCCAGTATTCCGTTCTCCAAAGAATACCTATGACTGTGATCGTATCCAATACCTATGATCATCTATATGATCATCACCCACACATCATACTAGTCTTATTATGTCATCATTCCTATAATGACACAAGACTAGGGAGTTTAGTATCATTCATAATGATACATGGATTTCATAACACATCTAGTATACAAGAACATCTAATGAATTAAATACTCTCATAAAACCTGTGGAAAGTATCAATACATCAAATGTGTCTAAATAAAGCTCATAAACAGTACATCATAGAGCACTAAACCAACAATCTCCCACTTGCTCTAATCATGAACTGCTAAACATCTAATGGTCATATCCCTAACATGACGCTCATGCTTCGACGAAGGGAGAGGCTTTGTCAACGGATCGACAATGTTGTCATCTGTCGACACCCTGCAAATGTGCACGTCTCCTCTGTCTATGATCTCTCTGATAAGGTGAAACCGTCTGAGTATGTGTTTGGATCGTGGATGAGATCTAAGTTCTTTCGCTTGTGTGATCGCTCCATTGTTGTCACAATACAGAGCAATGGAGCTATCAGCACTAGGAATGACACCCAAGTCACCAACAAACTTCCTGATCCAAACAGCTTCCTTTGCCGTGTCCGACGCTGCAATATACTCAACTTCTGTAGTAGAATCTGCAACGGTTGCCTGTTTGGAATCTTCCAGCTAACAGCGCCTCCGTTTAAGCAGAAAATATAGCCAGACTGCGATCTGTAGTCCTTATCGATGTAAGTACTTCAGGATGTTCCTGACGGCGATCTAGTCCTTAGAGAGTAAATTGAGAAAGAATACTAAAATGGAGAAAGAAAACAAAAAGATAAAACGGAGAAGAAGAAAGACATATGGAAGATTTTTTTAAATAATATTAAAATATTCTATTATTTTTTTCATTTATTTCAGATGCATTAAATGAAGGATATTTGAGTCTTTTTAATAGTTTTAATAAGGACAATATGGTTATTGTCCAGACCGTCGGGTCCAGAGATCTCAGTTTTCTAAAAAAATAAATCTTCAGACCGTCGGGTCCAGAGATCCCGGACCGGACGGACCACGACCAGAGAGGAAGGTCCGGAACAGACGGACCAGGCAGTCCAGACCGGACGGACTGGACTGTCGGCGCGACAAAAGTCGCGATTTTCGTCCGGATTCTACCTGAAAGCGATCGGTGAGCACTCAATCCTGACCAGAAAACCTGACTTTTTGACCATAAGCGTGACTTGGTCCACACTGGGTCCGGATTCTGCTGAAAACTCGCCTAACCCAAGCCTTAATTAACCCCTCCTCCCACTCATGGTCCACACTGGGTCCGGATTCTGCTGAAAACTCGCCTAACCCAAGCCTTAATTAACTCATCCTCCCACTCGCATATTCTTCTCTTTCAAACTCGGAATTCTCTCTCGAATCCGAAGCATTTACGCTCAATTTGGTTCCTACAGAGCAAGAGGAGCATTACCAAGCTTCCTATCTGTCACCCAGAGCATGAGGATAAACCAAGGTGAGTGAATTCGAGTTTAATTCGAAAGTCTATTGACATGGAATTTTGGTTTTTTGAGTGATTCGTGCAAAATTGATGTTTGATTCATGCTCCACATGAGATTTTATGAGTTTTAGTATATTACCCATAGAAAATCGTGCATGTTTGTGTGATTTTGGTGAAATCCGAGGAATAGAACGTCCGGTCTTCTAGGTCTGTTGGAGAAAATGCGAAGTCCAGAGGTTGAAGACGAAGTCTAGACCGTCGGGTCTGGACAAGCAGACCGTCGGGGCTAGACCAAAAATCAGATAGAGACCTAAACTTGCCTAGACCGATCGGTCTGAACGAAAATCAGCCCGAAAAAAAGAAAACAAAGAGTAACGGGACACTGAAGTTTCACCAGGTGAGAAAGTGAAAAACTAGACTAATCGGACCTATTATTACCCCGACTCAATATAGTGAAAAAGTGAAAAATGAAAAATGAACCGAAAATACGGGTCAGACCAGACCCCTCGTAGTCTAAACCCAAAAATGGATAACAGGTAAGCCTAAAAACCACAGAATGAACCGAACTGGTTATCCGGGCGGACTGGGACCAGATAGGTCAAACGGAGATACAATTCGGTAATTTAACTGGAAAGACTCAAAGAAAATATATAAATGAATATAAAAGACTATGCAAGCGGAAATGCATGTATAGCAAATAAACCATATAAATGCGTGTGACTGAGGTAGCTAGCATGACGTTAATGTTAATTCTAAAGGGTTCGGATTAATCTTTAGCGCGTGATTGTAGTACCGGGCGTTTGTGATTGAATACACGATGTTGCGAGATTGCGTCTCATTTATGGTCATCCGATCCAGGTCGGACGCCACCCATATGGGATATGTTTATGAATGTGGCGATGATATAATCGCGCCAACGTCCGAACGATAGGACGGTTATGAGCACCCCGATGACTTGGCCGATTGTAGTCGGTACTATTGCATGACGAGGAAAATACGGTTCTTGGTAACCGCGCCAACGTTTCCGCTAGCGACGGAGCGGATTCCGGGATATGAATATCCCAAGGATGAGGCATTACACATACCTGAGATTCGGTTAGATTGGGTCGGGTCTCCCGAGGAGGTGGTACGGACTTATTCTTCCATGTTCGGGCACGAACCTGACAAGTATTTCTGCGGCGAATGGTCGGCGAGGGGGAGTTGCAGCGATGAGCTCTCCCGTTATAGTCGATGGCATCGGTTGTAGCCGACGTCTGGTGAACTCCGGTATTGAGAGGTGACATCAATACCGGAGCGAGGTGACACACCTAGTGTCGAGAGGTGACATCGATGCTAGGGTGGGGTGATGTGTTCGGGCGGAGAAAAAAAAATATTTATACTGGATCCGGGGGATTACGGAGTAGATGGATTCCGAGGAGAGAGGTGGTTGTGTTATGCACATGGAGAGTATACTACCTACGCATGGTGCGTATAGAGACGATTGACGGACTTTGTCTTGCGACTTGTCGTACGGACTTGATTGTGATTGCTGACATGATTACCGTGATCCATGTTTCCATTCATGTTTATTAGAGTATTAGTATATATATGTATTGTTTTCCCTGATTCCATGAGAATAGAACTCCGGGTTACGCCCGAGTTCACTCTCTAAGTAATTAGCTTAGGACGTTGTTATGCAACGTTTCAGGTCGTGAGCAGCAGTGGCCGAGGAGCGGACATCGGAGACCTGGGTGACCTGTCCACCGATCATGTATAATTATTTACTATGATACATTTATATTCGGGGAAACGGTTTTGTGTTATATCGGTGGTAAACTGTTACGCTTTATAATAATGTTATACTACCACTCGATTATATATAATTATTTCTGGAAATAATGTATCATATATGTATGTATGAATGTTTCCTTCCGCTAACTCTGAAAAGAAAAGTTTTAAATTCCCACAGATTTTTAGAATTGTGTTTTTATTTAGTTGTCCATGTGACGCAACTCATATTGCGGGATACGGGTTTCGGGTGTCACATTGATAGTAAAGTTCAATTTAGGATTTAGAATGATTTGGATTAAAGGGATCGGTTTTTCGGTTTGAAGCAACATAATCGAAATATTTTAAATAGCAACATTTTAAATCACATCTAATGTAATCTAATTTTATTTAGACTTTTTTTCTTATCAATTAATCTTTTTTTTTGGTAAAATGCGAATTGGATTACTATAGTGTATAGTAACCGAATACGAAAATCGAAATGAAGAACCTATGAAACTGGAAAGCAAAAGCCCCACATGGGGTATACATCAAGATGATATTAGTTAAACTATCATGTCGGAGATATGCTCGAGATGGTACCAATCTTCAAGCGGTGATGGTTGGTTCGTCGGGGATCACTTCTTATCAATTTATCTTGACAGAACTAAACCCAAAACAATATAAAACATATTGGATTATGGCGACATTTTAAATCAAATCTAAAAAGGAAGTAGAACAAAAAAAAATAAACTTTTTAAATTTGGCAAATAAATACAGAACTTCAAAATTTGTATATTGGAATCTTGCATCTTGAACCGTTTCAAGACCTTATCGATGTAAGTACTCTGACACAATCCTAGAAGACGCCTCGATCTATCTCTATAGAACTTTGATGCCTAAAATATAGGCCGCTTCTCCTAGGTCCTTCATAGAAAACTGTGTTCCTAGCCAAGACTTAACGTCTTCCAAGATAGGAACGTCATCCCCTATAAGGAGAATGTCATCCACGTACATCACTAGAAATACAACTGTGCTCCCACTAGCCTTCTTGTAAACACATGGCTCATCTTCGTTTTGTGAGAAACCAAACTTTTTGATTGTCTCATCAAATCGAAGGTTCCAGCTCCTCGAAGCCTGCTTCAGTCCATAAATGGACCTCTAAAGCTTGCACACCATCCTCGGGTTCCTTGGATCGACAAAACCTTCGGGTTGTGTCATGTACACATCCTCGGTCAAGTTCCCGTTAAGGAACGCGGTCTTGACATCCATTTGCCATATCTCATAGTCGTAATATGCGGCTATGACAAGTAGGATCCTGATGGACTTCAGCATAACTACGGGCGAAAAGGTCTCATCATAGTCAATACCATGAATTTGACGGAATCCTTTCGCCACAAGTCGTGCCTTATACGTGTGCACGTTGCCATCCATGTCGTTCTTCTTCTTGAAGATCCACTTGCATCCGATGGGTTTTATCCCTTCAGATGCATCAACCAGAGTCCATGGTTGTCTGACATGGATTACATCTCAGACTTCATAGCCTCGCGCCATTTCTCGGAATCCGGACTCGCCATAGCCGCTGGGTATGTGGTAGGCTCGTCATGTTCTAATAACATGAGTTCCTCATTCCCAGTCACGAGAAATCCATATCTCGCTGGCTCTTGTCGAATCATGCCTGATCTCCGAGGTTCATTCTTCAAAGGTTGAGTCACAACCGGCAGTGAAACAGGTTGAACTTCTTCAACTTTTTCACTCGGCTCAGCGTCTACTTGCTGCTCTCGAACTTCCTCAAGTTCGATCCTACTCCCACTGACTCTTTTGGAGACGAACTCTCGCTCCATAAAAGTCGCATTCTTGGCAATGAACACCTTGTTCTCTGCCAGAATGTAGAAGTATTAACCCTTAGTTTCCTTAGGGTAGCCTA
>NW_010965296.1:34218-35661 GCF_000463585.1 Tarenaya hassleriana | reverse complement strand
TTCAGCCGACTTCGTTGGACTCCTGTTCAGCAGGTACGCAGCGGTCTCTAAAGCATAGCCCCAAAAGGACTTCGGAAGATCTGTCTGACTCATCATTGACCGAATCAACGCAAGACACGTCTTGATCGTCTTGCTAAGCTGGTTCTGTACTTCGTTTCTGAAAGCCTTGAACATTTCAAGTGTTTCAGACTTATGCCTCATCAAATAGACATAACCGTATCGACAGAAATCATCAGTGAACGTAACGAAAGACAGATAACCTCCTCTGGCTAGACAGCTCATTGGCCCGCATACATCACTATGTATCAGATCCAATAACTCTGTCGCTCTCTGTCCTTTCCCCTTGAAAGGATGCTTTGTCATCTTGCCCATCAAACAAGACTCGCAAGATTCAAGAGACTCAAAGTCAAATGTGTTGGATTCCTTTCGGGTTCCTAGCATGCGATCTCATCGATCTAGTGTTTGGATTCTAGGTTTCCGCAGCGGAAGGAAAGATCTAAACTTAGCCAAACGTCACACAGAACCAACTGTGCAATAACCCGAACAATCGTGTATATCGTCGTGGGATTCGAATACTTACCTCGTTCTTTCAAGATATGGAAGTATCAATCGATCCAGGGCCTGTTTTAATCACCAAGAGTTGAAAGCACAACTCCTCTACATGTATCCATACCGGCGGGATGACTTCCAACACTTTGGAACGTATCTGCTAGGATTTGTGAAGAGAAAACGATGTCCTTGACTTGGAATCGATATTCCAATCACTAGAACTCAAAATCAAGTTTCTCTAAGCTCTCATGAGTGTCTTGGACGTCTGAGATTCTTTTTTTTTCTCTAGGGTTTGTGGCGGCTCTCTAATTAATTAGGATTGCCCAAAACCCTTAAAACGCGAGAAACCGAAAACTGTCACGTAAGTCGGACCGTCCGTTCCAGGCCTGGAACAGATGTTCTGACTTTCTACGCAGAACGGACGGTCCGTATTTCAACGTAGAACAGACGGTGTGAGTGCCTGGACAGTCTGGCCCTTTGCGGAATGGTTGGTCCGTTCCTCAGCAGAACGAACGGACCATCATGGCTGGACCGTCTGTTCCAGACCTGGAACGGACGGTCTGGCCGTCTGGAACTCTTCCAGCTCATTCCGTGGTTCCTTTCTCGCGTCGTTCTCTTCACGTGTGATCCATCCCTAATTGTGTGTGACCCTGTAGGCCCATTCGAAGTGGCAGTGGCTTCGGAAACCCTTTCCCGAACCACAAGTATGGTTAGCCTCTAGCAAGACGCCATGACCACCCACCTAGAATAGAGTTAGAGGTGATCTAACAAAGCCAGCAATAGTTCGAGTTCTGATCCTTTGTCTCACGATGTCGTATGTTGAACAAGGGCATGGTATGAGCCACCCTTCAAGTTCAACCGCTTACTCGTCTAGGCAAACCGACTGATAAAATA
>NW_010965296.1:33168-33465 GCF_000463585.1 Tarenaya hassleriana | reverse complement strand
AGTGATTTTACCCTAATTTCGGTTCAATTACGAAAATACCCCGAGCCCAGAACGGACGGTCTAGAAATGCACGTGGACCGTCCGTTCCAATAAGCAGAACGGACGGTCTGCGTTAGTGGACCGTCTGTTCCAGACCTTCTGGAACGGACAGACCGCGCACTCTGGACCGTCGGGTCTAGACTTGGTGGACCGTCCGTTCTGGACTTCCGATCCGTCCGTTCCAGACCCTTCTGTCTCGGTTTTTCGTCGTTTCCTCGTGCGGTTTCGTCCTTCCCTGCGTGTGTGACCCTGTAGGCT
>NW_010965296.1:20329-24383 GCF_000463585.1 Tarenaya hassleriana | reverse complement strand
GCTGACCAACTCTTGGTCAGCCGGACCAGATCTGGACAGGCGACCTCGGACTGCTCCTCCGGACTGCGTGATCTGACCAGACTTGGTCCGGGGCTGACCAAACTTGGTCAGCTCCGGACCAACACACTGAAAACTCTTTTTCATGCTCGTTTCGGTCAAATCTCGTTTCCATTCTTCGTATTCTTCACGTATAAGTCCATCCCTATTGGTGTGTGACCCTGTAGGCCCATTCGCAGTGGCAGCAGCCTCGAGAACCATTCCCGATCTACAAGTCATGGTTAGCCTCTAGCAAGACGCCATGACCACCCATTTAGAATTGAGTTAGAGGTGATCTAACCAAGGCAATAACAGCTCGAGTTCTGATCCTTTATCTCACGATATCATGTGTTGAACAAGGGCATGGTTTGAGCCACCCTTCAAGTTCAACTGCTTTCTCGTCTTGGCAAATCGACTAATAAAATAGATGCAACTTCATCTATAGCGTGGCCACGCGTTTTCATAGTCCGACTTCCACGAGAGGGCCCAGCGATATCTCTCCTATTGAGGAGGTGATAAGTCCCATATTGCATGTCTATTATCTCCATATGATTCGTGAACGTATCTGATCAACGCCGTTATGATCATCCGGTTAAAGACGACGTTTGACGCAGTCAAGACACGCCACTCCTCCTATCAGATACTCTAGACATCTCAGGTCTGAGGATCCAAGAATGAACCGCTGTATGAGATTCAAGTCATGACTCTGTCCATGTGACAATCTCATGCGGGTCATCCAGTCACTTGTTCACAACGAGTACCCATGATTGTGATATGCATCCAATGCATCGATCACTCCTCATGCTAGTCTTAATTCAACATTGTTCCCACAATGTTGACTGACTAGGGAGTTTAGAATCATTCTCTAATGATTCAAGGATGCCGAAATACAACAAACATGCTAATCGTATAACGGATAAATAATGCATTCATAAATCAATGAATCAATACAAAGTAAAATGTCATATCATGGATCATCCTAGAGCATTACAACCAACAATCTCCCACTATGCTCTATGATCTATCCTACAAGCATCTAATCCCCATACCCTTAACATGACCATCATGCTTTGACGAAGGGAGAGGCTTCGTCAGCGGGTCGGCAATATTATCATCTGTCGACACTCTACTTATTTTCACGTCTCCTCTGTCGATGATTTCTCTGATCAAGTGAAATCGCCTGAGTATGTGTTTGGATCTCTGGTGTAACCGGGGTTCCTTTGCTTGTGCGATCACACCATTGTTGTCACAATACAACTCAATGGGATCTGCAATGCTAGGAATGACCCCAAGGTCTCCCACGAATTTCCTGATCCAAACAGCTTCCTTAGCTGCATCCGATGCTGCTATGTACTCGGCTTCTGTAGTCGAATCTGCAACGGTTGGCTGTTTGGAACTCTTCCAACTAATAGCCTCACCGTTTAGGCAGAAAACGTAACCTGACTGCGATCTGAAGTCATCTCTGTCGGTTTGGAAACTAGCATCGGTATAACCCTTTATAGCGAGCTCGTCTTCCAATCCTCCATACACCAAGAACAAATCCTTAGTCCTTCTCAAGTACTTAAGGATGTTCTTGACCGCAATCCAGTGAGCCTCACCTGGTGTAGACTGATATCTACTAGTCATACTCAATGCATATGATACATCCGGACGAGTACATAACATGGCGTACATGATGGATCCAATTGCCGAGGCATATGGAATCCTACTCAGGAGCTCTTGCTCATCCTGTGTCTTTGGACACTGAGTCTTGCTAAGAGCCACGTCATGTCCCATTGGCAAGGCACCCCTCTTGGAGTCTTGCATCTTGAACCGATTCAAGACCTTGTCAATGTATGTACTCTGACTTAGACCAAGAAGCCTTCTCGATCTATCTCTATAGATCTTGATTCCTAGAATATAGGCGGCTTCTCCTAAGTCCTTCATCGAAAAGACCGATCCTAGCCAGGATTTTACTCCTTGCAAGGTAGGAATGTCATTTCCGATGAGCAATATATCATCCACATAAAGTACAAGGAAGACCACTGCGCTCCCACTGACCTTCTTGTAAACACATGGCTCATCTTCGTTTTGCAGGAAGCCAAACGTTTTGACTGCCTCGTCAAATCGAAGATTCCAGCTCCTCGAAGCCTGCTTCAATCCATAAATGGATCTCTGAAGCTTGCACACCTTCCTCGGACTCTTAGGATCAACAAAACCCTCGGGTTGTGTCATGTACACATCCTCGAGCAAATTCCCGTTAAGGAATGCGGTCTTGACGTCCATATGCCATATAAAGTCCACACTTTGTTTTCGTACATGGATTGCATCTCAGACTCCATGGCCTAGTGTCATTTCTCGGAATCGGAACTCGCCACAGCCTCTGAATACGACGTAGGCTCGTCATGTTCTAACAACATGAGTTTGTCGTTTCCAGTCACAAGAAAACCATATCTTGTAGGCTCTTGGCGAATTCTACCAGATCTCCGAGGTTCACTAAGAGATGCTGTCTCAACAACTTGTAATACAGATTGAACTGTTTCACCCTGTTCACTCGGTTCGTCGACTATTTGTGGTTCTCGAACTTCTTCGAGATCTATTCTACTCCCACTTACTCTCTTGGAGACGAACTCTCTCTCCAAGAAAGATCCATTCCGAGCAACAAACACTTTGTTCTCAGATGGGTTGTAGAACCAGTACCCTTTAGTTTCCTTAGGGTAACCCACAAATATGCATTTATCAGATTTGGCTGATAGCTTATCAGAAGGCAGACGTTTCACGTAAATGTCGCATCCCCAAATCTTCATAAATGCTAACCTGGGACGCTTCCCAGTCCATATCTCATATGGAGTCTTCTGAACCAACTTTGTTGGACAGTTGTTCAGTATAAACGTTGTTGTTTCCAGAGCGTAGCCCCAGAAGGATTTAGGAAGATCGACCTGACTCATCATAGACCGTACCATATCCAATAAGGTTCGGTTCCGCCTCTCGAAAACGCCATTCCATTGTGGCGTTCCAGGTGGAGTCAGCTGTGAGACAATCCCACAATCTGCCAGATAGTCAGTGAACTCTTGGCTCATATACTCGCCACCTCGATCAGATCGAAGCAACTTGATCGTCTTGCAAAGTTGGTTCTGTACCTCGTTTCTGAAAATCTTGAACAACTCAAGCGTTTCAGACTTATGTCTCATCAAGTAGACATAACCGTACCTACTGAAATCATCAGTAAACGTAACAAAGTACAGATAACCTCCTCTAGCGGGAGAGCTCATAAGACCGCATACATCACTATGTATGAGTTCTAGCAACTCCGTAGCCCGTTCTCCTTTTCTAGTAAAAGGAGATTTTGTCATCTTGCCCATCAAACAAGAATCGCACGATTCAATTGACTCATAATCAAAAGAATCAAGAAGTCCATCAGAATGAAGCTTCGCAATGCGTTTCTCATTGATGTGACCAAGTCGACAATGCCAGAGATAGGTCGGATTCAAAACATAAAGGCCATTAAACTGGTAACCCTTACCATAGAATAAATCGCCTCTATAAATGGACAGACATTTGTTCTCAATAACAAACCTGAAACCATCAGAGTCTAAACATGAAATCGATATGATGTTTCTGCTGATAGCAGGTACAAAATAACAATCATGTAACTCCAACACAAGGCCTGAAGGTAAAGTCAGATCATAAGTCCCGACGGTCAATGCAACAACTTTTGCTTCATTCCCGACGCGGAGATCTACTTCTCCCTTCGCCAATTGTCTACTTCCCCGCAGTCCCTGCACATTTGCACAAATGTGCGACGCACATCCGGTATCTAATACCTATGATGAAGAAGTACACAAGTAGGCCTCTATAACGAAGATACCAGAAGTTGAAGCTTCTGCAAGCTTCTTCTTCCTTTGATCTTCCAGGTAGAGTCTGCAATTTCTATACCAATGCCCAATAGCATGACAGAAATAACACTCTTCCTTTTTGGGTTTGGGCTTAGGCTTAGTGACAATACTTGTCAATTTCCTTTTGCCCTTACCTTTGGAAC
>NW_010965296.1:17094-19992 GCF_000463585.1 Tarenaya hassleriana | reverse complement strand
ATCCTTCATAAGGATAGATCGCTTGGTGAGATAAAACAGATTCCTGCAACAGATATGTTCTACAGAAAAAGACAGACAAACAGACAGAAAATATGCAAGTCACTTGTACACTTACTATCACAGATAATAGATGCAATATGACAGGCTCCCACTAAGAAAAACACCCTCAATGAGTTTCCAAGTGAGGTAGGATCCATATTTCACATGCTTTTGAGTCAGCTAGGGCATGACGCTCAAAACCATGCTATTTAGGTAGACAACACTTTGTCAATCACATCCTATGTGATTCCTAGATGAGTATGGGATAGTGATACGCTATCACTGCATGTTCCTCATCCCATCCTTACCATTAGGTCCAAGTCCGACTTGATAACCCAATTCAAGCTCAACCATATTTGAGCTATGAGAATCACGATTTCTCCATACTGCCTCACCAAGATAGTCAGGCACGCTCAGCTAGGACATGACCCGTAAGCATGACGATCGAGGCCTTGACAGTTGCTCTACTAATGGGCGGTAATAGTTTGAGATTAAACATGAGGTTTCATTTGTCTTGAACACCAGGATACCTTGCCTGAATTCAAGTCATTCCAGTCAAGTTTTTCTGATCAACTCAGATGAACTACTCTTAGTTCGTTTGAGTCGTCTATGTACAGAATCTCTTGGCCAAACAACATTTGTTTGCCTTAGATTCGATACCAGAACCCTCTCAATATCCTAATTCAGATATTTGATTCGAGACAACGATTGCACAATCAAAACTCTGAATTCTGGATTGTCATCAAGCTTGGTCTTATGTGAGGCTTTGATTCCTATTCTGATAATTGATCCGACACAACGATTGTTCGATCAAAACCCTGAATTTTTGGAATCCCGGATTGCCCGAGGTCTAGACCGACCGTCGGTTGAATTTTTGAAAAATCCGAAAACCGGAACGGACGGTCCAGAAGAGCACGTGGACCGTTCGTTCTAGCAAGCCAGAACGGACGGTCTGCCTCTAATGGTCCGTCCGTTCCCGATCGTCATGGAACGGACGGTCTGCCATCCGTGGACCGTCCGTTCCAGACCTTCTGGAACGGATGACCGAATGCAGACCGACCCCGAAGACCGAACGTTCCGTCAGACCCAGACCGGACGGTCCAAAGACCAGACCGGACGGTCTGTCGAATGTAATCTGAAATTCTCTTCTGGTCATCAGTCCAGACCGGTCGGTCCAACCCTTGGACCGGTCGGTCTGACCTAATTTTGACCTAAAAGAGTAAGCGCTGTCATGCGTAGACCGATCGGTCTACACTCTAGACCGGTCGGTCCATGCGATAGACAGACTTCGGATCTCGGTTTTGGGTCCCGTAAACTAGGGTTTTCATCTCCGTTTCGACGCACCATCAAGCCTCCCAAGAACCATAGCTCATCCATGCATCATTCAACAATCAAAATCATCAAACAAGCATAGATCTCATGTTTACATGCATTCTAACCATTAAAACCATGAAAAACATGCATAGATCTATAGTCTACATGCATTCTAACAATTAAAATCATGCAAACCTGCAAAGATCTATTGTTCGCATGCATCTTAACAATTAAAATCATGCAAACCAGCAACAGGCATGGCGATATACAGAGAACCAGGCTCTGATACCACTGTTGGGTTCCCTTCGGGTTCCTAGCATGCGATCTCATCGATCTAGGGTTTGGATTCTAGGTTTCACGCAGCGGAAGGAAAGATCTAAACCTAGCCAAACGTCACACAAAACCAATTGTGCAATAACCCGAACAATCGTGTATATCGTAGTGGGATTCGAATACTTACCTCGTTCTTTCAAGATCTGGAAGTATCAATCGATCCAGGGCCTGTTTTAATCACCGAGAGTTGAAAGCACAACTCCTCTACACGTATCCACACCGGCGGGATGAATTCCAACGCTTTGGAACGTATCTGCTAGGATTCGTGAAGAGAAAAACCGATGTCCTTGACTTGGAATCGATATTCCAATCACTAGAACTCAAAATCAAGCTTCTCTAAGCTCTCATGAGTGTCTTGGACGTCTGAGGTTCTTTTTTTTTCTCTAGGGTTTGTGGCGGCTCTCTAATTAATTAAGATTGCCCAAAACCCTTAAAACGCGAGAAACCGAAAACTGTCACGTAAGTCGGACCGTCCGTTCCAGGCCTGGAACGGACGTTCTGACTTTCTACGCAGAACGGACGGTCCATATTTCAACGTAGAACGGACGGTCTGAGTGCCTGGACCGTCCGGTCCACAGCTGGACCGGACGGTCTCGCCCTTTGCGGAACGGTTGGTCCGTTCCTCAGCAGAACGAACGGACCATCATGGCTGGATCGTCCGTTCCAGACCTGGAACGGACGGTCTGGCCGTCTGGAACTCTTCCAGCTCGTTCCGTGGTTCCTTTCTCGCGTCGTTCTCTTCACGTGTGATTCATCCCTAATGGTGTGTGACCCTGTAGGCCCATTCGAAGTAGTAGTGGCTTCGGAAACCCTTTTCCGAACCACAAGTCATGGTTAGCCTCTAGCAAGACGCCATGACCACCCATCTAGAATAGAGTTAGAGGTGATCTAACAAAGCCAGCAATAATTCGAGTTCTGATCCTTTGTCTCACGATGTCGTATGTTGAACAAGGGCATGGTATGAGCAACCCTTCTAGTTCAACCGCTTACTCGTCTAGGCAAACCGACTGATAAAATAGATGTACATTCATCTATAGCGTGGCCACGCATTTTCACAGTCCGATTTCCACGAGGGGCCCAGCGACATCTCTCCTGCGTACGAGGTGACAAGTCCCGTATTGCATGTCTACTATCTGCATATGATTCGTGAACGTATCTGAACAACGCTGTTATGATCATCCGGTTAAAGACGACGTTTGACGCAGTCAAGAC
>NW_010965296.1:15453-15698 GCF_000463585.1 Tarenaya hassleriana | reverse complement strand
TTGGCTTTACCCCGCCGCTTCTTGCTGGAGCTTTTCTCAACAGCAAGCACAGTCTTGGGCACCACAATATCCTGCTCAGCCGATTTCATCATCCCATGCAATTCGGCTAAGCTCTTAGTCATCCCGTGCATATGGTACTGCATCACGAACTGGTTATAATCCTCGGGTAATGACATCAGGATCAAGTCTGAAACCAAGTCACCATCGAAGTTCACTCCCATACGCTCAAGTTCCTCAACATGAGT
>NW_010965296.1:12346-15323 GCF_000463585.1 Tarenaya hassleriana | reverse complement strand
CACTCTTCCCCTCAAACTGCCTCTGCAGATTCGGGGCCATGCTTCCCAACATGAGACAAGAGATCTCGATGTCGTCAGTCTGATGCTTCAACCAAGCATCCTTGACGGCTCTCGTGGCATTGGCTGCAGGTTTTGGTGGTAGAGCCCCTTCCAGGACATAATACTTCTTATCGTGCTTGAGAACAATTCTCAAGTTTCGATACCAGTCTAAGAAGTTCGTCCCGGTCATCTTATCCTTCTCAAGGATAGATCGCATTGTCAAACTCGGTACGCTATCGGTTGACGCCATGTCCTACAAAAAAGACAAACAGAACGTACAAAACAAATGCAGATTCTATTAATGATCAACTATCAGCTAGCCCATCATCAATCAGTGTCTACATATCTATGATCTACTACCAGCTAGTCCATCATCAAACAATGACAACATAGATGCAAAAACGAGCTATATTCCCATACAGTATAATATCCCTATCATAATTTTCTATATGGGACTAAGATCCGTATTTCACATAAGTATGGATTGTTACACCCATCCTTATACTATTTAGGTAGACATCTAATGTCGATCACATCCAATGTGACTCTTAGATCCTTTTATGAGACTATGATATCAAATATCATTGCATACTCGTCTCATCTATACCATTAAGTCTAAAGCCAAACCTGACGACTTAACCTAAGGTAAACCATATTCAAACTATGGGAACCACGATTTTCCACCCTGCCTCACAAAGATAATCCGGCACGCTCAGCTTTGGCATGACCCGTGTTACGGACGATCGATGCCTTGACAGGCGCTCTAGTAATGGGAGGTACACGCTTAGCATTACATAAATAAGGGATTTTCGAAACCACACTTAGATCAAGCATCTACTTTCAAGCTATGAGAACCACCATTTCTCCATCTTGCCTCGCCAAGATAATACGACACACCCAGCTTTGGCATGACCCATGACACGTACGATCGAGGCCTTGACAAGTGATTTACTCGTAAAGCTTCTAGATCTAATCTGTTTCTGTGTAACGATTGTTCATAATCCGAATGGACAATCCAATCGATTATGCAATCCCAATCCCGAAACTCCCACTCAATCAAACATATCTAATATCTTGATTAAGTTACATACATTCATTCACTATGGACCGTCCATAAGAAAGAATCATGTTATTCTGAATCACATTTGATTGATTTTAAGCAACAATTGCTCAAACCAGATCCCGATAACAAAAAATCAAATTTTGGTGAAGCGTCGAGTCCTAGACCGATCGGTCTAGGCGGTTCGGTTTTCGGGTCTGCGTCGGTCCGTTCGGTCTGGAATGGTCAGTCCGTTCGGTCTGACTCTCCACACCGTTCGGTCCAGACCAACGGTCCGGACTCTTGCCCCTTCGGACCTTCTCTCTCGGACTAGTGACCTAGATCGGACAAACTGGCTAAGCAGTCCGTTTGGTCTACTCATCTTCTTCCGTTCGGTCCAACATCTTGGTCCGAACGGACTGGACCGTCTAGTCCAGAGGAACGAGGAACCCTAGACCGTCCGGTCCAGAGGACCAGACCGTTCGGTCTAGGCAGAAAAACGCGATCAGATCACGTTCTTCGTCCTTTCGGTCCCGATTCAGATCCGATTTCCTCCCGGTTTTCGCCTGTGAAGTCAGAACAGAAGCCTCTTGCACACTATGCAACAAAGAACATGAAATCTACCCTAGATCCATAATCAAATCATGCATAGCATCAATAGCAAACACGGATTCAAACAATTCAAATCCTAAAACGTGCGTGATCGGGTTCTAACAAAATCATGCAGAGAAACCAGGCTCTGATACCACTGTTGGGTTTTTCTAGGATCTCATAAGCGAATCCTATTCCTAAGAGATCAGTTCTAGGGTTTGCGCAGCGGATGTAAAACAAAAATTTTGATAAAACCCTAAAACCTATCATGCATGATCTTGTAGAAACGATAGAACGCTTATCTCAATCGATCTGGGACCTGTATCAATTGATATGTTCGTCCGATCACTGTAGTGATACACGCCTCTGCTGGGAGAGGATGGAATCTGATCCGAAACGCAATCACCCGCACTTCACGGAGAAGGCTCTCGAATTCGCGTTCGGATTGTGGTTAAAACGAAGGGGAATTGGATGGATCTTAGTTTCAATCACCGGCTCTAAAAGGCTCTCGAATTCAACACTAAGATAGAAAAATGGATGGAACGAAGGGGAAGAATAGATAGTGGACCTCGGACACACCAAGGCTTGAGTTCGGACACACCAAACTCGTGATCTCGGACACACCGAAGATCGGGATAAATTTCGGACAAACCGAAGAAGAGTTTATAAAACTCGAAATGTTTGAGACATTCTACAAGTCTGATTACAAATGATGCATTACAAGGCCTTTATATAGGCTACAATTCTCAACTACAACATTAAATGACAAGAACATGCAAGAGGGGTAGGAGTCCAATGCATTAAATGAGGTGGTTGGGAAGCTAGTTGTTGGAGTTCCTTGATGTTGCATTAAATGAGGTGGTTGGGAAGCTAGTTGTTGGAGTTGCCTTGATGATGAAGAAGTTTCCTTTGGATAATTGTCTTGCACTCCAAGCAACTTCCTTTTACTTGGTGGCTTCGATCCGAGGTGGAACTCGGTTGTGGAACTCGGTTTGCCGTTACCTTTGCTCCGTATATGCTTCCGCCAAGATCTTCTTTACGAGATGTTGTTAGATCCGATGTCCTCATCATTCCCTCTCTCTTAAGAAGTTTTGTCCTCATCATTCCCTCTCTTCTCCGTGTTTTGC
Organism: Tarenaya hassleriana; assembly: GCF_000463585.1. NCBI lineage: Eukaryota > Viridiplantae > Streptophyta > Magnoliopsida > Brassicales > Cleomaceae > Tarenaya > Tarenaya hassleriana. The sequence continues at coordinate 12,527 of NW_010965296.1, read as the reverse complement.
CCTCAAAACTTGATTACGAAATAAACCGAAATAAAAGATAGATTTCACCGGGGTTAGACGTCCGTTGGCTCGAGCAAGCTCTGATACCAAAATGATACACGGCTTGGCTCGGAGAGTATGGAATCTGATCCAAAACGCAATCACCCACACTTCACGGAGAAGGCTCTCGAATTCGCATTCG
>NW_010965296.1:10636-12288 GCF_000463585.1 Tarenaya hassleriana | reverse complement strand
CGATGCTCGACGTAATTCCGAAAAGGAAGATGGATGGAACGAAGGGGAAGAATAGATAGTGGACCTTGGACACACCAAGGCTTGAGTTCGGACACACCAAACTCGTGATCTCGGACACACCGAAGATCGGGATAAATTTTGGACAAACCGAAGAAGAGTTTATAAAACTCGAAATGTTTGAGACATTCTACAAGTCTGATTACAAATGATGCATTACAAGGCCTTTATATAGGCTACAATTCTCAACTACAACATTAAATGACAAGAACATGCAAGAGGGGTAGGAGTCCAATGCATTAAATGAGGTGGTTGGGAATCTAGTTGTTGGAATTCCTTGATGTTGCATTAAATGAGGTGGTTGGGAAGATAGTTGTTGGAGTTGCCTTGATGATGAAGAAGCTTCCTTTGGATAATTGTCTTGCACTCCAAGCAACTTCCTTTTACTTGGTGGCTTCGATCCGAGGTGGAACTCGGTTGTGGAACTCGGTTTGCCGTTACCTTTGCTCTGTGCATGCTTCCGCCAAGATCTTCTTTACGAGATGTTATTAGATCCGATGTCCTCATCATGTAGGCAGGAAGAATACCTTGCCCTCGACACGTATCCACACCTCGGGATGGATTCCAACCTTTGGAACTTGTCTACTAGGACTCGAATCTTCTATTCGATGATGTGCTTTGAGAAAAACGAGATTTAGATCACTTCTTCAACCCTCTAGACTCTCCAAAAAGGTCTGAAGAAGTTCTCAATTTCGGCTCCTTAGTGTTAGGGTTATTAATCTCCTCTTATTCAAGTGATTAACCCTAGATCCGGATTTTAAAATTAAATCTGAAACCCAGACCGAACGGACTGCTTAGTAGTCCGTTCGGTCTGGACACTTGGTCCATTCGAACCAGTCATTTAACTAGGTCCGTTCGATCTGACGGGTCAGTCCGTTCAGTCCAACACTTGGTCCGTTCGGACTGGACTCTCTAGTCCGTTCGGTCCAACAATTTGGTCCAATTAGGATTCCTAATTGGGATAATTTAGCACACGTACTTGTCCATCCCTATTGTGTGTGACCCTGTAGGCTCATCCGGAATAGCAGTAAAACGCAGAATCTCCATTCCGGTTATATAAGTCATAAGCGGTCTCTAGCAAGACACTATGACTACCTATCTCGAATAGAGTTTGTTCGTGATCTTATGAACGCCAGTGATGATTCCGGTTGATGATCCTTTTGTATCACGATATCATATGTCGAATATAAGGCATGGACAAGCCATCTTATCTGATTCGACTGCTTTCTCGTTCACTGAGTTCGACTGTCTGAAATAGACGACGTTCGTCTATAGTACGGCCACACACATTTCTACAGTCTCGCTCACACGAGGTGTCCAGCGATATCTCTCTCTTTTACGAGAGGTACAAATCTCGTCTTGACTATCTACAATCCAGCACATGATTCATTTCGTACCTGATACACGCCTTTATAGTCCTCCTGTTACGCAGGACGTTTGACGTAATCAAAGCATGCAACTCCTCATGTTGGATTCCGTAGATATCTCAGGTCTTAGGATCCAATCATGGAACCGCCATATGAGATTCCAGTCATGACGCTAGTCCATGTGACAATCTCATGCGGGTCAATCCAGTATTCCGTTCTCCAACGAAT
>NW_010965296.1:2087-10374 GCF_000463585.1 Tarenaya hassleriana | reverse complement strand
TTCAATCTTCAAACCAAAGCAAACTCCTTGTTTCTCCTTCAAGATTTCGGCCCTAGGTCTTCTGGAGGAGAGAAAATCGCCGCCTCTTGCGTTCCAAAATCGAGCTCTTCCTCAAAACTCCGAAAAATTGGACTTAATCAATTCCAGGTCACGCGGTCAGTCGGACCAAGGTTTGGTCCGACGGACCGGGAGTAAATGAAGCGCGAAAACGCGACGCAAAATGGTCCTGGTCCCGCTGATCACGATTGGTCAGCTCCGGACCAGGTCTTCAATGGGTTCACTTCGACGGACTAGGACAATGCTGGCGGACTGGGCTTTGTGCGGAGATGTGCTGGTCCGGCAGACCAGAACTGGTCAGCTCCGGACCAGTTGCACTTTGGTCAGGTCATCTTCAGTTCGACGGACTGGCTGATTGAGAAGACATGTAATCCTGGTCCGGCTGACCAAGATTGGTTAGCTCCGGACAAGGCGTTGATTTTTGCTTGGTCAACGGAGTGGTTCGGCGGACTGAGGCACGTAACACATCTGGTCCGGGGCTGACTAATCCTAGTTAGCTCCAGACCTGGCCTTCTTTTTTTCGTCTGACCACGGCTTGGCTCAGCGCTGAGGGACTGAGTATGCTCATGTCTGGTCCGGCAGACCAGAACTGGTCAGCGCCGGACCAGAGTTGTTTTGGTCAGGTCGGCTCGCCCAGGTTAGAGCGTGCAGGCGGACTGGAGACACTATTGCTGGTCCGGGTCCGACCAGATTTGGTCAGCTCTAGACCGGATGAGTTCTTCTTTCTTCCTCGTCTCCTCTCCTCTCTCGGGCTGAATCAACTGTCCACGATTGGTCCGTCGGAGTACATTCGGTCAGGGGCGGACCAAGAGCCTGTTTTCTCCGTTTCCCGCCGAATTTCTGCGTGTTGTTCTCGAGGTCCTGCCAAAGTCAAGAAATGGTCCCAAGACCCTAGGATGGCTCTAAAAATGCCTTAGAATGTGTGGAAACCGTTTAGAAACCAAAGACATATTCATATAAAATCCAGATAAAATCCGAGCCATCAAATCCCCCCAGACTTAAATCTTTGCTCGTCCTCGAGCAAATAAAATCGATGAAACTTAGAAATCGGTCTTTGATGAGTTTCAAGATCTAGTTGCATGCCCACTGCTCAACTTATGGGAGTAGAATCGAATCTAGGTTACTTTGGTTATTCTCTCTTGTCAGCTAAACTTTCCTAAGTATGGGGTTTCTATGTCGTCCTTAGTCTACCATAAGAGTAATTCCAACTTCCAAGCACTCTCCTAAACCTATTTACCGTTTTCCTCCTCTAGGATATGTTGTCTCCTCATTTGTTTTGTTTGCATTTTTTTTCTCTTTCTTTTCTTTTCTTTTTCCTTTCAAGAAAGTGCTAGGAGAAGTAATATCCCGAGTTCCTAGGACATTGAAGTTGACAAGTGTCTCCGGTTTTGCTTTTCTCTAATGATCGTGACAACACTTGTCCCACAGCTTAGACCCGAACCGTCGAATTTCGACGCACTCATGTCATCGAATGATTTTCATTAACGATATAGTGACAGTAGAGTGTTGGGATGTATATACTTTCTTCGCTTATTCCTACAAAATTCTTTCCAAGAGACTATCTATCCTATGGGAGAAGCTTCGGGAACGGTTTTAGGGAGATATTTAACCTAGGTTCGGTCAGTCATACTCTTTGGTATACCTAAAGACAACAATATACCCGACAACCTAGAATCGCAAGCATCAAAGAGAGGGTTTGCTATTCACCTATCATCGACAACCTACTCGAACACCTAGAGGTCTAAGTCCAAAATCTCTAAGCAATCTCTAAGCAACTATCATCATCACCTCATCATCGACCAATCTCAACTCAAAACGGTTTATGCAATGCATATACTCCTACATGCTCTATACCTATATGTAACAAATGTAATGCAAGACACAAATGTAATGCAAGGCTAGGTGGTGTCTATATGTACAAGTGCAAGAAATGCATCTATAATGAGAGAAAAATGATGATTTTTTTTGTATGCAAGTGAATGTATGAATGCACTGCACTCTAAAAGGGACTTGAAGCGATGTTAGATGCTCACCCCCCGAGACTTGAATGAGACACCGTCCGCGGTGTTACTCGAATCCGAAAGGGTGGAATATGTGGAATATGAAAGAATTGGATTAAAGTGGAAGAGGGTTAATGTGTAACCTTGGTATCCAAGGTCAAAATGTGCCTCCTTGCATTCCACTTTTGATGTATTCCACATTCTTCTCCTCATTCGCACATAGGACTTAGAACGGACGGACCGCCTGCAGCAGAACGACCATTCCACATATACCAGAACGAGCGTTCCGCTTCGCGCTTCGTCTCCCGTTTCCCTGCATCAAGGTTTGTCTAATACGGTTCTAAACAACATCAATCACACTAGAAGAGTATCAAATCCAATCAAGAGTGCAAATGAATGATTCTAAATGAGATGCAGATGCTAAAAAGGATACGAAAAAGGATATGTACAAATTCGGGGTGCCTCATGAGAGCGCTTTTTTATGGTCCTAAGCTTGACCGTGGGGTTGCTCACTCGTCTTGAGGATCGGAGAAGCTCATCGAGCTCCTCTCTTTGTCATGCTCTCCGGGGTTGTAAATCTTCAACCTTTGCGCATTGGTCTTGAATGTATCCCCTCCATAACCATATAACTCTATCGCTCCGTGAGGGTAGACGTACGCGATCTCAACTTGCCTGGAAATAGTTTGAGCCTTGAGTTAAAGCGAAATACCTGATTACCTTCTCTAAAATTCCTCTGCAAAATCCGACGATCATGCCATCTCTTAGTTCTCTCCTTGTAAATCCGGACATTCTCGTAGGCATCCAACCGAATCTCATCGAGTTGGTGAAGCTGTAACACTCGCTTCTCCGCAGCGGATTTCCAATCGTAGTTCAACTTCTTAATTGCCCAATATGCCCTGTACTCAAGCTCAACCGGCAAATGACAAGCTTTCCCATAGACAAGTTGAAAGGGAGACATACCGATGGGTGTCTTGAAGGCTGTCCTATACGCCCATAGAGCGTCATCAAGCTTGGATGCCCAATCTTTCCTTGACCTTGACACCGTTTTCTCAAGTATCGCCTTGATTTCCCTGTTCGAGACTTCAACTTGCCCGCTTGTCTGAGGGTGATACGGGGTAGCCACCTTATGTCTCACACCATACTTCTTCAAAAGCGCTTCTATGGTGCGGTTGATGAAGTAAGATCCTCCATCGCTAATCACGACCCTTGGCGTCTCGAATCTCGGAAAAATCACCCTCTTGAACATCTTCGTCACCACTTTCGAGTCGTTAGTGGGACTCGCCAACGCTTCTACCCACTTGGTGACATAATCGATCGCCACGAGGATGTACTGATTCCCATAAGAAGATGGGAACGGTCCCATGAAGTCTATGCCCCAAACATCAAAGGGCTCGACTTCCAAGATGTAGTGCTGAGGCATCTCGTGGCGGCGGGAGATGTTCCCCGTTCTCTGGCAAACATCGCAAGATGAGACGTATTTATGAACATCTTTGAACATTGATGGCCAATAAAACCCGGCTTGAAGGATTTTAGCCGAAGTCTTCGATGCTCAAAAATGACCAGCATAGTCCGAAGAGTGAAAATGATAATCACACTCCGGACTTCCCCTTCGGGCACACATCTCCTAAACATGCCATCCTTGCCTCTCTTGAAGAGGTAAGGCTCTTCCCAAAAATAGTCTTTGATGTCTCTGAAGAACCTCTTCCTCCCGTTGTAGTCCAACTCGTGAGGGATTTAGCCACTGACAATAAAATTCACATCGTCCGCATACCATGGATCCCTCTCTTTTACCTGGACAACCATCACACAATCATCTCGGAGACAATCATCAATGGGAACTTCCTCACGTCGCTCAATCCGAGATAAGTGATCAGCCACTCCATTCTCCGTATCATTCCTATCCCTTATCTCCAAGTCAAACTCTTGCAGCAAGAGAATCCATCTGATCAACCTCGGCTTGGCATCCTTCTTGGATAGGAGGTACCTCAAAGCAGCATGGTCGGTGTACACAATTACCTTCGACCCGACCAAGTAAGACCGGAACTTCTCAAAGGCAAAGACAATGGCGAGTAACTCCTTCTCAGTGGTGGAGTAATTGACTTGTGCATCATCCAAAGTCCGACTCGCATAATAAACGGCATGCAGCTTTCTGTCGTTCCTTTGACTCAAGACAGCCCCGACGGCGAAATCGCTCGCATCGCACATAAGTTCAAAGGGAGCTTCCCAATCCGGCGACTGAATAATAGGCGGGAAAATCAACGCCTTCTTCAGAGTCTCAAAGGCAGCCTCGCACTCATGGGTGAACTCAAAGGGTACATCCTTAGCAAGCAGTTCCGTCAAAGGTCTTGAAATCTTCGAGAAGTCCTTGATGAACCTCCTGTAGAACCCGACATGTTCCAAGAAACTCCGGATTCCCTTAACATTGCGTGGAGGCGGCAGCTTCTTTATCACCTCGACCTTAGCTCGGTCAACCTCAATTCCCTTGCTCGAAATCTTGTGGCCTAGCACAATGCCCTCTTGGACCATGAAATGACACTTCTCCCAGTTCAGCACAAGATTTGCCTCAACACACCTGTCCAACACTCGGCGCAAATTCATTAGACACACAGGAAATGAGGGCCCATGGACGGAAAAATCATTCATGAACACCTCTATAACATCCTCAATGAGATCAGAAAATACTGCAGTCATGCATCTTTGAAATGTTGCCGGTGCATTACATAAACCAAAAGGCATCTTGCGGTATGCAAAGGTGCCATATGGACATGTAAAGGTGGTTTGCTCCTGATCACTAGGGTGAATGGGGATTTGGAAGAATCCCGAGTAGCCATCAAGAAAACAAAAATGGGAATGCAAGGCTAGCCTCTCTAGCATTTGGTCGATGAAGGGCAAAGGAAAATGGTCCTTACGGGTGTTCGAATTCAGCTTCCTATAATCAATGCACATCCTCCAACCCGTGACCGTCCTAGTGGGTATCAATTCATTATGTTCATTTTCTACCACAGTGATACCCCCTTCTTTGGCACAACTTGCACGGGACTAACCCATGCACTATCTGAAATCGGGTAAATGATACCCGCATCTAACAGTTTAAGCACTTCCTTCTTCACTACCTCCTTCATGGTTGGGTTTAACCTACGCTGATGTTCGATGGAGGTCTTAGAGTTATCCTCTTGATGAATGCGGTGCATGCACAGGGATGGACTAATGTCTCTAATGTCGTCTAGAGTGTAACCCAAGGCTTGTCTATACTCCCTAAGCAATGCAACTAATTCAGCTAGTTCCACATCAGTCAAAGCAGCATTCACAATGATCGGGTAAGTAGAATTAGGTCCGAGAAATTCATACCTAAGTCTTTGTGGTAAGGGCTTCAATTCCATCTTTGGCGCGCTCTCTGGATCCCAATCTTTCTCCCCGCTCGTCTCCATATCGGGCTGCTCGACTTGTATGGAGGAAACCGGAGCTTGATGACTCGGAGAGGATGATGGTTCCTCTCTGTTTGCCTCGTCCCTTAGCCAAGAGAACTCGTGGCCAGAACAAGATAACGGCTCAACGGCCCTATATTTCCAACCCTCAAGCTCAATCGCTGGGCTGTCATCTAAAGTCCGAACAATGCTCCGAACTTCCTCCCAATTGCAGTACACGCTCTCTTGTACCGCGTTCAATGTCATCTCAAGGGGATTTGAGTCTCTGAACTCATCCCTCACTTCGTCAATCAATGTGTCGATCAAGTCTAGGTAGAAGGAAGACTCTACCAAATGCGGCTGCTTAAGGTTCTGATCAAGTCTGAACTCAACCGTCTCATCACCAATCTTCATCGTGAGTATACCCTCTCTGACATGCACAACAACATCGACCGTGTTCAGAAACGGCCTACCAAGTATGATGGGGATTTTGAAATCCTCCGGCATGTCCAGAACCACAAAGTCGATGGGGACGTAGAATTCCCCCATCTTAAGAGGCACATCCTCTAAAATCCCAGCGGGATACTTCACTGATCGGTCGGCCAATTGCAGTGCCATCCTTGTTGGTTTCAGCTCACCGACATTAAGTTTCTTAAATATGGAGAGACGCAGCAAACTGACACTTGTGCCCAAATCACAAAGCGCCCTCTCAATCTCCACATTCCCCAATTTGAACGGGATGGAGAAGCTACCGGGATCTGCTATCTTCTGCGGTAACTCCGTCTGCAATATGGCAGCACTCACCTCGGTACTAAATGCCACTGTCTCCTTCTTAACCATCCTCTTCTTCGTGAGTATGTCTTTCAAGAATTTAGTGTAGGACGGGATTTGAAGAACTACCTCGTGAAAAGGCATGGTCACTTCTAGTTTCTTCAGCATCTCGGTAAACTTGGCAAACTGGCTGTCTTCGTTATACTTCCTTGCCCGAGATGGAAAAGGTAGAGGGGGTGCCTGTGGAGGAGGCGGAATATACCTCGCCTCTTCCCCCTCTACAACATGACCTTTGCCTTTATCTAAGGCGGCCCTCGGAGGTTCGTGTGAACCTTCTCCCTCTTCTCTGACGACTGGGGAGGTCTCTGGAAGCTGTCTTCTGCTTCTCAAGCCTATGGCAATAATATGCTCCCTCAAGTTAAGATCAGCCTTACCCGGAAATTGGCCTCGAGGTCTCGCAGCTTGGGAAGCAAGTTGAGCAATCTGGTTGTCCATCATCTTGGTATGTGAATCCATCCCATCCAATCTCTGCTCAAAGCTCTCTTGCTTCCCCTTGAATCCTTGCATCTCTTGACTTAGGCTAGAAAATGAGTTTCTTTGATCATTCATCAGCTGAGCTAACATCGACTTTAACTCCGACTCTTCTTCCTTAGCCTGAGGCGGAGGGGCTCTGTATCCTTGATTCCTCTTATTGTAGTCCTGGCCCTGATTCTGATACCCCTGATTATGATATCTAGGCTGAAATCCCGGGGGTCCCTGAGGTTTCGCTCCGCTTTGATGCTGAGGGTTCAACGCTCCTTATGGGTTGCCATAGGAAAAGCTAGGGTGATTCTGATTCCCCGGATTGTAGAAGTTCGACTGATTGTTATATTGATTTCTTCCCACATAGTCGACTTCTTCTATGGCTTCTTCTGCTGGTTCTACCATATATATTCCCGGTTTAACCTTATGCGGTTTGATGAACCGGACCTAGCAAGTTGTAGCTTGAAATGTTGTATGAATCCATGTCTATTTCGCTTTCTTCCATGATGTGTGAGTAGTTGGCTTGTTGTAGGTTAGGGAATCTAGCCATGTTACGGAATTATCAATGCGCTTGATCGGTGGAATGTATGTCTAAGTTAGATCCGGTTTTATGAATTGAACGTAATGCTTTCTTAGGATTGATCACCCTATAGAATTGAACTTGGATTAGTTAATTGCAAAGGAATTTAGATTAATTAATATTGGGATTCGTTCATAAGATAGGTTCAATTATTAATTCTGAACGCATAGGTGATCACTTGCGTGACGAGTCTTAAATTTATAACCCGAAACACAACTAATCTGCAAGTATACGGATGTCGTAGTACCGGGGTCGAACACAAGGACTTAAGCGGTTAAGCTAGGAATCGACTAACACTAGGAAAATGGTAAAAATAAAGTTGGATGATTGTTTTTGTGGTTTTGAAAGTTGCAGAAAATTTAAAATGAAAGAAATAAAATCAAAGACAACAATAATTCAAGAGAAAATAATCGATGGGAAAGGTTATGGGAATCGGGTTTCACCGATCATGCAAGGATGCCGTAAGGAATTATGGACCTAGATCATGCTTGTTTTAAGTGAAGGATTCGAAGACTAAGATCGGGTTCGGTTCTTTCGATCCGAAAGCCCGCTATCCAAGAGAACACTCTATCCACTTTCGTGGCTTAGAGTAAAATCCCGAATGCATTAAATTCCCTTGTCACAATCCTAAATTGGATCGAATCGAATTTCTTCGCATTCAATCTCAACCCATTTTGATGAATGCACCAAGAATTAAGAATCCAAGTTTCCATGAAATTCTCAATTTTAAATTCTACCCATAAGATTTTCATCAAGGGAGAAGCATTAAACACCATTCATCAAACTCTAGCAATCAAAACCCAAGCAATTGCATCACTCAATTCAACAAATCCGAGGTTTCCCTAACCATTCATTCAAGAGAGATAAACTTGAAGAACACAAATTCCATTCAATGCAAAGATTTGAAAGCATAAACAAAGCATAAACTTGGGTCCAAGGTGAATACAAGCATC
>NW_010965296.1:0-1436 GCF_000463585.1 Tarenaya hassleriana | reverse complement strand
TCTTCTTAGTCCCTGCACATTTCCACAAATGTGTGAGGCACTTCCGGTATCCAATACCCACGAAGATGTAGTACAGATGTTAGCTTCTATAACATGAATACCTGAGCCAGAAGATTCACCAAGCTTCTTATCCTTCAGATCCTCCCAGTAAAGGTGACAATTACGCTTCCAGTGTCCAGACACTCCGCAGTAATAACAGTCACCCTTATCGGACTTAGGCTTGGGCGTAGAGGCAAATTTTGCCTTCTTCGCAGCCTTCTTTTTGGCTTTACCCAGCCGCTTCTTGCTGGAGTTGTTCTCAACAGCAAGCACAGTCTTGGATACCATGATATCCTGCTCGGCCGATTTCAGCATCCCATGCAGTTCGGCGAAGCTCTTAGTCATCCAATGCATATGGTACTGCATCACGAACTGGTTATAGTCCTCGAGTAATGACATCAGGATCAGGTCCGCGACCAAGTCGCCATCGAGCTTCACTCCCATACGCTCACGTTCCTCAACATGAGCTCGTATGTTGAGGACGTGGGTGTTGACAGAGCTGCCTCTCGGCATCTCCGTCTTCACTAGAGCTTTTAGCGTCTTGTACTTTTCAGTACGCGCTAGCTCCTGAAAGATGGTCTTGAACTGTTCGATCATATTGTTGGTTTAGTGCTCTATGATGTACTGTTATGCGAGTTTTATTATGATACATTTGATGTATTGACACGTTCTATAGTTTCTCGTGGCATTGGCTGCAGGCTTTGGTGGTAGAGCCCCTTCCAGGACGTACGACTTCTTATCGTGCTTGAGAACAATTCTCAAGTTCCGATATCAGTCTAAGAAGTTCGTCCCGGTCAGCTTATCCTTCTCAAGGATAGATCGCATTGTCAAACTCGGTACGCTACCGGTACAAACAGAACATACAAAACAAATACAGATTCTATTAATGATCAACTACCAGCTAGCCCATCATCAATCAGTGTCTACTGATAACTCCTATTTTTCTCTATATTTTATAAGAGTTTGTCTAGGTTTTACGGGATAATCACATGCATTCATAGACATTCTAGGCGTGCTAGGACACAAAAACCCGGTTGTGCTTTAGTTTTGCAGATTACAGGTTTCGAAGATGATTAGACTCGAAAAGGAGCCATTTGGAGTGTTAAAGAAGAAGTCCGGATGAGGTACTCATGTTGCGACATCAATAACTTTCTCTACAGAAGTCGAAATCATGCGAGACTTCTACCATTAGACACTTCAAGAGCTTCGCGTAGACACCAAAATCGCATAAATCTGACACCGGAGCATAAAGATATGAGCGAAATCGTGAAGACCAGAAAACTGCCAGTCACTACAAAAAAACTGTGAAATTCCAACGGATTTTTCCAACGGATTAATCCGTTGCAAATTTTCCAACGGATTTCCAACGGATTCCCGTTGGAATAATTCCAACGCAT
>NW_010965295.1:0-1514 GCF_000463585.1 Tarenaya hassleriana | reverse complement strand
GGGTATAACCCTTATCTCTCAATTATTGAATTCAGGGTACCAATGTGGACCGAACCTGGGTTCCACACAAGCGAGTAGAGGTTCAGCCATGAGCAAGTTGTTGGTTTCCGATTCCACGAGCTCGACCCGATCCTTACCCGGAGGGAGACTCCATTTGAACCCTTGTAGAAGTCTTGCCAACAACATTATCGTCATCGACGTTCCCAGTTTACCGCCTATGCAGCCTCGGCGGTCTGTGCTAAATGACACAAATCTCATCTCCGGCTCGAGAAGATGCACCTCGTCGGCGCCAAGGAGGTGACGCTCCGGTCTGAACACGTCCGTTCATCCCATATCTTAGGGTTTCGGCCTAGTCCCACACGACTCACAAGAATATGGCTTCCTGTTGAATTGTATATACTTATATTAATACTTGAATCTTTTTAGTTCACAAGATGATAATATCCATAAAATGTATCACAAGATTTAAAAGAAGAAACAAACATACGAATATTACTCTTGGGCACAAAGAAGCCTGCGAGGGTAGTGTCCTCTCTGGCTACATGAGGAAACAGAAAAGGTGCAATAAGATGAAGTCGGAAAGACTCTCTGCAACAAGATTTTATGAAGTTAAGATGAACTATGTCTAGTTCTTGCACATGTCTGTCCTTTCCGACCACATTATCCAACTCATCTATCGCTTTCTCGAACATCTCCGGCCAATTCAACATCTCCGCGAGTGTCCATTCAACGATATTCGTGGGATTATCGATCACCGCTATGCAAATATCCTGCAGCAACATAAAAACAGAATTAAGTTTAACCTTCACAATCGTTGTTGCAATCACACTTATAGTTTCATACATATATATATAGATATATTTGTATCAGTTTATTATAACAGATCCCAACCATGCATAGAGCTCTGACTTCCTCTGGAGTCAAGAGCGACTTTCCGTCAGTATCTTTTAGCATCACGATAAGATCGATCCAATCCTTGACATCTTCCTTTTCGCCTCTCTCTCTCCACAACTCGATTCTATCGTTGATAATCACATTGTTGTACGCAGAGATAATGTTTACGGCTTCTCTTACCTGCTTCTCGTCACCCTCCAAATTCCAACCTCTTAGAAAAGAAACGTAATCTGATACACAAAAGCTGAACAAACAATCTTGAGCCTTGAATATGGCATCGACATGCTCCTTCTCCATGATCCTGAGACTGTTGGCGGATAAGAAAACGATGTGCATGGTCCAAGGGGACCTAAGGATCATGACCAAGATCATGCAAGGAATCATTGGTGATCGTGAGAAAATGTGGAAGTAAATCAATCATGTTCTAATCAAGGCATAATCAAGGAGATACTACAAGTTCCTACCATATTTAGCTCATACATCAAAGTCTTTCCTTTTACCAACTTTTGTACCGTTAACATATATTCTCTTACCTTATTGTTCTCTTACAATATTATGTATATATGTGTAGAATGTAAAAACGAAGAATATAGAAAAATAGAGAATTCAAGTGAACCTTT
>NW_010965294.1:0-1515 GCF_000463585.1 Tarenaya hassleriana | reverse complement strand
TGCTATTATGATCATCATGTTGCGTGAGTAATTTTTATCATTGTAGGTTAGGGATTGAACGTTTTGTAAGGATCGTACGTGTTCAATTAATTTTGGTAAATTGCAATTTTATAATTTGGACCGAATAAATGGATGTTAATGCTGCAATTCTTTTTGGCCAATTGAGTTGTTAATATTAGAATTTAAATTCACGTAGAGATACGGAATTCGAATTCGGAAACCATTTATTCGAATGGGTAATTTTCGCATCGAGAGATGGTTGTATTGCCTGGAAATTGTGATAGCGAACTTAATGATTTTTAGGAATTTTAATCTATTAAGAACCGAGAGGTCGGTAGAAGAAATTCCTAGAATATAAGGTGATATTCGAGAGAATAATCCTTTGCAAATACGCACTTGAATTTCCTAAATTATGATCATAGTTACCGAAATATATTTTTAGAAGCGATCCTTACATAACCCATAAAATCTCGACGCCTACAATGTCTTTATTAAATTGTGTTAAAAATCACTGTTTATATTTGCTTTGATTTGTAGTTAAGTTTAATCACCGTCACCACCAACCAATTTATCACCCCGACCAAAAACCGAGTAGAACCCGTAATTGATATCGTTGAATCCATCTGTGTCCCTGTGATCGACCCTAGAATACTACGATTGACCCGTACACTTGCGGTAGTTGTATCTAGGAAATTAAACGAGATTAGATCACATCCTAGATTGACATCACCAATCAATCAAAAAAATAGTAATTGATGGATGCCTTGACAAAAATCACAACAAAAAGTAAACTTATCCAAACTGGTAAGATTTCTACTTCATTCACCCATAAATAATTGATGCAACAAAAAGTTAAATAAAAAAAGATAAAAATATATCAAAACTTTATCAGCTACTGATCTTGGTGTTGCAATAGAGGTCTAACTCCTTCCAATGCATAAATCATTACTCCAATCAATTAAAAAAAATAAAACAGTTTCTTGGATGTTTTGAACAAAAACTACAACAAAAAAACAGAAACATTCAATACCTAGTTATGCTACTCGAAGGTGGAAATTCTGCAACGTAAAACAAAGTTATTAGTCTAGATATTTCAAATCTTTAAAATCAAAAGAATATAAAAGGAATCATATATACCTTCTTCAAAATTTTCGAGATCTTCTAACGTTTCTTCAAGTGCCACTGGTATATAATCTATTGAATTCCAATCTTGAGTACAAACAAGAGCTTCAACTAGTTGCAGAATCATCAGAGAACTACAAAATGAATCTTTTACACATCCACCCATGCTAAAAGCACATTCAGACGCAACAGTTGAAATTGGTACAACTAAAATATCCCTTACTATTAAAGAAAAAAAATGATACTTTTTATTCGCTGTTTTTCACCAACCTAAAATATCAAAATTTTCATCCATTGCATTCTCACTTCCTTCTAATAGATACAATTCCAAATCACTTTTCATCAAATCTACATCATCTTTATCTTGAAATACAAAATTAAATATTGACCATT
>NW_010965293.1:0-461 GCF_000463585.1 Tarenaya hassleriana | reverse complement strand
GTTTGGATGCACTCTAAATATGTTTCGACGTGCTCTAAACATGTTTGGATGCACTCTAAACTTGTTTAGAGTTCGTCTACACATGTTTCGAGGCACTCTAAATATGGTTCGACGCACTCTAGAAATGTTTTAATGCACTCTAAACATGTTTGGATGCATTCTTAGTATGTTTTGACGCACTTTAAACAAGTTTGGATGCGCTCTAAATATGTTTCGACGTGCTCTAAACATGTTTCGACGAACTCTAAACATCTTTTATTGCACTCTAAACATCTTTCGACACACTCTAAAAATGTTTTGATGCACTCTAAACATGTTTGGATGCACTCTAAAAGTGCTTGGACGCACTCTATATGTGTTTCGATGCACTCTAAGTATGTTTGGATGCACTCTAATTATGTTTCGACACATTCTAAACATGTTCCGACGCACTCTAAACATGTTTGGATGCACTCTTAGTA
>NW_010965292.1:0-1180 GCF_000463585.1 Tarenaya hassleriana | reverse complement strand
AGCTCGTCGATTGTTGACTGATCATATTATTAACTTCATAACTTCTATAAAACATGTCCAACAAAATATTTCTTTGTATCATTAGAAAGAGTTTTCTAATAACTATGCATAGACACTATAATCACGCAGATCTAATATATGGGCAAAAAGTTATGAGCATATTTAGACAACACATTGACGGAATCCCTACATATCGATAAAAATCGGTATATATCTCTCGGTGGATAATCCGATGATCTGAAAATCTACCCAAACTACTATGCATCATCCGGTAGATGATCTGATAAGTTAGAAGACAACTCGAATGCTAGCCATCGCCATATGGTCAACAATTCGAGGCAAATAATCAGACATGCCGGATGAGTTGGTCGATTGTTAACTGATCATATTATTAACTTCATAACTCCCATAAAACATGTCAAAATAAATCTTTCTTTATATCATTAGAAAGCTTTTCCTAATAGCTATGCATAGATACGCAGATCTAATATATGAGCAAAAAGTTATGAGCATATTTAGACAACACATTGACGGAATCCCTACATATCGATAAAAATGTGTATATATATCTCGGTGGATAATCCGATGATCTAAAAATCGACCAAACTATATGCATCATCCGGTATATGATCTGATAAGATAGAAGTCAACTCGAATTGCTAGCCATCACCATATGGTCAACAATTCGAGGCAAATAACCAACCATGCCCGATGAGTTGGTCGATTGTTGATTAATAATATTATTAACTTCATAACTTCCAGAAAACATGTCAAAATAAATCTTTCTGTATATCATTAGAAAGCTTTATCTAATATCGATGCACAGACACTATAATCGCGCAGATCTAATATATGAACAAAATGTTATGAGCATATTGAGACAACACATGGACCGAATCCCTACATATCGATAAAAATCGGTATATATCTCTGGGTGGATAATCTGATGATCTGAAAATAGATCCAAATTACTAAGTATCGTCTGGTAGATGATCTGTAACTCAGAAGTCTACTCAAATTCTAGCTATCGCCAAATGGTCAACAATTTGAGCCAAATAACCATCCATGCCCGATGAGTTGGTCGATTGTTGACTGATCATTTTATTAACTTCATAACTCCCATAAAACATGTCAAAATAAATCTTTCTTTATATCATTAGAAAGCTTTTCCTAATAGCTA
>NW_010965291.1:0-1518 GCF_000463585.1 Tarenaya hassleriana | reverse complement strand
TCAGAAATGGTACTCTTGGACTATGTATTGAGAAATTGGTGATATTAGTTGCGTAGACATTCCTGTAAAGCTCAATTCCTGTATAGGTTAAGCTAGCGGAAGCTATTAATGTGGATTTGGATTCTGTACTATGTACAACCCATTTTTGAAGAAATAGATTAAACATTTCATCAAAAAAAAACATGGTTGGGTCCTGACCCCGGGATTAGTCTAGGTCTCGGCCCAGAGAACTCGGTTACCCAAAAATCTCTTTATCTCTTACTTTAAACACAATAAATTTCCTATTTATTTATAATTCGGAAATTTATAGGATTTTTGGTCCAATTATATTTATCATAGGAACGACAAAGTCCAGATGAATCTCCCTCTAAATGGAGATTCGAATTTGGATTAGAAAGAAGTTTTACTCTTTTTTTAAGAGGTGAATCACCCCATCTTGGGTTGATTCATCTCTCTTTATAATCATATTTTCATTTTTTTCCAATTATCTGTATAAAATATTATCGTTTTTTATTAAATAAATTCGGATCTGAATACCTATGAGTATCTGAACATTGTTCCAGTATCCGTAATTCTCGAATCCGAACACAAATTTTAAAATAAGACATCCGAACCTTTGGAATACAAATCTAAATACTCAAGTTTTTCAGGATATCCGACATATCCTAATTCCAAACGTATCTCCATGCTTTGTTTATTTTTTTTACAACCGCATCTCTACTCTACGCAACAGATAATACAATAACGGTAAGTTTTTATTTTGCGAGAAATTAACTAATGCCCTTTTTCTTAGTAACGTAACATGAGGCTTGACTAAGTACCAACGGTGTTCTTTGATGGTGGTGTTGGTATCTCCTTTTCCCTCCTACCTCCTCTGAGAACGGAGGAAGAGAAGAGCAGCAAGCAAACACACATCATCTCCAAATACAATTAAACTACAATGTATAAACCCCAATGTACATTTATATAAAAGCATCTTACTATGATTCATTACTCATGCCATTATTAATGCAAATTAGACAATCTTCTCGTTCAAAATTTACTATTCTTCGTTTTATTTTATTTTGCTTGTATGACTGTATAAAATCGATCCAAAACTTCAAAAACAGTTGAACTAAAAAAAAAGGCTAGAAGTTAACTTTGGCCGAAGGGTGGTCCTAATTTGTTTAAGAACAACATGATGACATACACAAGAGCTCTCTCTATATTTATTATTGATAATCTATCATATATATATATATTCTATTTCTATTTAGTCAAAAGAAAACCCAACAACCATTTCACAAATTAGTTGCATCTCCCTTGACCAACTTCTCAAAAGCCTTGTCATGCAAGCAACTGAAAACCCTATACATTGCTTTTCTCTTATATATCTCTTACATTCCCCCAACCCTTCTCTCCCACTCCTTGACTCCCTCAGTTCAACATTTTCCTTACTAAATCCTGAATTCAGATCAGGGTTTCAGAAACAAAAAATGAAACTTCTCGCCGTGTTTTTGGTCGTCTGTTCTGTCCTTA
>NW_010965290.1:0-1519 GCF_000463585.1 Tarenaya hassleriana | reverse complement strand
CTAGGAAGTGAGGTGAGACTCGGAAGAGTAATCCTCTACGATAAGAACTTGAGTTTCCCGAATAAAAACCCTAGGTTACCGAATTATATTTGTAGAAATGATCCTTACACATCCCGTAAATCCCGAAACCTACAACGTTTTAATTAAATTGTTTTAGAAATATTATTTGCGTCTGCTTTAATTTTTATTTATATTTAATCACCATCATCACCAACCAATTTATCGTCCCGACCAAAATCGAGTAGAACCTGTAATTGTATCGTTAATGTCTATGTATCCTTGTGTTCGACCCTAGATACTGCAATCGACCCGTGCACTTGCAGTAATTATATCTAGGAAATTAAACGAGATTTGATCACACCCTAGATCGACACCATATATGAATTTTTTTTATTGTTAGAAAAAACTAAGTAAAATAATCAGACGTGTTTGTAATTGTATTTCCTTGTGTCATGTCAGTCATTTTGTTTATTTTGACAATCTTAGAAGAGTTAAGTGTTTGTTTTGTCAAACTTAAAAAGTTTAATGTTTATTTGACAAAAAATAATATTTAGTGTTTTTTATCAAAATTAAAAAATTCAATGTTTTTTTTGGGATTTTCCCAACATATAACCAAACATTTATACGTGAGAACAATTTTTTTTACTGTTTAGTTTATAATATTGAAGACAATTGAATGCTATAGAGCTCAAGGCAAAGCTACTTGTGGTGGTAAAATCAAAGGAGAGAGATCCTTTTATTTTTCACTCAATTTCACACTATTCCTAGTTGTTCATAGACACAAAAACGTAGCATCTTGTCTTTCTCTTACTCAAATAATCTGTTCTGTTTTTTTTTTTTGGTAAGAACTGCATTCAGGTTCTGCAGTCAGATTTCTACAAGCAGCCGAGTAGTTTTGGAGCAACCATTCTCTCAAGGCTCCATCACATCTACAGTTTTGGGTCTTCCAGGTAATAAAAGTCCCGACCCCGACGGATTTACGGCTGAATTCTATAAACATGCATGGCCAATTATCGGAGAAGAAAGAGTGCATAGCAATAATCTCCCATTTCTTCAACACTACGGCCCTCCCCGGAGCAGTAAGCTCCACATTTCTGGTTTTCATACCCAAGTTTCAAGGAGCTGAGTTGATCTCGGATTTCAGACCCATCTCATGTTGTACAACAGTATATAGAATAGCGGATTTCGATTGTTCTGTTGGATCCAACACATTAGATGTTGTCCAAAACATTATAGAAATCCTAAAACTCAAACATAGACAAGAAGAAACCAAAGGAAACAACCATGGACACCTCGAATTCCAAATTTTCTTCAATGATCAACCCGGCAATGACTTCAATACTCTCTTCAAAACCATAACTGAAGATTTTCAAAGTTTGAGAGATGTGGATTGAATAAGAAACAAAGAAGAATAGGAGAATAATAAATCAAATGGAGATTAAGAATGAAAATGGAGAAAACATCTCCTTCGTTTCTTATTCCTTTGTAATAGATTACATACATATTTAAATAACAAACA
>NW_010965289.1:210393-210997 GCF_000463585.1 Tarenaya hassleriana | reverse complement strand
ACAACTGTGTATCCTCAGTATGCTTCTTCAATCGCGAAGGGAACGGAACGGGTGGTACATACCCACCCATTCCTTTCCCTTCTCGATTGAAGAAGCGTACTGAGGATACACAGTTGTCCAGATTTGTTGATATGCTTCGGCAGTTAGAGGTTAAGGTACCTTTCTACGAGACGATACTCCAGATCCCTTCTTATGCAAAATTTTTGAAAGATATTCTGACTAAGAAGAGGGTGATTGGGAAAGAGACAGTAGCCTTGAGCACCGAGGTGAGTGCTGCGATTCTACAACATGAGTTGCCACGGAAGAGATCGGATCCAGGTAGTTTCTCGATTCCTTGCAAAATCGGGAACATTGAGATTGACCGTGCGTTGTGTGATCTGGGAGCCAGTGTGAGTTTGCTTCCATTGTCCATCTACAAGAAGCTCAACATTGGAGATCTCAAGCCGACGAGGATGGTCCTACAACTTGCAGATAGATCCGTCAAGTATCCTGCAGGTATTCTCGAGGATGTTCCATTGAAGGTCGGGGATTACTATATTCCCGTTGATTTTATTGTTTTAGACATGGACGAGGACTCGAAGATACCGATTATATTAGGCCGACC
>NW_010965289.1:207048-208218 GCF_000463585.1 Tarenaya hassleriana | reverse complement strand
CTTTTCGATCTTAGTTCTACTTCGTACCTGGATTTTTACCTTTTTGTAGGATTTGTCTGTCAAACGCACGCATCTCGGGTTTCTAGGACGTTGAAGTTGAAGGACATCGGTTTTGACGTCTGAAGGCATGTTTTATAGACCCTAGGCGGCGCTCCCAAAGTCCTTCTCCCACCAGAATTAGGAAAACTCGAATTAGGTCTTTTTCCGGGTTTTGACTCGGACCGAGTCAAGTTCTGACTCGGCCGAGTCAAGTCGAACTTTTGATCTTCACGATTTCGCTCATAACTTTCTGCTCCGGTGTCGGATTTACGCGATTTTGGTGTCTACGCGAAGCTCTTGAAGTCCTTTTTCCAATGGTAGAAGTTTCGTGCGATTTGGACTTCTGTGGAGAAAGTTATCGACGTTGCAACATGAGTACCTCATCCGGACATCTCCTTTAACGCCCCAAATAGTTCCTTTTCGGTTCCAATCACCTCCGAAACCTGTAACTCTGCAAAACTAGAGCACAACCGGGTTTTGTGTCCTAATACGCCTAGAATTCCTATAAATGCACATGATCCTCGTCTAAATCCTATAGAAACGTCCAGGAAATATAGAGAGAATTAGGAGTTATCAAGCTCCTCCATGAGCCTCTTGTAGAATGAGATCCCGCAACGAGTATTTCGGGATGCATAGTCGTCGTTCCCGAAAGAGATAACCGTCCTCCTTGTAGAATAGTCCGTGAGCTCCCTTAGTGCACTCCTTATAAATATCCCCAAGCTCCGGATCATCACGGTACAACTCCTTAATGTGCTCAAACCCGAGCATTTTTGCCTCCATGATCGTAATCATCCGGGTTTTGACTCGGACCGAGTCAAGTTCTGACTCGGCCGAGTCAAGTCGAACTTTTTGATCTTCACGATTTCGCTCATAACTTTCTGCTCCGGTGTCGGATTTACGCGATTTTGGTGTCTACGCGAAGCTCTTGAAGTCCTTTTTCGATCCTCGTCTAAATCCTATAGAAACGTCCAGGAAATATAGAGAGAATTAGGAGTTATCAAATCCCCCCAGACTTAAACCTTTGCTCGTCCTCGAGTAAAGAACGAAGGAATAAAATCTGCAAAACAGGGATGACGAACATCAAATAGCATCATCATGAAACTCAAAAGTGAAACATCCATCCAATGCTAG
>NW_010965289.1:202151-202796 GCF_000463585.1 Tarenaya hassleriana | reverse complement strand
GCATTGTGTGTTGACGTTTACGATTTGCATCTTCCTTCTAGACTTGTTTTAGAGCTTAGTAATTGTTACTATGTTCATGCGATTAGCAGAAACATTATTTCTATTTCATGTCTGGATTTGGATGGTTTTCGATTTGTGATTGAGAACTCGAGTTTGATGATACCATAGTAAATATCGTCTCGATAAATCATAAACTCGAGTTCTCAATCACAAATCGAAAACCATCCAAATCCATACAATAACCTCCTCTAGCTGGACAGCTCATTGGTCCGCATACATCACTATGTATCAGATCCGATAACTCTGTCGCTCTCTGTCCTTTCCCTTTGAAAGGATGCTTTGTCATCTTGCCCATCAAACAAGACTCGCAAGATTCAAGAGACTCAAAGTCAAATGAATCCAGAAGACCTTCAGAATGAAGCTTCTGAATGCGCTTCTCGTTTATATGGCCTAGACGACAATGCCAGAGGAAGGTCGGGTTTAAGTCGTTCGCTTAAACCGTTTAGTACTCACGCTATAGATGGATGATGTCGAGTTCGAAGGCTGATCATTCAAGACGTATAAACCATTAACTAGATAACAATTACCATAGTAAATATCGTCTCGATAAAACATCAACCTCGAGTTCTCAATCACAAATCGAAA
>NW_010965289.1:185045-199334 GCF_000463585.1 Tarenaya hassleriana | reverse complement strand
CAGGTACGAAACGAATCATGTGCTGGATTGTAGATAGTCAAGACGGGATTTGTACCTCTCGTAAAAGAGAGAGATATCCTGGGAACGTCGTCTATTTCAGACAGTCGAACTCAGTGAACGAGAAAGCAGTCGAATTAGATAAGGTGGCTTGTACATGCCTTATATTCGACATATGATATCGTGATACAAAAGGATCATCAACCGGAATCATCACTGGCGTTCGTAAGATCATGAACAAACTCTATTCGAGATAGGTAGTCATAGTGTCTTGCTAGAGACCGCCTATGACTTGTATGTCCGGAATAGAGATTTCGGGATATACTGCTATATTGAATGAGCCTACAGGGTCACACACGCAGGGAAGGACAAGTGCACGAGAAAACGCCAAAAAATCTGGACAGAGGTCCGGACCACCCGGTCTAGGAGTAGACCGAACGGACCGGAGCATCTAGTCCGAACGGACCAAATAGTTGGACCGAACGGACTAGAGAGTTCAGTCTGAACGGACCAAGTGTTGGACCGAACGGACTGACCCATCAGTTCGAACGGACCCAGTTATGAAACTGGTCCGAACGGACCAAGTGTCCAGACCGAACGGACTACTAAGCAGTCCGTTCGGTCTGGGGTTCGGATTTAATTTTAAAGTCCGGATCTAGGGTTAATCACTTTAATAAGAGGAGAAATAGAACCCTAACATTAGGGAGCCGACCTAGAGAACTTTTCAGACCCTTTTGAAGAGTCTAGAGGGTTGAAGAAGTGATCTTAATCTCTCTTTCTCAAAGCACATCATCGAATAGAAGATTCATGTCCTAGCAGACAAGTTCTAAAGGTTGGAATCCATCCCGAGGTGTGGATACGTGTATTCTTCCTGCCTATAGTGATCAGACGAATACATCAATTGAAACAGGCCCCGGATCGATTGAGGTAAGCGTTCTAACGTTTCTACAAGATCATGCATGATAGGTTTTAGGGTTTTATCAAATTTTTGTTTTACATCCGCTGCCAAACCCTAGAACCGATCTCTTAGGAATAGGATTCGCTCATGAGATCCCAGGAAAACCCAACAAAAAGATAATGTAGTTGTCGACGCTTTGTCTTGACGCCACGCCTTACTCTCGGTCATGGAAGCTCGAATGTTCGGATTTGAATATGTTAAAGAGCTATATAAAGATGACCTAGACTTCGGACCTATCTTTGAGGAGTGTAAGCGCGGAGCCTACGGGCTATTCTATACACACGACGGATATCTCTTTCGCGAAAAACGTTTGTGCATTCCTCAAGGCTCGATGAGAGACGTCATACTCCGCGAAGCCCATGGTGGGGCTCTTGCTGGTCATTTCAGAGTTGACAAGACCTTGTCCATAACTCAAGAACATTTTTATTGGCCTCATCTCAAAAAAGACGTTAGGAGGTTTTGTGCAAAATGCGTAGAATGCCATAATGCTAATTCCAAAGTGCAGCCTCATGGAGCTTAACGGAGCGGAGCCTAACGGAGTGGAGATTAATGGAGCGGAGCTTAACAGAGCGGAGCTAAGTACGGACGAAAATTCTCGGAGCATAATTGACAAAGCCCTCGTGCCTATTGCATCAACCTTGGATCGCAACGAGCCTCCTCTCACCGTTCCAAGATGCGAGCGCTTCAACAACAATTCAACACATTCGTGTCTCGGCTCTTGAGCGAACCAATGGCCGAGGAAGGTTGCCTCATCCCGTTCTTCGTGCGAGGAACGTCTTTTGCGCCGAGAAAGAGTTAGCCTAAACTCCAAGCCAAGACTAAAGGAAGCTTCTTGCAATACAAGTCATTCCCCAACAGCCATAATCTCCCAACACCAGCATTAATGACAAGCCATACATGTGATTTGCCTTTGATTTTATAGCTGTTATGTTTTGCCTATGGAAACATCTTCCCTTGTCATTTTGTGATCAGATTTCGTTACCTTAATCAAAGAGTAATTTCCAGAATTCTCATCACTTTGTGTCGGGTGAATCATAGCTTGGTTGGTCCGAGTTTTGCTTGGTTTGTCGAAGCCAATTCTCTTGGATAGTCCGAGAGTTCCTTGGTCTGTCCAAGGCTGGGTTTTGGGTCGTCCCAAGCCACCTCTATCCCTCGCCATTCATCTCTTTCGGAACTAAGTTTGAGTGTCCTTAGGACGAGTGATTGGTTCCGAAATCTCTTTTCATTTCTCCGTCTCCGTAGGATTGAGTTCGATGCCTTATCGGCTAGTGATTGATCCTAGTTCCTATCCCCTCCCTGAACTTCTCTTCCGCGACGCAAGGCGTATATCACCTCTGGACCGATCGGTCTATGTTTGGACCGATCGGTCTGGGCTGGCTGGACCGATCGGTCCAGACCTCTGGACCGAACAGTCTGTCCTCCGCTCCACTGGAAAATTCTTGTCTTTTTTCACGCGTTTGTCCTTTCCTCTGTGTGTGACCTTGTAGGCTCATCCGATATAGCAGTATAACCCGAAATCTCCATTTCGGCTATACAAGTCATAGGCGGTCTCTAGCAAGACACTATGACTACCTATCTTGAATAGAGTTTGTTCGTGATCTTACGAACGTCTGTGATGATTCCGGTTGATGATCATTTTGTATCACGATATCATATGTCGAATATAAGGCATGGACATACCACCTTATCTGATTCGTCTGCTTTCTCGTTCACTGAGTTCGACTGTACGAGATAGACGACGTTCGTCTATAGTGCGGCCACACATTTCTACAGTCTCGCTCACACGAGGGGTCCAGCGATATCTCTCTCTTTTACGAGAGGTACAAATCCCATCTTGACTATCTACAATCCAACACATGATTCGTTTCGTACTTGATACACGCCTTTATAGTCCTCCTGTTACGCAGGACGTTTGACGTATTCAAAGTACGCAACTCCTCATGTTGGATTCCGTAGATATCTCAGGTCATAGGATCCAATCATGGAACCATCATATGAGATTCAAGTCATGACGTTAGTCCATGTGACAATCTCATGCGGGTCAATACAGTATTCCGTTCTCCAACGAATACCTATGATCGTGATCGTATCCAATACCTATGATCATCTATATGATCATCAATCACACATCATACTAGTCTTATTATGTCGTTATTCCCATAACCACACAAGACTAGGGAGTTTAGTATTGTTCATAACAATACATGGAATTCATAACATATTAAGTATGCAAAACATGTAATGAATCAAACACTCATCCATAAAATCATAGTTAGTGTCAATAGATCAAATGTATCAAAAGAAAGCTGATGTCAGAAATTTGGGCGAATAAATTCGATCAAGTTATAATAACCTAGACTCAACAAATACCGTAAGTGTACGGATCGTATGTAATCGCTAGGGTCGAACACAGGGACAAAAGTAGACAACTGAATCAAACTCCTATCAGGAATAGATCTAAAGAATAATATGAATGATGAGAAAGTGTCAAATGCAAATAATAAAACAAATGATAAACTATCAATGGCAAAATACTACAGGCTTCGGGATTGCTTTACATGCAAGGGTCTTTCAAAAGATACAAACTCAGTGGTTTATCTATCTGATTCAGGGAATTCAAGCTCTAAAGTAGAGATTAACCCTCTAGAGTCTAACCTCACTATCCAGGCTTTATCCTACTAATCTCTCGATTCAATAGTCTAAAACCCTGGATGCATGAACGAATGCTATCATAATCCCTAGACAAATATTCATCTCTCAATGCAATACTTGTTCTATTTATTGAGTTATTTCCAGGTTAGAATCCCATATGTCTATGCGAATTAAAACCCTAAGTTCGTTCAATCAAGTGGCCAACAAGATCAAACGCATTAAACACAACTCAATAAACCGAATAGAATAAATAAATCCACAAAGTCTGGAATTAAAACCCAAAGATCTCTACATAGCAAATCCCTAACCTACAGCAGAGGAATTACTCACTAAACATCGAGACGTCAGGGTTCATAACAATAGTACAAAACATCGTAAAATAGAAGGAAAGAAGAACGCTTAGTCGATTTCTCGGCTTCGTGATCTCCGTCTTCTACTCCAATCTCTTGCCTCTTGATAATCGCCCCCTTTTCTTGTGTTCTTGGTGTCTTCTCTGTGTAAAGCTTGAATGATTTTCGACCTAGAGGCTTTCCCCTCTTATTTCACTTCGGTATTGGCAAAATTGGAAGTTTTCCCGAATCTGGTGGTCGAACCGATCGTTTCGGCAAGGCCAAACCGATCGGTTACACTTTCTGAGCAATTTTCCAATTTATGCGATGCCGAACCGATCATTTCGCTAAACCCGAACCGATCTTGTCGTGTTTCTGAGCAGTTTTGACGGGCTTCACGAATTCACTCATAACTTCCTTCTCTGATATCGGATTTAGGTGACCGTGGTGTCTATGCGTAGATATTGAGAAGAGCTTTCCAATGATATAGAGACGTAGGATTTGGACTTGTAAAGTGAAATTATTGGACTTGCAATATCTAACGTTTTCTGAGCTTCACGTTTTTCCTGGAAACACTCCAAATGTTCCCGTTTCGTCCGTGATGTTCCGTAGTCCATGTTTTCCACTCCTTTTGCTCTTTTTATAAATGAAAACCCATTTAAATGATGGTTCCATGATTGGATCCTATGACCTGAGATATCTACGGAATCCAACATGAGGAGTTGCGTACTTTGAATACGTCAAACGTCCTGCGTAACAGGAGGACTATAAAGGCGTGTATCAAGTACGAAACGAATCATGTGTTGGATTGTAGATAGTCAAGATGGGATTTGTACCTCTCGTAAAAGAGAGAGATATCGCTGGACCCCTCGTATGATTCCGGTTGATGATCATTTTGTATCACGATATCATATGTCGAATATAAGGCATGGACATACCACCTTATCTGATTCGTCTGCTTTCTCGTTCACTGAGTTCGACTGTACGAGATAGACGACGTTCGTCTATAGTGCGGCCACACATTTCTACAGTCTCGCTCACACGAGGGGTCCAGCGATATCTCTCTCTTTTACGAGAGGTACAAATCCCATCTTGACTATCTACAATCCAACACATGATTCGTTTCGTACTTGATACACGCCTTTATAGTCCTCCTGTTACGCAGGACGTTTGACGTATTCAAAGTACGCAACTCCTCATGTTGGATTCCGTAGATATCTCAGGTCATAGGATCCAATCATGGAACCATCATATGAGATTCAAGTCATGACGTTAGTCCATGTGACAATCTCATGCGGGTCAATACAGTATTCCGTTCTCCAACGAATACCTATGATTGTGATCGTATCCAATACCTATGATCATCTCTATGATCATCTATCACACATCATACTAGTCTTAATATATCATTGTTCCCACAATGACATATGACTAGGGAGTTTAGTATTGTTCATGACAATACATGGATTTGATAACATATTAAAGTATGCCCAATACGTATTGAATCAAACACTCATCCATAAAACCATAGAAAGTGTCAATACATCAAATGTATCAAAATAAAGCTCATACAACAGTTCATCATAGAGCATTAAACCAACATCTATATCGGCTCTCTCGCTAGATACGTTTGCCATCGATGAAGAGCGAGAAAGATACAATATATGCAAATCACGAAATGTACAATCTGTTCGCGTAATATCAGTCAATGTGCAATCAAACAAACATGACAATACGAGCGTTACAAGAGCAGATTGAACAATAATGATCGTGCGACACCAAGAACTGATTACAACTACAATTAGCGTGCAACAAAGGATAAGAACAGATTCAGAATAGCAAAAACAGATCTAAAACAGAGAGCTTAACACGTAACAATAGGAATGGTTGTTGGACAGATTCAATCACTAGTTCGATACGATAATAACAAATAGATGCCAATCGAAGTGCAAGTTAAACAACTAGTCCTAGATAGATTCCAATAGCTTGACATGTGCAATTTCAATGCAAAGAAGGAATTTAGTCAGCATGCAACCAACAACAACGTACCATACAAAAAAAATTTTGGTAACTAAACAACTCAAATTAATCAGGCAATAATGTAGTAAGCAACTTGGTGGTTCTGACAAAACAAATCAAACAACATGCAAGATTAACCACATATTGCGATTAACACAAACAGATGTGCACCCGAAAACACAACAACGTTTGACAGCAAGTAACGTGGAATCTCGTGCTAATGATGAGCGACACGTAGACAGGATTCGCAATACAAGTATAGGCGACACAACAAAATAATGTGAGCAGAACATGAGCCGTACAGTAAGCCGAGCACGATCGAAACATATCAGTTTTTTTTAACATTAAAATTATAGATTCAGATTCGAAGAAATGCAGAGCAATCTTTAAAGAAGATGAGCAGTCATGAACAGATGAAATTCGAAAAAGATTAAATCAAATTGAAGGTGGAAACGTGCTGCAATCACCGATCAATAACAACGATGCAGCCAAACAACATCAACAATCAGCAACACGTAATAGGTTTTTTTTAACAGATTTTGCGACGAACCACAACACATCAATCAGCAACCGAAATACATCAAGTATAGGGAAAGGAACGAAACAACCGAAGGGTATATCTGATGGTTTGGTGCTGGAGAATTCTAGGATGGAACTCCATGGATTGTTCTGCAAAAAATGCAAAAAACGATCAGCTCACGTTCGATCGGAAAAATCTGTTTTTTTTTGGAATATGTTTTTTGATTTTATACGAGTGAAAGGATAAAATAAAAATGTATAAATGAAAGGATCTCACCAGGTTTAAACCATCATTGGAGTGTTAAAGCTCTAATACTAAAATGATGTAAGCTTCAGTAGAAGGGGAGTGGATGTTCGGACTCGATTCACACACAAGCAAAGCCACACTCGAAGTCAAGCCGAAAACCGAATAGAAATGGACGGATAGGTGGCTCTCGATTCAATCACGGGCCTGGCACTCGAGTAAACACGAGAGAGAAAATGGAGGTGGTTGAAGTCGAAGGATAGGGGTGCGTCGGACACACCGGACACAATCTCCTCGGACACACCGAAGAAGTCTCTCGGATACACCGAAGAGAAGAGGTCTCGGACACACCAAGACGCAAAGATAATCTTGACACTTTGAGTGGAGAAAGAGAACAAAGGTTCTGCAATTTTTGATTGATGAAAGCTGATCACAAAATGAAAAGAAAGGAGTTTAAGTAATATCAATAGTCAACAACATCATAAAGTCTAAGACACATGCAACTCTCGTGTATTAAAGAGGGTAGGTGGCAGATTATGGTTGTTGTAGTCGATGCCTTGTTGCCAAAGAAGTTTTCCCTTTAGTGACTTGTGTGTGAAGAAGCTTTGGTTTGCACTACGTGTTGGGAATTCTGGGATCTCTACAGCGAATCTAAATTCCTATGAGATCGATTCTAGGGTTTGCACAGCGGATATAAAACAAAACTTTTCTATAAACCCTAAAACCATGTATGTATGAATCGTAGAAACATTAGAACACTTACCTCAATCGATTCGAGGCCTGTTTCAATTAGTGCGTTCGTCCGATCATGGAAGAGAGGAAGATTACCTCGCCCTCTACACGTATTCACACATCGGGATGGATTCCAACGCTTGGAACTTGTCTAATAGGATCCGAATCTTCTATTCGATAGTGTGCTTCGAGAAAATGGGATTTAGATCACTCTTTAGACCCTCAAAACTCATAAAAAAAAAGGTCTGTAGAAGTTCTCTTGTTTGTCTCACCCTCATTAGAGTTCTTAATCTCCTTTTTATGGTGTGATTATTTGAATTTTTTTGGAAAAACCCGACGTCTGGACCTGTTGGTCCAGACACTTTGGTCCGCTAGAGAATCACACTGGATCGTTCGGTCTACAGATGTGGACCGATCGGTCTGGACCTGTCTGGTCCGATCGATCCAACACCTTGGACCGTTCAATCTAGACCTCGTGTCGAGGCTTCTCGTCTTTTTCTCGTGCATTAGTCCTTCCCTGTGTGTGTGACACTGTAGGCGCATTCGAGATACTAGTATTGTTGGGTTTTCGTCGCTACGGGTTCCTGCATGTGATAATATCGATCTAGGGTTTGGTTTACTAGGTTTCATGCAGCGGAAGGATAATCTAACCTAGTCAAACGTCACACGCAACCAAACTCACAAAACCCATAAGAACGTATATATCACCAGGAATCGAATACTTACCTCTTTCCTAAAGATCTGAAATTAGCAATCGATCTGGGGCATGTTTTAATCACCAAGAGCTGAAGGTACAACTCCTCTACACATATCCACACCGACGGGAAGGATTCCAAACGCTTTTGGAACTGATCTGTTAGGATCTGTGAAGTGAATAGGGTTTCCAAGACTTGGGATCGAATCCCGGGAACTAGAATCTCAAAAGAAAGATTTCTCTTGTGTTCTAGGTCTGTCAAGGAATTCAGAAAGTCTCTCTCTCGGTTGGGGCGGCGTCCCCTAACTTATTTTTATAATTAAGTCTGAAACCCTAATCTTTGCAAAAGGAAACTTTTGGCCGAGATTTGACTCGGTCCGAGTCAAAACTTTGACTCGGTCGAGTCAGAAGGAAACCGAGTCAGCCCAAGCCCATCACAAACTTTTGATTCGGTCCATTTAGAGTTGACTCGGTCCATTTAGAGTTAAAACTTTTATTCGGTCGAGTCAAAATATCAGCCAAGCCCAAAAACATTTTCTGGGCTTCGACTTGCATGTGTACCTAAATGGAACTGACTCGGTCTGAGTCAAATACGGACTCGGTCCGAGTCAGAAGGCTGAGACCGTTTCTCGACACTTGATTTGATCCAAAACTGTTTGTTCTGTCAAATCCAAGTCTTCCTTTCCAATACTTCACATGTAAGTCCGTCTTTAATGGTGTGTGACTCTATAGGCCCATTCGCAGTGGCAGCAGCCTTGAGAACCATTCCCAATCTACAAGTCATGGTTAGCCTCTAGCAAGATGCCATGATCACCCACGTTGAATTGAGTTAGAGGCGATCTAACCACGGCAGCAACAGCTCAAATTCTGTTCCTTTGTCTCACAATATCATATGTTGAACAAGGGCATGGTTTGAGCCACCCTTCAAATTCTTCTGCTTTCTCGACTTGGCAAATTGACTAATATAGATGCAACTTCATCTATAGCGTGGCCACGCATTTTTCATAGTCTGACTTCTACGAGAAAGCCCAGCAATATCTCTCTTGTTAAGGAGGTGACAAGTCCCATATTGCATGTCTACTATCTCCATATGATTCGTGAACGTATCTGATCAACGCCGTTATAATCATCCGGTTAAAGACGACGTTTGACCCAGTCAAGATATGCCACTCTGCATATCAGATACTCTAGACATCTCAGGTGTGAGGATCTAAGAACGAACCGTTGTATGAGATTCAACTCATGACTCTGTCTATGTGACAATCTCATATGGGTCATCTAGTCACTCGTTCACAAGGAGTACCCATGATTGTGATATGCATCCAATGCATCGATCACACCTCATGCTAGTCTTAATTCATCATTGTTCCCACAATGATAACTGACCAGGGAGTTTAGAATCATTCTCTAATGATTCAAAGATACCGAAATATAACAAACATGTCAATCATATAAAGGGAAGAGTAATGCATTCATAAACCAATGAATCAATACAAAGTCAAAATGTCATATCACAGATCATCGTAGAGCATTAAAACCAACAAGTATAACCCGAAATCTCCATCTCGTGTATACAAGTCATAGGCGGTCTCTACCAAGACACTATGACTACATAGTTCGAATAGAGTTCGTTCGTGATCGTACAAACGTCAGTGATGATTCCGGTTGATGATCTTTTTGTATCACGATATCATATGTCGAATATAAGGCATGGAAAAATCACCTTATCTAATTCGACTGCTTTCTATAGTCTCGCTCATACGAGGGACCTAGCGATATCTCTCTATTTTATGAGAGATACAAATCCCATCTTGACTTTCTACAATCCAACACATGATTCATGTCGTATCTGATATACACCTTTATAGTCCTCCTATTATGCAGGACGTTTGATGTATTCAAAGTACGCAACTCCTCATGTTGGATTCCGTAGACATCTCAGGTCATAGGATCCAATCATGGAACTGTCACATGAGATTCAAGTCATGACGCTAGTCCATGTGACAATCTCATGCGGGTCATTCCAGTATTCCGTTCTCCAACGAATACTTATGATTGTGATCGTATCCAATACCTATGATCATCTTTATGATCATCTATCATGCATCATACTAATCTTAATACATCATTGTTACAATGATATATGACTAGGGAGTTTAGAATTGTTCATAACAATACATGGATTTCATAACATATTAAAGTATGCATAACATGTAATGAATTAAACACTCATCCATATAACCAAATCCATATAACCAAAGTAAGTGTCAATACATCAAATGCATCAAAATAAAGCTCATATAGTAGTAAATCATAGAGCATTAAACTAACACTAAGATCTCAATTCGTTCTGATGTTAGGGATTTAACGCTCCCTGCGGATTGCCATAGGAGAAGCCAGGGTGATTCCGGTTCCCTGGATTGTAGACGTTGGACTGGTTGTTGTACTGATTTCTGCCCATATAATCCACTTCTTTAGTGGCTTCCTCAATATGATCCACTACATACATCCCTGGCTGAACCTTGTGTGAGTTCGATGTGCTGCTCTTTGCAAGTTGCAACTTGATGGCGGAAAACTCAGAAAGTATGACTTTTAAGGCCGAAGTCTCACTGATGTCTCCCTTGACATCTCCTCTCGGTAGTGATCTTCTGCTAATCTCCTCGGATATGCTTCTGCCCTTAGTCATCTTGGCTATCTAAATCTCAAGAGCCTTAAAAGACAAATCATAGACGTTGCCTCCACAAGTTGCATCTACCCAACCTCTCGTATCATCTCGGAGTCCATGTATGAAGGTGGAAAGTACTTACGATCCATGTCGTGATGTGGATACATCCTCTGATATTCTTTGAACCTCTCCCAAGCATCATAGAGACTCTCATCATCCTCTTGGACAAAAGTGTTGATTTTGCTGAGAGCTAACTGAGTCTTCATCGGTGAATAGTACTTCATCATGAACTTCTCCTCCATCTCATTCCAGGTAGAGATGCAATTCGGCTCCAAAGTATATAGCCAGTCTCTCGCCTTGTCCATCAAAGAGAACGGGAATGTCTCTATCATCACATCTTCCATCGTCATTCCCGCGAGGTTTTTTATGGCCCGACACTATTTTGAATTGAGTGAGGTGCGAGTTTGGGTCCTCACTTGACTACCCTCTAATGCACTGACTCAACATCTGTATGCACTGCGACTGCAACTCAAAATCATCTCGGGTGGTCGATTGATGTATGAAAGCAACTGAGTATGCTTAGGTGTAGTGTATGTCCCAAGCGTCTCATTGGCCTGGACATTTCCTCTTGTTGCCTCCTCTGTCGTTTCTTCTGTTCTTTCTCTTTCTTCCCTCCTCTTTCTGCGAATCTCTCTCTCTCTCTTATGTCAATCTCTGGATCGAAAACGAGCTGTCTCCGAGAAGACCTTGTGTTCATACACTAGGGAGAGATACCTGCAAATGTCTAGAGAAAAGGCAGAGAAGGTGAAATGAAGGAAATAAAAAGGAAGGGAGTAAAAATAAATAACCGAAAAAGTTCAGAACAAATCCAAAAAAATCCAGAAAAAGTCCAAAACAAGTCTAGAAAAGTCCAGAAAAAAAAAACGACTAAAATAAGAAACAAAAAGGCAAGAAAAAGAAAATAAGAAGGAAAATGACTCAAGAGAAAAGGAAGAACACACAAACACACAAAAAAAATGAAGTGAACAAACACACGAAAACAAACAAGCAATCAAAGACTTCGGAAAGACTTACTCACAATCAATATATTCTAGCTATGAAAACCGTCAAAAGTCCCCGATAACGGCGTCAAAAACTTGATCACTTCCGTGACAAGCTTTAAATTTGTAATCTGACACACAACAAATCTGCAAGTATACAGATGATGTAGTATCAAGATCGAACACAAGGACTTATGCGGTTAAGCTAAGAATCGACTAAAACTAGGAAAAAGGGCAAAAATAAAGCTGGATATTGGTTTTGTGGTTTTTGGATTTATGGATAACTAAATGCCATAAAGAAAACCAAAGCGATCAAAAAGTGTGGGAAAACAATCAAAAGGGAATGTTATGGGATTCGGGAGTCACCAATCATACAAGGATGCCGCAAAGGATAATGGACTTAGATCATGTTTGTTCTAAAATGAGTGATACAAAGGCTAAAAATCGGGTTTGATTCTTTCGAGTCGAATACCCACTATCCAAGAGGCCACTCTATCTACTTTCGTGACTTCGAATGAAATCCCGAATGCATTAAGTATCCTAATCATAATCCTAGGTTAAGTTAAACTGAATTTCTTCGTATTTAATCACAACCCGTTGAATGAATGAGCCAATGAGCCAATACACTATGTTTCCATATGAATCCTAACTCTAAGATCTACCCACAAAGTTTTCACCATATGGGAAGCATTAAATATCACTCAACCTCTAGCAATCAAACTCAAGCAAAGATCTCACCCAAATCATGAACCCTAAGTCTCCTAAGAGATTCAATCAAGAGGGAGAAGAGAGATAAGCATGAAACACAAAATCCATTCATTGCAAGAGTTTAAGAGCAAAAAGAAAACATAATCATGGGTCCAAAGGTGAATACAAGCATCCTTATATGAGAGCTAATCCCTCATCCAACAACTATACTACTCACTTGTTGGTTGTAATGCTCTAGGATGATCTGTGATTTGACATTTTAACTTTGTATTGATTCATTGGTTTATGAATGCATTACTCTTCCCGTTATATGATTGGCATGTTTGTTATATTTCGATATCCTTGAAACATTAGAGAATGATTCTAAACTCCTTGGTCAATTATCGTTGTGGGAACAATGATGAATTGAGACTAGCATGTGGTGTGATCGATGCATCGGATGCAGATCACAATCATGGATAGTCGTTGTGAACGAGTGACTGGATGACCCGCATGAGATTGTCACATGGACAGAGTCATGACTTGAATCTCATACAGCGGTTCGTTCTTGGATCCTCATACGTGAGATGTCTAGAGTATCGGATATGAGGAGTGGCGTGTCTTGACTGCGTCAAACGTCGTCTTTAACCGGATGATTATAACGGCATTGATCACATACGTTCACGAATCATATGGGGATAGTAGACATGCAATATGGGACTTGTCACCTCCTTAACATGAGAGATATCATTGGGCCCTCTCGTGGAAGTCGGACTATGAAAAATGCGTGGCCACGCTATAGATGAAGTTGCATCTATTTTATTAGTCAATTGGCCAAGACGAGAAAGCGGTTGAACTTGAAGGGTGGCTCAAACCATGTCCTTGTTCAACATATGATATCGTGAGACAAAGGATCAGAACTCGAGTCATTAATGCCTTGGTTAGGTCACCTCTAACTCAATTCTAAGTGGGTGGAAGTTCCGAAGTCGCTACCACTTAGAATGGGCCTACAGGGTCACACACCACTAGGGGTGGACTAATATGTGAAGAATCTGAAGAAAGGAGTCGAGATTTGGCCGAAAACGAGCATGAGAATGCTTTCTCAGTGTGTTGGTGATAACACGTATTTCGGGTGATGTTTTGATATATGATGTCTAGCGTATTTCACTCGATTTTATATATTTGTAGACATTCTAGGGTACATTTGGCTTCGATATTGGTTGGTTGTGTTCTTTGGTGTTTAAACAGGAATCCACACATAAAGAGAGCAAAAGGAGTGGAAAACATGGAATACGGAACATCACGGACGAACCGGGAACATTTGGAGTGTCTCCAGGGAAAACGTGAAGCTCAAAAAACGTCAGATATTGCAAGTCTAATAACTTTCACTCTAGAAGTCCAAATCATGCATTCTCTACATCATTGGAAAGTCTCTTTGATATCTACGCATAGACATTAAGATCATCCAAATACGATGTCAGAGCAGGAAGTTATGAGCAAATTTGTGAAGCACGCCAAAACTGTTAAGTGACACGATCGTGTCACTTTCAGTCACACGATCAGGTCACTTACCAGATTTTGGAAATATTCCGAATTTTAGCCCAGAAAAAGAAGGATTAAGTAGGGTTAGCCCCCAAGGTCGAAAACATTCATACTTTTCACAGAAAACACACCCTAGAGCACACAAGAAGAGGGAGATTATCAAGAGGCAAGAGATCGGAGTAGAAGACGGAGATTACGAAGCCGGGAAATC
>NW_010965289.1:181650-184870 GCF_000463585.1 Tarenaya hassleriana | reverse complement strand
TTTATTCCATTCAGTTTATTGAATTGTTCTCAATGCTTTTGATCTCGTTGGCCACTTGGTTGAATGAACTTAGGGTTTTAATTCACATAGACATATGGGATTCTAACCTGGAACTAATTCAATAAATAGAACAGGTATCGCATTGGAAGATGGGTATTTGCCTAGGAATTATGATAGCGTTCGTTCATGCATCCAGAGTTTTAGACTATTGAATCGGAAGATTGGTGGGATTAAACCTGGATAGTGAGATTAGACTTGGAAAAGGTAATCTCTACCTTAGGGTTTGAATTCCCTGAATTGGATAGATAAACCAAAGAGTTTGCATCTTTTGAAAGATCCTTGCATGTAAAGCAATCCCGAAGCCTGCAGTGTTCTTCATTCATAGTCTTTAGAACCGTTTTATCGTTTGCTTTGTTACCTTCTCACACTCACATTATTTTCTCTGGATTTAGACTTAGATTTAGATTTGATTCAGTTTTCTACTTGTCCCTGTGTTCGACCCTAGCGACTACAATCGATCCGTACACTTGCGGTATTTGTTGAGTCTAGGATATTATTATTTGATCGAATTTATACACCTAGATTTACGACATCAAGTTTTTGGCGCCATTGTCCGGGACAATTTAGGCAACAGGATTAGATCCTATCTATTCTGGATCTTTTTGTTTTTTTTTTCTCTTTTTTCAGTGATTTCTCACGTTTTCTTCGTTTGTTATTGTTTTTCGTTTGGTGCACAGGTCTTTCTAGTGCATGACTAGGAGTGCTGGGACATCAGACCTAGTACCTCTTGATCGTGAGCTCGAAAGGACCGTTAGATACATCCGACGTTAACGAAGACAAATGGAGAACAACCGAGACTTCGCTTTTTCCGATGGTGTCGAGGGCAATGCTGACTCAACCTTTGCCCATGTAATACCCCGAAACCTGATTCGAATATTTAATTATTTAAAAATGAATAATTAAATAGAGATATCACGAAATCACCAAAAAGTGATGGTACAATGCCGGGGAGAGGCACGAGGATCGTCACGGGCGGAAAGGATCGAGAAAGAATGAAGAAAAAGGAAAAAAAGAAAAAAAAAACATGGTTGGTCCACCGGACCAAGATTTGGTCCGGGGCGGACCAACCTGCTCAGCCGGACTCGGACTGGACAGCGCGGACTGGGAGAAGTTTCGAAAAAAAAATAAACTGATCCCGGTCCGGCGGACCAGGAGGTTGGTCCGACGGACCGGGAATCGACAGATTGCAACTTGCCAACTTGCGGTCTTGGGACGCGGTTTCCGCCAGATTCCGGGGCCCACTTACCGTCCAGTCGCCTCCCACGCCTCGAGGACGTTGCAGGCTCGCCTATGAGCTTGGGCTTGAGCTCACAAACTCCCTAGCTCGCGCCATAAACCTCTCCCATGCTGGGACTTAGGCATTTTCAGACAGAAACAGAGGAAGAAGAAAAAGGGGAGAAAGGGAGAGAAAGGGGACGAACCAGTGCAAGGGGAGCTCGAGGAGACTAAGAGAGACGTGCCCAGACGTGTCCCGAAGCTTCTCACGTCGTGTGGAGCCACGAGGAACGCACACAAGCTCGGACAAACTCAAGAACAAGGTGAGTGGCTTGAGTTGGATTTGTGAGATCTTGTTCTCAATGTGTGATGGTCCAAATCGAGATTTCATTGCGTGTTTGAGGTTTAGAACATGTTTAGGGATGTCAAACTGTGTTTTAATAGCATTTGGAAGCAATCCCTAATCGATTCGGGAGAGAAAAATCGAAACAGAATCGGAGAAATCGCGAGGGAGAAGCAAGTTCCAGTCCCGGTCCGCCGGACCAGGCGTGGTCAGCTCTGGACCGAGACTGGAACAACACGCGAACTCGGACCGGACCAAGGAAACGGACCGGACCAAGAGAAAACACGTCCTGGTCCGCCGGACCATAACTGTGTTCCGAGGAGACGCACCGCCTGACCAGAAGAGACGGACCGAGTGGGGAGAAGCAGGCTGGTCTGGGGCTGACCAATCCTGGTCCGCCGGACCAGACTTGGTTTTCTTCTCTCGGACCGACTGACCAAGAGACGGAGCGGACCAGGGGAGAAGGAAGATTGGTCCGACTGACCAGAATTTGGTCCGCCGGACCAGGATAGAAAACCTGATTCGACCGGGAAAAAGGAAACAGCCAACGGGGTTGACCCGGGCCTGACCAGACTTGACCGTGGGCGAACCAAACCCCCACCAGAGGACAAAACTTCGCGATTGGGATCAATCGAACCGAGTTTTCACCAGAACGTAGCGTAGCGTAGTGAGATGTGCGATATCGAAATACGAGTGATCGTTGTGTGATTGTATGCGGGTAGAAATTGCATGGCGTTAAACGGTAGTTCGGTAGGGACCGGATACCGTGATACGTATGGTTGTACTATGGGGATGTTGCACGTTTTGCGCCATGTGTGTAGCTTGCTCGTGCGTACGAGTTAAGCATGATTGTGTTTGTGGATGGTTGTGGACTCAACCATCATCGTCATGGACTTGATGGGCGTTTGAGATGCGTTTTAGTCGAGTGCGACACGACGGCCAACGTCATGGATTTGACGGGCGTGGACTCGCACCTAGTCATGGACTTGACTAGGGTATATGGCTGGACCCTATGGTGGACTCCATATGGGTATGATTGTATTTATGTTGTGTCATGGACTTGACATCGGTAGTCACGAGAGTGATAGGCGCAGGAGACTGTTGGTTTAGTGCTCTATGATGTACTGTTTATGAGCTTTATTTAGATACATTTGATGTATTGATATTTTCTATGTTTTATGAGAT
The DNA here is from genome assembly GCF_000463585.1 of Tarenaya hassleriana. NCBI lineage: Eukaryota > Viridiplantae > Streptophyta > Magnoliopsida > Brassicales > Cleomaceae > Tarenaya > Tarenaya hassleriana. The sequence continues at coordinate 182,067 of NW_010965289.1, read as the reverse complement.
TATTTGATTCATTACATGTTCTTGTATACTAGATGTGTTATGAAATCCATATATCATTATGAATGATATTAAACTCCCTAGTCTTGTGTCATTATGGAAATGATGACATAATAAGACTAGTATGATGTGTGATTGATGATCATATAGATTATCATAGGTATTGGATACGATCACAGTCATAGGTATTCGTTGGAGAACGGAATACTGGATTGACCCGCATGAGATTGTCACATGGATTAGCGTCATGACTTGAATCTCATATGACGATTCCATGATTGGATCCTAAGACCTGAGATATCTACGGAATCCAACATGAGGAGTTTTGTGCTTTGAATGCGTCAAACGTCCTGCGTAACAGGAGGATTATAAAGGCGTGTATCAGGCACGAAACGAATCATGTACTGGATTGTAGATAGT
>NW_010965289.1:177071-180881 GCF_000463585.1 Tarenaya hassleriana | reverse complement strand
CCTAGAGAACTTTTCAGACCCTTTTGAAGAGTTTAGAGGGTTGAAGAAGTGATCTTAATCTCTCTTTCTCAAAGCACATCATCGAATAGAAGATTCGAGTCCTAGCAGACAAGTTCCAAAGGTTGGAATCCATCCCGAGGTGTGGATACGTGTAGAGGGCGAGGTATTCTTCCTGCCTATAGTGATCGGACGAACACATCAATTGAAACAGGCCCCGGATCGATTGAGATAAGTGTTCTAACGTTTCTACAAGATCATGCATGATAGGTTTTAGGGTTTTATCAAATTTTTGTTTTACATCCGCTGCGTAAACCCTAGAACCGATCTCTTAGGAATAGGATTCACTCATGACATCCCAGGAAAACCCAACAGTGGTATCAGAGCCTGGTTGCTCTGCATGATTTTGTTAGAACCCGATCACGCACGTTATAGGATTTGAATTATTTGAATCCGTGTTTGCTTTGATGCTATGCATGATTTGATTATGGATCTAGGGTAGATTTCATGTTCTTTGTTGCACTGTGCAAGAGGCTTCTGTTCTGAGTTCACAGGTGAAAACGGGGTCGAAATCGGATCTGAATCGGGACCGAAACGACGAAGAACGTGATCTGATCGCGTTTTTCCGCCTAGACCGAACGGTCTGGTCCCCTGGGCCGGACGGTCTAGGGTTTGTCGTTTCCCTGGACTAAATGACCTCAGTCCGTTCGGACCAAGATGTTGGACCGAACAGACTAAGGTGTGTAGACCGAACGGACTGCTTAGCCAGTCCGTCCGATCTAGGTCACTAGTCCGAGAGACAAGGTCTGAAGGGGCAAGTCCGAACGGTCTGGAGAGTCGGACCGAACGGACTGAAGAGTCAGTCCGAACGGACTGACCATTCCAGACTGAACGGACTGACCATTCCAGACCGAACAGACCGACTATGACCCGAAGACCGAACCGCCTAGACCGATCGGTCTAGGACCCGACGCTTCACCAAAATTAGATTTTGCGTTTCGGGATCTGGTTTGAGCAATCGTTGCTTAAAACCGATCAACTGTGATTCAGAATAACATGATTCTTTCTTATGGATGGTCCATAGTGAATGAATGTATGTACTTAAATCAAGATATTATATATGTTTGATTGAGTGGGAGTTTCGGGATTGGGATTGCATAACCGATTGGATTGTCCATTCGAATTATGAACAATCGTTGCACAGAAACCGATTAGATCTAGGAGCTCTACGAGTAAAACACTTGTCAAGGCCTCGATCGTACGTGTCATGGGCCATGCCAAAGCTGGGTGTGCCGTATTATCTTGGTGAGGCAAGATGGAGAAATGGTGGTTCTCATAGCTTGAAAGTAGATGCTTGATCTAAGTGTGGTTTCGAAAATCCCTTATTTATGTAATGCTAAGCGTGTACCTCCCATTATTAGAGCGCCTGTCAAGGCATCGATCGTCCGTAACACGGGTCATGCCAAAGCTGAGCGTACCGGATTATCTTTGTGAGGCAGGGTGGGAAATCGTGGTTCCCACAGCTTGAATATGGTTTACCTTAGGTTAAGTTGTCAAGTTTGACTTGAGACTTAATGGTAAAGATGAGACGAGTATGCAATGATATTTGATATCATAGTCTCATAAAAGGATCTGAGAGTCACATTGGATGTGATTGACATTAGATGTCTACCTAAATAGCATGAGGATAGGTGTAACAATTTATTCTTGTGTGAAATACGGATCTTAGTCCCATATAGAGAATTATTATAGGGTTATTTTTCTGATGGGAATATAGCTCGTTTTAGCATCTATGTTGTCATTGTTTGATGATGGACTAGCTGGTAGTAGATCATAGATATGTAGACACTGATTGATGATGGGCTAGCTGGTAGTTGATCATTAATAGAATCTGCATTTGTTTTGTATGTTCTGTTTGTCTTTTTTGTAGGACATGGCGTCAACCAGTAGCGTACCGAGTTTGACAATGCGATCTATCCTTGAGAATGATAAGCTGACCGGGACGAACTTCTTAGACTGGTATCGGAACTTGAGAATTGTTCTCAAGCACGATAAGAAGTCTTACGTCCTGGAAGGGGCTCTAGACACGGAGGTTCGAGAAGTAGCGCGTGCCACCAGAGCCTGCAGCCAATGCCAAGAGGGCCGTCAAGGATGCTTGGTTGAAGCATCAGACTGACGACATCGAGATCTCTTGTCTCATGTTGGGAAGCATGTGTTGGGTTACGCTACGGATTCCTAGCATGCGATCATATCGATCTAGGGTTTGGTTTACTAGGTTTCATGCAACGGAAGAATAATCTAAAGACGGAGATGCCGAGAGGCAGCTCTGTCAACACCCACGTCCTCAACATGCGAGCTCATGTTGAGGAACTTGAGCGTATGGGAGTGAACTTCGATGGTGACTTGGTTGCAGACTTGATTCTGATGTCATTACCCGAGGACTATAACCAGTTCGTGATGCAGTACCACATGCACGGGATGACTAAGAACTTAGCCGAACTGCATGGGATGCTGAAATCGGCTAAGCAGGATATCGTGGTGCCCAAGACTGTGCTTGCTGTTGAGAAAAACTCCAGCAAGAAGCGGCGGGGTAAAGCCAAAAAGAAGGTGGCAAAAAAGGCAAAAGTTGCCTCTACGCCCAAGCCTAAGCCCGATAAGGGTGACTGTCAGTACTGCGGAGTGTCTGGACACTGGAAGCGTAATTGTCACCTTTACTTGGAGGATCTGAAGGACAAGAAGCTTGGCGAAGCTTCTGCCTCAGGTATCCACGTTATAGAGGCTAACATCTGTACTATATCTTCATGGGTATTAGATACCGGAAGTGCCTCACACATTTGTGGAAATGTGCAGGGACTAAGAAGAAGTAGGATGCTAGCTAAGGGAGAAGCGGATCTACGCGTCGGAAATGGAGCAAGAGTTGCTCCATTCTGTGTTGGCGTTTATGATTTGCATCTTCCTTCTGGACTTGTTTTAAAGCTTAGTAATTGTTACTATGTTCCTGCGATTAGCAGAAACATTATTTCTATTTCTGGTCTGGATTTGGATGGTTTTCGATTTGTGATTGAGAACTCGAGTTTGATGATTTATCGAGACGATATTTACTATGGTAATGGTTATCTAGTTAATGGTTTATATGTCTTGAATGATCAGCCTTCGAACTCGACATCATCCATCTATAGCGTGAGTACTAAACGGTTTAAGCCGAACGACTTAAACCCGACCTTCCTCTGGCATTGTCGTCTAGGCCATATAAACGAGAAACGCATACAGAAGCTTCATTCTGAAGGTCTTCTGGATTCATTTGACTTTGAGTCTCTTGAATCTTGCGAGTCTTGTTTAATGGGCAAGATGACAAAGCATCCTTTCAAAGGGAAAGGACAGAGAGCGACAGAATTATTGGACCTGATACATAGTGATGTATGCGGACCAATGAGCTGTCCAGCTAGAGGAGGTTATCTGTATTTCGTTACGTTCACTGATGATTTCAGTCGATACGGTTATGTCTATTTAATGAGACATAAGTCTGAAACACTTGAAATGTTCAAGGCTTTCAGAAACGAAGTACAGAACCAACTTGGCAAGACGATCAAGACACTTCGATCCGATCGTGGTGGCGAGTATATGAGCCAAGAGTTCACTGACTATCTGATTGATTGTGGTATTGTATCACAATTAACACCTCCTGGAACACCACAATGGAACGGCGTGTCAGAACGGAGGAACCGAACACTGTTAGACATGGTTCGGTCTATGACGAGTCAGACAGATCTTCCGAAGTCCTTCTGGGGCTATGCTTTAGAGACCGCCGCGTAC
>NW_010965289.1:175923-176775 GCF_000463585.1 Tarenaya hassleriana | reverse complement strand
GAAAGCCTTGAAAATTTCAAGTGTTTCAGACTTATGTCTCATCAAATAGACATAACCGTATCGACTGAAATCATCAGTGAACGTAACGAAACACAGATAACCTCCTCTAGCTGGACAGCTCATTGGTCCACATACATTACTATGTATCAGGTCCGATATACAGATAACCAGGCTCTGATACCACTGTTGGTTTTATCTACGGGTTCCTAGCATGCGATCATATCGATCTAGGGTTTGGTTTACTAGGTTTCATGCGGCGGAAGAAAGATCTAAACCTAGTCAAATGTCACACGCAACCAAACTCGCAAAACCCGAAAGATCGTGTATATCACCGAGGGAATCGTTACTTACCTCGTTCTCGATGAGACTTGAAGTTTATTTCGATCCGGGGCTTGTTCTAAATCACCTAGGACTGAAGTTACAGTCCTTCTACACGTATCCACACCGATGGGAAGGATTCCAAACGATTTGGAACGAATCTGCTAGGATTAGTGAAGAAAAGGATAACTCAAGAGACGAGATCCAATCCCGGGACAATAGAAATCGAAGAGAACAGGTTCTCTAGGGTTCTAGGATGTTTCTCTGAGTTTTAGGTCGGCCTTAATTAAGTTTGGACGAAATCCCAAACTTAAATAAGATTAGAAAACCCTAAAATCGAATTTTGGAAAGTTTCCCAGATCCCGGTCCGCCGGACCAATATCCGGACCAGGCTTAGTCCGACGCTCGCGGACCGGCTAACCTGAAGGCTTGGTCCGTCGGACCACGTGTGGTCAGCTCCGGACCAAGATCCTTCTCGGTCTTTCCGGTCCGCCTAGCTTCAGTCTCGGTCCGTCTGACCCGCTGTCTGGTCCG
>NW_010965289.1:164109-175719 GCF_000463585.1 Tarenaya hassleriana | reverse complement strand
TTTTCACGCTTGTTTCGGTCAACTCTCGTTTCCATTCTTCGGATTCTTCACGTATAAGTCCATCCCTATTGGTGTGTGACCCTGTAGGCCCATTCTAAGTGGTAGTGACTTTAGGAACCTTTCCCGAACCAAATGGTTAGCCTTTAGTAAGACGCCATGACCACCCACTCAGAATTGAGTTAGAGGTGATCTAACCAAGGCATTAACAGTTCGAATTCTGATCCTTTGTCTCACGATATCATATGTTGAACAAGGGCATGGTTTGAGCCACCCTTCAAGTTCAACTGCTTTCTCGTCTTGGTAAATCGACTATTAAAATAGATGCAACATCATCTATAGTGTGTCCACACGTTTTCATAGTCCGACTTCCACGAGGGGGCCCAGCGATATCTCTCTTGTTAAGGAGGTGACAAGTCCCATATTGCATGTCTACTATCTCCATATGATTCTGAACGTATCTGATCAACGCCGTTATAATCATCCGGTTTAAGACGACGTTTGACGCAGTCAAGACACGCCACTCCTCATATCAGATACTTTAGACATCTCAGGTATGAGGATTCATAAGCGAACCGCTGTATGAGATTCAAGTCATGACTCTGTCCATGTGACAATCTCATGCGGGTCTGATAACATTATTATGGTGATATTTTGGTATAAGATATCTAGTGCATTTTACTCGGTTTTGCATATTTATAGGCATTCTAGAGTACATTTGGTCTCGATATTGCTTGGTTGCTTTTTTTGGTGTCAAAATAGATATTCATGCATAAAAGAGAGCAAAAGGAGTGGAAAACATGGACTACGAAACATCACTGACGAAACAGGAACATTTGGAGTTGTTCCGGGGAAAAACACGAAGACTAAAAAGTCAGATCTTGCAAGTCCAATAACTTCCACTCTACAAATCCAAATTATGCATTTTCTACCTCATTGGAAAGCTCTCTTCAATATCTACACATACACACCAAGATCGCATAAATCCGACATTGGAGCAGAAAGTTGTGAGCAAATCTGTCAAGCATGTTTGAGTTGAGGAATCGACACGGACCGTGTTGCATTCGACACGGCCGTGTTGTGTCCGTGCTGAAAAAAGTGAAGTTTTGCTCAGAGAATTGACATGGACCGGTTGTCATTCAACACGGCCGTGTTGATTCAAACTCGTCCGTGTTCAGTCCATGTCTAAAGTGCAGATTTTTAACAGAGAATTGACACAGACCATGTTGCATTCGACACGGCCGTGTTGCATTACGGGAAAACTTCCTATTTTGCATCCGGACTTCTGTTTTCAGCAAAGGAAGAAACCAAGCCGCCAAGTCAATAAAGAGAGGATGACTTAGACTTCAGAAATCATCGAGAGTTCACAGGAGAGGCCAGAGAACTCGAGAGAGAATCAAGACGGAGTTTTCCGGGAGTAGAGATTGAAGAATCGTCGTCGAGAGATCGCTGCGAGTCTTCTTTATCTATTTCTATGATTCTTCTTATTGATTTGAACTCGTTTGTTGTTATGGGTTGCGAGTAGTCGTTTCACTGTAGCTAGGGATTTAACCTTGTAGGGATTTGTTTGGTTTTTATTTTCCGAGACTACGTTATCGATACTCTTCGGTTTAATTAAATTGAGTTTATTGCTTTTGATCTTCTTGGCCAGTTGATTGATTGATTTTAGATTCTGATTTACAACGAGAGTTGAGATTAGATTCGGAACGAATTCATTGAATTAATTGATTAAGACTATTGAGAGATAGGTTAATCGGTTTAGGAACTGTGACAGTGATCGTTAATGCGTTTGATATTTTAATCTATTAGGTTGAGAAATCGATAGGTTAAATTATTGGATAGTGGATTTAGGACTTGAGAGAGCCAAATCTGATATTAGAACTTGAGATCCCCAATTAGAATTCGATATTCGTAGATTCTCCATCCTTAGAAACAATCCCTGCGCGTTAAGGTTATCCCGAAGCTACGGTGGTTTATCTATCTGATTTTACTTAGTTTATTTATTGCTTTATTTTCGGTATTCATATATTCCATCTGCTATTTCCTGATCTGATTCTTAGTCGAGTCTTGTTCTTAGTGTTAACTATTCCCTGTGTTCGACCCTGGTACTACAGTTGATCCGTATCCTTGCGGTATTCGCTGTGTCTAGGTTTTTTATTACTTGAGCTTATTTATACCCTAGATTTGCGTTATCAAGTTTTTGGCGCCGTTGTCGGGGAATAGATTAGCGTTAGGATAAAGATTCCTTTGAATCTAGATTTTTTCTTCTTTTCTTTTTCTTTTCCCTCGATTTCTTGATCCATTCTTTGTGTTTGTTCTACTTTCTAGTGTGCAGGATTCCGGTTTATGAACAGGAGTTCTGGGCCTGACAACCTAGTACCTTTTCACCCTGAAATCGAGAACTCCACTAAGTGCAATCGAAAGAAGAAACGACAGCAAAAAAGATGGAGGAACGTGCTATAGTTGCAGAGAACAACAATGACACTTATGGGGCATACCTTCAGCCTAAGTACATTCAGTAGCTTTCATGCATTCGTCGGCCTGACATCGACCGTAACAATTTTGAGTTTCAACCGGCATTCATCAATATGCTGAGACCAACAGATTTTTCTCTACTAGGTACACCTCATTTCTCAAACTCATTTTGTTGTAGAGATGCTCTTAAACTTCATGATCCAGATTGGCAGAAGATCGATAATCTTCGTCCGTTAGATCTATCCGGTAGTTAAGATAGTTTGGTCAAACTAAAGACCCTAAACAAGCGCTCCCGGGAGGCAACCCGAGTTTGTAGGTTAGTTTTTCTTTTCTTTCTTTTTCTTTTTGCATCGGATATTGGTTTGTGTCTCTTATCACCAGGTTGAGTTCTAATGAGAAGCTATTGAGGAGGCGAGGAAGCTAGCTATGCGATAGACGTAGGCAGACTTAAGTGCGAGTGAACGAACATCGCGAGCTAAGTATTCGATCTTTTCCCTTTTTGATTTGCTTCTCTTTTGACTCATCTTATTGGTTGCCTCTACTAGACGAGATTTGACACCGAGGACAGTGTTTAGTTCAAGTATGGGGGAGGATTCGTCTAACGCCAAACCATATCTATTTAGAGTAGTGTTGCATGCATTTTTTGATTTTTTTTTTCACTTTTTAGTTGCATGTGCATATAGGATGCATTAGGATCATATAGTTTGTTGTTAGGATTGTGCATTCTCATATAGTGTTTAGGACATATAAGATCATGTGCATAAAACCGTTTTGACCATTGATGTGATGATTTATGGTATGAGAGAGTAGAAACGTCTTGAAAACATGGTGATCCGTTAAACATGGTTAAGTTTTGTTGAATTGATTGCTTGATCTTTAGGATTGTCTAAAATGGTTCGTGGGATAGAAATCATTGGTTGGAACCCATAGGACCGATGTTGTCTGGCCGAGTAGAAAAGTTTCTATAGGAACCGTCCCCATGTTTGTTGAAATTGGTAAAGTCTATTATCAAATGCATCCTTATTTCTTTGTGTGTAGAAAAAGATAGTAAGCATCTCGACACTCCACTATCATGATCTCGTCAACGAAAATCGTTCGAGGATATGAGTGCATCGATTAGATGGTTCGGGTCTAAGTTGTGGGTCGGGTCATCCAATGAATAAAATCGACAAAAAGAGCGATTATGAACCCTTCAACTTCAACGTCCTAGAAACCCGAGATGCTAGCAAAAGAAAAAAAAATCTAGCTAGATGAAAGTAAAAAAAGAGCAGAAGAAAAAGAATGAATACCGAAACCGTAGACCAGGTACGATTAGGTAGAATGGCGTGATAGGTTCGAGAAACATGCTTGGTGGATGATTGCAGTTCTTGGATGGTTCTGGGTTGCGGTATAGATCCCATAACTAGGAAAGACTTTCCTTTAGAGAGGGAGATCATACTAGACAGACTTGGTCATGGTTCACGGAAATCTAGGTCGGATAGAGGTTTCGCTCTCGATTATCATTTTGAGTTATGTCATTGTCTCGCCTCCTTTCAGACTATTTTTCATGGAGTATTTGCTCGAGGACGAGCAAAGGTTTAAGTCTGGGGGAGTTTGATAACATGTATTATGGTGATATTTTGGTATAAGATGTCTAGTGCATTTTACTCGATTTTGCATATTTATAGGCATTCTAGAGTACATTTGGTCTCGATATTGCTTGGTTGCTTTTTTTTATGTCAAAATAGATATTCATGCATAAAAGAGAGCAAAAGGAGTGGAAAACATGGACTACAGAACATCACAGACGAAACAGGAACATTTGGAGTTATTCCGGGGAAAAACACGAAGCCTAAAAAGTCAAGTCAATAAAGAGAGGACGACTTAGACTTCAGAAATCATCGAGAGTTCACAGGAGAAGCCAGAGAACTCGAGAGAGAATCAAGACGGAGTTTTTCGGGAGCAGAGATTGAAGAATCGTCGTCGAGAGATCGCTGCGAGTCTGTTTCTATGATTCTTCTTATTGATTTGAACTCGTTTGTTGTTATGGGTTGCGAGTAGTCGTTTCACTGTAGCTAGGGATTTAACCTTGTAGGGATTTGTTTGGTTTTTATTTTCCGAGACTACGTTATCGATACTCTTCGGTTTAATTGAATTGAGTTTATTGCTTTTGATCTTCTTGGCCAGTTGATTGATTGATTTTAGATTCTGATTTACAACGAGAGTTGAGATTAGATTCGGAACGAATTCATTGAATGAATTGATTAAGACTATTGAGAGATAGGTTAATCGGTTCAGGAACTGTGACAGTGATCGTTAATGCGTTTGATATTTTAATCTATTAGATTGAGAAATCGATAGGTTAAACTATTGGATAGTGGATTTAGGACTTGAGAAAGCCAAATCTGATATTAGAACTTGAGATCCCCGATTAGAATTCGATATTCGTAGATTCTCCCTCCTTTGAAACAATCCCTGCGCGCTAAGGTTATCCCGAAGCTACGGTGGTTTAATTATCTGATTTTACTTCGTTTATTTATTGCTTTATTTTCGGTATTCATATATTCCATCTGCTATTTCCTGATCTGATTCTTAGTCGAGTCTTGTTCTTAGTGTTAACTATTCCCTGTGTTCGACCCTGGTACTACAGTTGATCCGTATCCTTGCGATATTCGCTGTGTCTAGGTTTTTTATTACTTGAGCTTATTTATACCCCTAGATTTGCGTTATCAAGTTTTTGGCGCCGTTGCTGGGGAATAGATTAGCGTTAGGATAAAGATTCCTTTGAATCTAGATTTTTTCTTCTTTTCTTTTTCTTTTCCCTCGATTTCTTGATCTATTCTTTGTGTTTGTTCTACTTTCTGGTGTGCAGGATTCCGGTGTATGAACAGGAGTTCTGGGCCTGACAACCTAGTACCTTTTCAACCTGAAATCGAGAACTCCACTAAGTGCAATCGAAAGAAGAAACGAAAGCAAAAAAGATGGTGGAACGTGCTATAGTTGCAGAGAACAACAATGACACTTATGGGGCATACCTTCAACCTAAGTACATTCAGCAGCTTTCATGCATTCGTCGGCCTGACATCGACCGTAACAATTTTGAGTTTCAACCGGCATTCATCAATATGCTGAGACCAACAGATTTTTCTCTACTAGGTACACCTCATTTCTCAAACTCATTTTGTTGTAGAGATGCTCTTAAACTTCATGATCCAGATTGGCAGAAGATCGATAATCTTCGTCCGTTAGATCTATCCGGTAGTTAAGAGAGTTTGGTCAAGCTAAAGACCCTAAATAAGCGCTCCCGGGAGGCAATCCGAGTTTTTAGGTTAGTTTTCTTTCCTTTCTTTTTCTTTTTGCATCGGATATTGGTTTGTGTCTCTTATCACCAGGTTGAGTTCTAATGAGAAGCTATTGAGGAGGCGAGGAAGCTAGCTATGCGATAGACGTAGGCAGACTTAAGTGCGAGTGAACGAACATCGCGAGCTAAGTATTCGATCTTTTCCCTTTTTGATTTGCTTCTCTTTTGACTCATCTTATTGGTTGCCTCTACTAGACGAGATTTGACACCGAGGACAGTGTTTAGTTCAAGTATGGGGGAGGATTCGTCTAACGCCAAACCATATCTATTTAGAGTAGTGTTGCATGCATTTTTTGATTTTTTTTTTCACTTTTTAGTTGCATGTGCATATAGGATGCATTAGGATCATATAGTTTGTTGTTAGGATTGTGCATTCTCATATAGTGTTTAGGACATATAAGATCATGTGCATAAAACCGTTTTGACCATTGATGTGATGATTTATGGTATGAGAGAGTAGAAACGTCTTGAAAACATGGTGATCCGTTAAACATGGTTAAGTTTTGTTGAATTGATTGCTTGATCTTTAGGATTGTCTAAAATGGTTCGTGGGATAGAAATCATTGGTTGGAACCCATAGGACCAATGTTGTATGGCCGAGTAGAAAAGTTTCTATAGGAACCGTCCCCATGTTTGCTGAAATCGGTAAAGTTTATTATCAAATGCATCCTTATTTCTTCGTGTGCAGAAAAAGATAGTAAGCATCTCGACACTCCACTATCATGATCTCGTCAACGAAAATCGTTCGAGGATATGAGTGCATCGATTAGATGGTTTGGGTCTAAGTTGTGGGTCGGGTCATCCAATGAATAAAATCGACAAAAGGAGCGATTATGAACCCTTCAACTTCAACGTCCTAGAAACCCGAGATGCTAGCAAAAGAAAAAAAAATCTAGCTAGATGAAAGTAAAAAAAGAGAAGAAGAAAAAGAATGAATACCGAAACCGTAGACTAGATACGATTAGGTAGAATGGCGTGATAGGTTCGAGAAATATGCTTGGTGGATGATTGAAGTTCTTGGATGGTTCTGGGTTGCGGTATAGATCCCATAACTAGGAAAGACTTTCCTTGAGAGAGGGAGATCATAGTAGACAGACTTGGTCATGGTTCACGGAAATCTAGGTCGGATAGAGGTTTCGCTCTCGATTATCATTTTGAGTTATGTCATTGTCTCGCCTCCTTTCAGACTGTTTTTCATGGAGTATTTGCTCGAGGACGAGCAAAGGTTTAAGTCTGGGGGAGTTTGATAACATGTATTATGGTGATATTTTGGTATAAGATGTCTAGTGCATTTTACTCGGTTTTGCATATTTATAGGCATTCTAGAGTACATTTGGTCTCGATATTGCTTGGTCGCTTTTTTTGGTGTCAAAATAGATATTCATGCATAAAAGAGAGCAAAAGGAGTGGAAAACATGGACTACAGAACATCACAGACGAAACAGAAACATTTGGAGTTGTTCTGGGGAAAAACACGAAGCCTAAAAAGTCAAGTCAATAAAGAGAGGACGACTTAGACTTCAGAAATCATCGAGAGTTTATAGGAGAAGCCAGAAAACTCGAGAGAGAATCAAGACGGAGTTTTTCGGGAGCAGAGATTGAAGAATCATCGTCGAGAGATCGCTGCGAATCTTCTTTATCTGTTTCTATGATTCTTCTTATTGATTTGAACTTGTTTGTTGTTATGGGTTGCGAGTAGTCGTTTCACTGTAGCTAGGGATTTAACCTTGTAGGGATTTGTTTGGTTTTTATTTTCCGAGACTACGTTATCGATACTCTTCGGTTTAATTGAATTGAGTTTATTGCTTTTGATCTTCTTGGCCAGTTGATTGATTGATTTTAGAATCTGATTTACAACGAGATTTGAGATTAGATTCGGAACGAATTCATTGAATGAATTGATTAAGACTATTGAGAGATAGGTTAATCGGTTTAGGAACTGTGACAGTGATCGTTAATGCGTTTGATATTTTAATCTATTAGGTTGAGAAATCGATAGGTTAAATTATTGGATAGTGGATTTAGGACTTGAGAAAGCCAAATCTGATATTAGAACTTGAGATCCCCGATTAGAATTCGATATTCGTAGATTCTCCATCCTTAGAAACAATCCATGCGCGTTAAGGTTATCCCGAAGCTACGGTGGTTTAATTATCTAATTTTACTTCATTTATTTATTGCTTTATTTTCGGTATTCATATATTCCATCTGCTATTTCCTGATCTGATTCTTAGTCGAGTCTTGTTCTTAGTGTTAACTATTCCCTGTGTTCGACCCTGGTACTACAGTTGATCTGTCTCCTTGCGATATTCTCTGTGTCTAGGTTTTTTATTATTTGAGCTTATTTATACCCCTAGATTTGCGTTATCAAGTTTTTGGCGCCGTTGCCGAGGAATAGATTAGCGTTAGGATAAAGATTCCTTTGAATCTAGATTTTTTCTTCTTTTCTTTTTTTTTCCCCTCGATTTCTTGATCTATTCTTTGTGTTTGTTCTACTTTCTGGTGTGCAGGATTCCGGTGTATGAACAGGAGTTCTGGGCCTGACAACCTAGTACCTTTTCACCCTGAAATCGAGAACTCCACTAAGTGCAATCGAAAGAAGAAACGACAGCAAAAAAGATGGAGGAACGTGCTATAGTTGCAGAGAACAACAATGACACTTATGGGGCATACCTTCAACCTAAGTACATTCAGCAGCTTTCATGCATTCGTCGGCCTGACATCGACCGTAACAATTTTGAGTTTCAACCGGCATTCATCAATATGCTGAGACCAACAGATTTTTCTCTACTAGGTACACCTCATTTCTCAAACTCATTTTGTTGTAGAGATGCTCTTAAACTTCATGATCCAGGTTGGCAGAAGATCGATAATCTTCGTCCGTTAGATCTATCTGGTAGTTAAGAGAGTTTGGTCAAGCTAAAGACCCTAAACAAGCGCTCCCGGGAGGCAACCCGAGTTTGTAGGTTAGTTTTTCTTTTCTTTCTTTTTCTTTTTGCATCGGATATTGGTTTGTGTCTCTTATCACCAGGTTGAGTTCTAATGAGAAGCTATTGAGGAGGCGAGGAAGCTAGCTATGCGATAGACGTAGGCAGACTTAAGTGCGAGAGAACGAACATCGCGAGCTAAGTATTCGATCTTTTCCCTTTTTGATTTGCTTCTCTTTTGACTCATCTTATTGGTTGCCTCTACTATACGAGATTTGACACCGAGGACGCATGCATTTTCCCCTTTTATTTTCATTTTTTAGTTGCATGTGCATATAGGATGCATTAGGATCATATAGTTTGTTGTTAGGATTGTGCATTCTCATATAGTGTTTAGGACATATAAGATCATGTGCATAAAACCGTTTTGACCATTGATGTGATGATTTATGGTATGAGAGAGTAGAAACGTCTTGAAAACATGGCGATCCGTTAAACATGGTTAAGTTTTGTTGAATTGATTGCTTGATCTTTAGGATTGTCTAAAATGGTTCGTGGGATAGAAATCATTGGTTGGAACCCATAGGACCAATGTTGTATGGCCGAGTAGAAAAGTTTCTATAGGAACCGTCCCCATGTTTGTTGAAATTGGTAAAGTCTATTATCAAATGCATCCTTATTTCTTCGTGTGCAGAAAAAGATAGTAAGCATCTCGACACTCCACTATCATGATCTCGTCAACGAAAATCGTTCGAGGATATGAGTGCATCGATTAGATGGTTCGGGTCTAAGTTGTGGGTCGGGTCATCCAATGAATAAAATCGACAAAAAGAGCGATTATGAACCCTTCAACTTCAACGTCCTAGAAACCCGAGATGCTAGCAAAAGAAAAAAAAATCTTGCTAGATGAAAGTAAAAAAAGAGAAGAAGAAAAAGAATGAATACCGAAAGCGTAGACTAGATACGATTAGGTAGAATGGCGTGATAGGTTCGAGAAACATGCTTGGTGGATGATTGAAGTTCTTGGATGGTTCTGGGTTGCGGTATAGATCCCATAACTAGGAAAGACTTTCCTTTAGAGAGGGAGATCATACTAGACAGACTTGGTCATGGTTCACGGAAATCTAGGTCGGATAGAGGTTTCGCTCTCGATTATCATTTTGAGTTATGTCATTGTCTCGCCTCCTTTCAGACCGGTTTTCATGGAGTATTTGCTCGAGGACGAGCAAAGGTTTAAGTCTGGGGGAGTTTGATAACATGTATTATGGTGATATTTTGGTATAAGATGTCTAGTGCATTTTACTCGGTTTTGCATATTTATAGGCATTCTAGAGTACATTTGGTCTCGATATTGCTTGGTTGTTTTTTTTGGTGTCAAAATAGATATTCATGCATAAAAGAGAGCAGAAGGAGTGGAAAACATGGACTATAGAACATCACAGACGAAACAGGAACATTTGGAGTTGTTCCGGGGAAAAACACGAAGCCTAAAAAGTCAAGTCAATAAAGAGAGGACGACTTAGACTTCAGAAATCATCGAGAGTTCACAGGAGAAGCCAGAGAACTCGAGAAAGAATCAAGACGGAGTTTTTCGGGAGCAGAGATTGAAGAATCGTCGTCGAGAGATCGCTGCGAGTCTTCTTTATCTGTTTCTATGATTCTTCTTATTGATTTGAACTCGTTTGTTGTTATGGGTTGCGAGTAGTCGTTTCACTGTAGCTAGAGATTTAACCTTGTAGGGATTTGTTTGGTTTTTATTTTCCGAGACTACGTTATCGATACTCTTCGGTTTAATTGAATTGAGTTTATTGCTTTTGATCTTCTTGGCTAGTTGATTGATTGATTTTAGATTCTGATTTACAACGAGAGTTGAGATTAGATTCGGAACGAATTCATTGAATGAATTGATTAAGACTATTGAGAGATAGGTTAATCGGTTTAGGAACTGTGACAGTGATCGTTAATGCGTTTGATATTTTAATCTATTAGGTTGAGAAATCGATAGGTTAAATTATTGGATAGTGGATTTAGGACTTGAGAAAGCCAAATCTGATATTAGAACTTGAGATCCCCGATTAGAATTCGATATTCGTAGATTCTCCATCCTTAGAAACAATCCCTGCGCGTTAAGGTTATCCCGAAGCTACGGTGGTTTAATTATCTGATTTTACTTCGTTTATTTATTGCTTTATTTTCGGTATTCATATATTCCATCTGCTATTTCCTGATCTGATTCTTAGTCGAGTCTTGTTCTTAGTGTTAACTATTCCCTGTGTTCGACCCTGGTACTACAGTTGATCCGTATCCTTGCGATATTCGCTGTGTCTAGGTTTTTTATTACTTGAGCTTATTTACACCCCTAGATTTGCGTTATCAAGTTTTTGGCGCCGTTGCCGGGGAATAGATTAGCGTTAGGATAAAGATTCCTTTGAATCTAGATTTTTTTTTCTTTTTCTTTTCCCTCGATTTCTTGATCTATTCTTTGTGTTTGTTCTACTTTCAGGTGTGCAGGTTTCCGGTGTATGACCAGGAGTTTTGGACCTGACAACCTAGTACCTCTTGACCCTGAAATCGAGAAGTCCGCTAAGCGCAATCGAAAGAAGAAACGACAACAAAGGAAGATGGAGGAACGTGCTATAGTTGCTGAGAACAACAATGACACTTATGGGGCATACCTTCAGCCTAAGTACATTCAGCAGCTTTCATGCATTCGCCGGCCTGACATCGACCGTAACAATTTTGAGTTTCAACCGGCATTCATCAATATGCTGAGACCAACAGATTTTTCTCTACTAGGTACACCTCATTTCTCAAACTCATTTTGTTGTAGAGATGCTCTTAAACTTCATGATCCAGATTGGCAGAAGATCG
>NW_010965289.1:162119-162321 GCF_000463585.1 Tarenaya hassleriana | reverse complement strand
ACCAACAGATTTTTCTCTACTAGGTACACCTCATTTCTCAAACTCATTTTGTTGTAGAGATGCTCTTAAACTTCATGATCCAGATTGGCAGAAGATCGATAATCTTCGTCCGTTAGATCTATCCGGTAGTTAAGATAGTTTGGTCAAACTAAAGACCCTAAACAAGCGCTCCCGGGAGGCAACCCGAGTTTGTAGGTTAGTT
>NW_010965289.1:161026-161452 GCF_000463585.1 Tarenaya hassleriana | reverse complement strand
TGATTGCTTGATCTTTAGGATTGTCTAAAATGGTTCGTGGGATAGAAATCATTGGTTGGAACCCATAGGACCGATGTTTTCTGGCCGAGTAGAAAAGTTTCTATAGGAACCGTCCCCATGTTTGTTGAAATTGGTAAAGTCTATTATCAAAAGATCAAAAAGAGCGATTATGAACCCTTCAACTTCAACGTCCTAGAAACCGAGATGCTTGGAAAAAGAAAAAAAAATCTAACTAGATGAAAGTAAAAAAAGAGAAGAAGAAAAAGAATGAATACCGAAACCGTAGACCAGGTACGATTAGGTAGAATGGCGTGATAGGTTCGAGAAACATGCTTGGTGGATGATTGCAGTTCTTGGATGGTTCTGGGTTGCGGTATAGATCCCATAACTAGGAAAGACTTTCCTTTAGAGAGGGAGATCATACTA
>NW_010965289.1:159600-160768 GCF_000463585.1 Tarenaya hassleriana | reverse complement strand
TAGGCAGACTTAAGTGCGAGTGAACGAACATCGCGAGCTAAGTATTCGATCTTTTCCCTTTTTGATTTGCTTCTCTTTTGACTCATCTTATTGGTTGCCTCTACTAGACGAGAATTGACACCGAGGATAGTGTCCAGTTCAAGTCTGGGGAGAATTCCTCTAATGCCAAACCATATCTATTTAGAGTAGTGTTGCATGCATTTTTTGATTTTTTTTTTCACTTTTTAGTTGCATGTGCATATAGGATGCATTAGGATCATATAGTTTGTTGTTAGGATTGTGCATTCTCATATAGTGTTTAGGACATATAAGATCATGTGCATAAAACCGTTTTGACCATTGATGTGATGATTTATGGTATGAGAGAGTAGAAACGTCTTGAAAACATGGTGATCCGTTAAACATGGTTAAGTTTTGTTGAATTGATTGCTTGATCTTTAGGATTGTCTAAAATGGTTCGTGGGATAGAAATCATTGGTTGGAACCCATAGGACCGATGTTGTCTGGCCGAGTAGAAAAGTTTCTATAGGAACCGTCCCCATGTTTGTTGAAATTGGTAAAGTCTATTATCAAATGCATCCTTATTTCTTCGTGTGCAGAAAAAGATAGTAAGCATCTCGACACTCCACTATCATGATCTCGTCAACGAAAATCGTTCGAGGATATGAGTGCATCGATTAGATGGTTCGGGTCTAAGTTGTGGGTCGGGTCATCCAATGAATAAAATCGACAAAAAGAGCGATTATGAACCCTTCAACTTCAACGTCCTAGAAACCCGAGATGCTAGCAAAAGAAAAAAAAATCTAACTAGATGAAAGTAAAAAAAGAGAAGAAGAAAAAGAATGAATACCGAAACCGTAGACCAGGTACGATTAGGTAGAATGGCGTGATAGGTTCGAGAAACATGCTTGGTGGATGATTGCAGTTCTTGGATGGTTCTGGGTTGCGGTATAGATCCCATAACTAGGAAAGACTTTCCTTTAGAGAGGGAGATCATACTAGACAGACTTGGTCATGGTTCACGGAATACTCTAAATAGATATGGTTTGGCGTTAGACGAATCCTCCCCCATACTTGAACTAAACACTGTCCTCGGTGTCAAATCTCGTCTAGTAGAGGCAACCAATAAGATGAGTCAAAAGAGAAGCAAATCAAAAAGGGAAAAGAT
>NW_010965289.1:152893-156199 GCF_000463585.1 Tarenaya hassleriana | reverse complement strand
AGAGAGTTTGGTCAAGCTAAAGACCCTAAATAAGCGCTCCCGGGAGGCAATCCGAGTTTTTAGGTTAGTTTTCTTTCCTTTCTATTTATTTTTGCATCGCATATTGGTTTGTGTCTCTTATCACCAGGTTGAGTTCTAATGAGGAATTGAGGAGGCGAGGAAGCTAGCTATGCGATAGACGTAGGCAGACTTAAGTGCGAGTGAACGAACATCGCGAGCTAAGTATTCGATCTTTTCCCTTTTTGATTTGCTTCTCTTTTGACTCATCTTATTGGTTGCCTCTACTAGACGAGAATTGACACCGAGGATAGTGTCCAGTTCAAGTCTGGGGAGAATTCCTCTAATGCCAAACCATATCTATTTAGAGTAGTGTTGCATGCATTTTTTGATTTTTTTTTTCACTTTTTAGTTGCATGTGCATATAGGATGCATTAGGATCATATAGTTTGTTGTTAGGATTGTGCATTCTCATATAGTGTTTAGGACATATAAGATCATGTGCATAAAACCGTTTTGACCATTGATGTGATGATTTATGGTATGAGAGAGTAGAAACGTCTTGAAAACATGGTGATCCGTTAAACATGGTTAAGTTTTGTTGAATTGATTGCTTGATCTTTAGGATTGTCTAAAATGGTTCGTGGGATAGAAATCATTGGTTGGAACCCATAGGACCGATGTTGTCTGGCCGAGTAGAAAAGTTTCTATAGGAACCGTCCCCATGTTTGTTGAAATTGGTAAAGTCTATTATCAAATGCATCCTTATTTCTTCGTGTGCAGAAAAAGATAGTAAGCATCTCGACACTCCACTATCATGATCTCGTCAACGAAAATCGTTCGAGGATATGAGTGCATCGATTAGATGGTTCGGGTCTAAGTTGTGGGTCGGGTCATCCAATGAATAAAATCGACAAAAAGAGCGATTATGAACCCTTCAACTTCAACGTCCTAGAAACCCGAGATGCTAGCAAAAGAAAAAAAAATCTAACTAGATGAAAGTAAAAAAAGAGAAGAAGAAAAAGAATGAATACCGAAACCGTAGACCAGGTACGATTAGGTAGAATGGCGTGATAGGTTCGAGAAACATGCTTGGTGGATGATTGAAGTTCTTGGATGGTTCTGGGTTGCGGTATAGATCCCATAACTAGGAAAGACTTTCCTTTAGAGAGGGAGATCATACTAGACAGACTTGGTCATGGTTCACGGAAATCTAGGTCGGATAGAGGTTTCGCTCTCGATTATCATTTTGAGTTATGTCATTGTCTCGCCTCCTTTCAGACCGTTTTTCATGGAGTATTTGCTCGAGGACGAGCAAAGGTTTAAGTCTGGGGGAGTTTGATAACATGTATTATGGTGATATTTTGGTATAAGATGTCTAGTGCATTTTACTCGGGTTTGCATATTTATAGGCATTCTAGAGTACATTTGGTCTCGATATTGCTTGGTTGCTTTTTTTGGTGTGAAAATAAATAGTCATGCATAAAAGAGAGCAAAAGGAGTGGAAAACATGGACTACAGAACATCAAAGACGAAACAGGAACATTTGGAGTTGTTCCGGGGAAAAACACGAAGCCTAAAAAGTCAAGTCAATAAAGAGAGGACGACTTAGACTTCAGAAATCATCGAGAGTTCACAGGAGAAGCCAGAGAACTCGAGAGAGAATCAAGACGGAGTTTTTCGGGAGCAGAGATTGAAGAATCGTCGTCGAGAGATCGCTGCGAGTCTTCTTTATCTGTTTCTATGATTCTTCTTATTGATTTGAACTCGTTTGTTGTTATGGGTTGCGAGTAGTCGTTTCACTGTAGCTAGGGATTTAACCTTGTAGGGATTTGTTTGGTTTTTATTTTCCGAGACTACGTTATCGATACTCTTCGGTTTAATTGAATTGAGTTTATTGCTTTTGATCTTCTTGGCCAGTTGATTGATTGATTTTAGATTCTGATTTACAATGAGAGTTGAGATTAGATTCAGAACGAATTCATTGAATGAATTGATTAAGACTATTGAGAGATAGGTTAATCGGTTTAGGAACTGTGACAGTGATCTTTAATGCGTTTGATATTTTAATCTATTAGGTTGAGAAATCGATAGGTTAAATTATTGGATAGTGGATTTAGGACTTGAGAAAGCCAAATCTGATATTAGAACTTGAGATCCCCAATTAGAATTCGATATTCGTAGATTCTCCATCCTTAGAAACAATCCCTGCGCGTTAAGGTTATCCCGAAGCTACGGTGGTTTAATTATCTGATTTTACTTCGTTTATTTATTGCTTTATTTTCGGTATTCATATATTCCATCTGCTATTTCCTGATCTGATTCTTAGTCGAGTCTTGTTCTTAGTGTTAACTATTCCCTGTGTTCGACCCTGGTACTACAGTTGATCCGTATCCTTGCGGTATTCGTTGTGTCTAGGTTTTTTATTACTTGAGCTTATTTAAACCCCTAGATTTGCGTTATCAGGGTCATCCAGTCACTCGTTCACAACGAGTACCCATGATTGTGATCTACATCCAATGCGTTGATCACACCTCATGCTAGTCTTGATTCAACATTGTTCCCACAATGATGACTGACTAGGAAATTTAGAATCATTCTCTAATGATTCAAGGATGCCGAAATACAACAAACATGCTAATCGTATAACGAAAAAAATAATGCATTCATAAATCAATGAATCAATACAAAGTCAAATGTCATATCATGGATCATCCTAGAGCATTACAACCAACAGGATCGAACTTGAGGAAGTTCGAGAGCAGCAAGTAGACGCTGAGCCGAGTGAACAAGTTGAAGATGTTCAACCTGTTTCACTACCGGTTGTGACTCAACCTTTGACTAGTGAACCTCGGAGATCATGCAGGATTTGCCAAGAGCCAGCGAGATATGGATTTCTCGTGACTGGGAATGAGGAACTCATGTTATTAGAACATGACGAGCCTACCACATACCCAGAGGCTATGGCAAGTCCCGATTCCGAGAAATGGCACGAGGCTATGAAGCCCGAGATGCAATCCATGTCAGACAACCAAGTATGGACTCTGGTTGATGCATCTGAAGGGATAAAACCCATCGGATGCAAATGGATCTTCAAGAAGAAGACAGACATGGATGGCAACGTGCACACGTATAAGGCACGACTTGTGGCGAAAGGATTCCGTCAGATTCATGGTATTGACTATGATGAGACGTTTCCGCCCGTAGTTATGCTGAAGTCCATCAGGTTCCTACTTGCCATAGCCGCATATTACGAATATGAGATATGGCAAATGGATGTCAAGACCGCGTTCCTTAACGAGAACTTGA
>NW_010965289.1:145610-149878 GCF_000463585.1 Tarenaya hassleriana | reverse complement strand
TGGTCATGGACTTGACCAGGGTATACGGCTAAGCCCTATGGTGGACTCCATACGGGCGTGATTGTGATTGCTATTTACGTGCTTACTGTGTTTTTACTTATTGCATGTGTTTTCTTTATGGAAATGTTGACTGTACCGTTCTCGTTGGGAACGGGATTTCCGGGTTCAACCCGGGCTACTCACTAAGCAGTTGTGCTTAGCCCTCGTGGTTTACATTTTTCAGATCACGAGGATTACGCCTAGCGCATCCGGCAGACGACGACCTGAGAGAGGCAGCATCATGTACGAGATTTACATTTTGGGTTACGGGACTTGTATTTCCCGCATTTTATACGGTTAAATTATAACTATTCGGACATTGTTATTTTGCGATACTAATCGCCTGTTGTACTTTCTGCTGCTTACTCTGGTTTATTAAAAATGTTTTTGGATTTCGTGATTTTGCTTCCGCGACTTATTATTTTATTTTATATCGTCCATGTGGCACAGCCCGTATACTGTACACGGGTTACGGGTGTCACAGCCCAGTACAACACGCCTAAGCATACTGAGCTTTTGGCTGGTATTCGACTACCAGCCATCGACATGTCTAGTTTCGAACTGAACACGTCTACTATTCAGATGTTGGGCAATAATGCTTTCCGGGGTAGGCCGAACGAAGACCCGAACGCACATCTAACTCGCTTTAAGCTGATGTGTCGTTCTATCAAGAAAGATAACAGGGTGACAGAGAATACACTCCGACTGATTGCTTTTCCTTGGACTCTCTTGGATGCTGCTTTGGAATGGTGCTACGATCTGACACCCAATTCCATCCACACCTGGGAACAGCTGGAAGTGTATTTTATGTCAAAAATTTTCCCAGTTCACCGCACTCAAGCAGCTCTTTCTGGCATTCATTCATTCAAGTAGGATCATGGGGAAAGCCTTTATAAAGTTTGGAAGAGGTACAAAGGATATCAGAAGTGTTGCCCTCATCACGGACTTGACAAGAACTACTTGTTCAACACCTTCTTCCGAGGACTCAGAATGGATACCAAGACTTTGATCTGAGCTCTTGATCCGAGCTCCTTGTGGTGGGAGCATCCAGAACAAGTCATTCGCTGAGCTAGAAGATCATATTGAGATGATGGCCCAAGAAGAAGACGTCCCGAGCGAGTACTCTAGAGATCCTCCAAGGGAATGCAATGATCAAACCATACAGATGGTTATTGAACAATTGGATGTCCTCAATGCTAAGCTCGAAGATTCCAACCGACCCTCTAGGACCAAGCATTTGATGTCAACACAAGAGGAGCTTGGTATGTACGCATTGGATGGGAGAGTCGAAGGTGTGAACTACGTGGCAAATAACTCCTACTCGAACACTACAATCCAGGGTGGAAGAATCATCCCAATCTCTCCCACAAGTCAAACAATGTGGAGAATCCTGTGCCGAACAACTTCAGAGCATCCGACAACTCAAACCAGAGGATTCCTCCCAGTTTTGCTTTTCAATCCAGGGGTCCTAATCAGACATCCAACTACAGAGCTCCGGGGCAATCCTATATTAATTCCACACCTCCAGGTAATCCTGAATCCAACCCTGATATGCACACTTTGCTTATACAGTTTATACAGAATCAGGAAAAGACAAATCAGGAATTTCGAGCTCAGTTCGCAAGCATCGACACTCACTTCAAGATCATAGACAACCATATCGCTCAGCTAGCATCAGCCTCTCAAAGACCATCCGGATCTCTTCCAGGTAAACCTGAGACTAACCCTCGTGAACATGTCAATGCGATTACTTTGAGAAGTGGTAAGCAGGTAGACGTTGAAGACCGACCGATGAATGAGCGAGGAAAAGGCTCGAAGACTGCAGTTGTAGACATCCCCGATGATGAACCTGAACCGGCTTACGTACCTCCTCCTCCTAGGCCACCACCAGTACCATTTCCGTCTCGCTTGAGGAAGCATAACGAAGACAACCAATTCGCAAAGTTTGTTGAGATGCTGAAGAAACTCGAGGTAACCATGTCATTCACTGATGCTATTTTGCAGATTCCCTCGTACACGAAGTATTTGAAGGACATCCTGATCAAAAAGAGGGTCATTGAGAAAGAAACCGTAACGCTTACTGTCGAATGCAGCGCTTTGATCCAACACGAGCTTCCGCTTATGCGGTCCGATCCAGGTAGTTTCTCAATCCCTTGTAAATTGGGTAATGTTTCCATCGATCATGCACTCTGTGATCTAGGAGCCGACGTTAGTCTTCTTCCATTATCGATCTTCAAGAAGCTGAATGTGAGTGAGCTAAAACCCACTAGAATGACTCTTCAACTAGCTGATCGTTCCATTAAATGCCCTGCTGGGATACTTGAGGATGCGCCACTGAAAGTTGGGAACTTCTATATCCCGGTTGACTTCGTGGTTCTCGACATGGACGAAGACTCTAAGGTACCTATAATTCTTGGTCGTCCATTCCTTAACACTGTAGATGCTATCATTCATGTTCGAGCAGGTCGACTCACTATGAAGATTGGCGAGACGGTAGAATTTACTCTGGACAAAAAGCTAAAGCAATTGTCATCTACAGACACGATCGTGTCTAGCTCGTCACTCGTGTCCGAAGCCGCAATGTTGTATGCGCGAATCAGCCATCTGACCCGATCGTGTCCCTTTTGCAACATGTTCGTGTTGACGGTACATCAACTTCCGGAAAAATTCAGCAAACTGACCCGATCCTGTCATCTTCGTCACACGATCGTGTCTTATCCCTTACCCAGAACCGAAAGATACACGCATTTGACCCGATCGTGTCATCCCCACCACACGATCGTGTCTCATCCTTGATCCAGAAACGAAAGACACATGAAGTTGACCCGATCGTGTCTACTGCGCAACACGATCGTGTCACAGCGCTGATCTAAAGCTCAAAGTTACAGATGACTCACCCGATCGGGTCTCCCATTTCCATACGATCGTGTCAGGACCTTAATCAGCCACATGACTCGTTTTCACCTCACATGGGTGATAACTTCTATTTTTCTCTATATTTTGATAAGCGTTTTGATGGGGTTTCCTGGGATCTCATGAGCGAATCTAATTCCTTAGAGATCAGTTCTAGGGTTTACGCAGCGGATGTAAAACAAAAATTTTGATAAAACCCTAAAACCTATCATGCATGATCTTGTAGAAACGTTAGAACGCTTGCCTCAATCGATCCGTGACCTGTATCAATTGATGTGTTCGTCCGATCACTGTTGGGAGGAAGAATACCTTGCCTCTACACGTATCCACACGGCGGAAAGGATTCCAACGGTTGGAACTCGTCTGCTAGGACTGAAGAACACTTTCTTCTTTGCGCAAGGGTTTCAGGGATCTAACTCTTAGGTTTTCACTCTCAAAAACTCCTCTAAGGGTCTGAAAGCCGTGCCTAGAGGATTTTGAGGCGTTCCTTAAAGTTAATCCGACTTAAAACCCTAATTAGAGCGAGTTTAGGAAATCCCGACGTCTGGACCGATCGGTCTGGAGCTTATTTTTCGTCTGGACCGATCGGTCCATGTCTGGACTGATCGGTCTGGAGCAATTTCTGGACCGAGTGACTTTCACACATTACCTCCGGACCGATCGGTCTACGTCTGGACCGATCGGTCTGGCCTCCGCTCCACCGGGATTTTCTCGTCTCTTCTCGCGCATTCGTTCTTTCCTCTTTGTGTGACCCTGTAGGCTCATCCGATATAGCAGTATATCCCGAAATCTTTTATTTCGGTTACACAAGTCATAGGCGGTCTCTAGCAAGACACTATGACTACCTATCTCGAATAGAGTTTCTTCGTGATCTTACGAACGCCGGTGATGATTTCGTTTGATGATCCTTTTGTATCACGATATCATATGTCGAATATAAGGCATGGACAAGCCACCTTATCTGATTCGACTGCTTTCTCGTCCACTGAGTTCGACTGTCTGAAATAGACGACGTTCGTCTATAGTGCGGCCACACATTTCTACAGTCCCGCTCACACGAGGGGCTAACGATATCTCTCTCTTTTACGAGAGGTACAAATCATGTCTTGACTATCTACAATCCAGCACATGATTCGTTTCGTACCTGATACATGCCTTTATAGTCCTCCTGTTACGCAGGACGTTTGACATATTCAAAGCACGCAACTCGTCATGTTGGATTCCGTAGATATCTCAGGTCTTAGGATCCAATCATGGAACCGTCATATGAGATTCAAGTCATGACGCTAGTCCATGTGACAATCTCATGCGGGTCA
>NW_010965289.1:142651-145124 GCF_000463585.1 Tarenaya hassleriana | reverse complement strand
TGATAACGCAAATCTAGGTGTGTAAATAAGCTCAAGTAATAAAAATCCTAGATACAGCGAATACCGCAAGGGTACGGATCAACTGTAGTACCAGGGTCGAACACAGGGAATAGTTAACTCTAGGAAAAAGACTCGACCAAGAATTAGATCAGGAAATATGGAATGAAGTATGTGAATATCGGAAATAAAACAATAAATCAACTAAGTAAAATCAGATAGATAAACTACCGTAGCTTCGGGATAACCTTAACGCGCAGGGATTGTTTCTAAGGATGGAGAATCTACGAATATCGAACTCTAATCGGGGATCTCAAGTTCTAATATTAGATTTGGCTCTCTCAAGTCCTAAATCCACTGTCCAATAATTTAACCTATCGATCTCTCAACCTAATAGATTAAAATATCAAACGCATTAACAATCACTATCACAGTTCCTAAACCGATTAACCTATCTCTCAATAGTCTTAATCAATTTATTCAATGAATTCTTTCCGAATCTAATTCCAACTCTCGTTGTAAATCAGAATCTAAGATCAATCAATCAACAGGCCAAGAAGATCAAAAGCAATAAACTCAATTCAATTAAACCGCCGAGTATCGATAACGTAGTCTCGGAAAATAAAAACCAAACAAATCCCTACAAGGTAAAATCCCTAGCTACAGTGAAACGACTACTCACTACCCATAACAACAAACGAGTTCAAATCAATAAGAAGAAACATAGAAACAGATAAAGAAGAAACTCGCAGCGATCTCTGGACGACGGTTCTTCAATCTCTGCTCCCGGGAAACTCCGTCTTGATTCTCTCTCGAGTTCTCTGGCTTCTGCTGTGATCTCTCGATCATTTTCTGAAGCCCAAGACGTCTCCTATTTATTTGCTTGGTAGCTAGGCTTCTTCCTTTGCTGTAAACGGAAGTTCAGATGCAAAATAGAAAGTTTTCCCGTAACGCAACACGGTCGTGTCGAATGCAACACGGTCCGTGTCAATTCTCTGTTAAAAATCTGCACTTTAGACATGGACTGAACACGGGCGAATTTGAATCAACACGGCCGTGTCGAATGACAACACGGTTCGTGTCAATTCTCTGAGCAAAACTTCACTTTTTTCAGCACGGACACAACACGGCCGTGTCGAATACAACACGGTCCGTGTCGATTCTTCAACTCGAACATGCTTGACAGATTTGCTCATAACTTTCTGCTCCAATGTCGGATTTGTGCGATCTTGATGTCTAACGCGCAATTTGGACTTGTAGAGTGGAAGTTATTGGACTTGCAAGATCTGACTTTTTAGGCTTCGTGTTTTTCCCCGGAACAACTCCAAATGTTCCCGTTTCGTCTGTGATGTTCCGTAGTCCATGTTTTCCACTCCTTTTGCTCTCTTTTATGCATGAATACCTGTTTTGACACCAAAGAAAGCAACCAAGCAATATCGAGACCAAATGTGCTCTAGAATGCCTATAAATATGCAAAACCGAGTAAAATGCACTAGACATCCTATACCAAAATGTCACCAAAATACATGTTATCACATATCAAGTATGCACAATACGTAATGAATCAAACACTAAACCATAAGCTCACAGAAAGTGTCAATACATCAAATGTATCATAAGAAAGCTTATACATGAGTTCATCATAGAGCACTAAACCAACAAGTTTGTCTAGGTTTTACGGGATAATCACATGCATTCATAGACATTCTAGGCGTGTTAGGACACAAAACATTGTTGTGCTTTAGTTTTGCAGAGTTACACGTTTTGAAGATGATTAGACTCGAAAAGAAGCTATTTGGAGCGTTAAAGGAGAAGTCCGGATGAGGTACTCATGTTGCGACATCAATACCTTTCTCTACAGAGGTCCAAATCTCCAAGACTTTACCATTGGAAAGAGCACTTCAAGAGCTTCGCGTAGACACCAAAATCGCGTAAATCCGACACCGGAGCAGAAAGTTATGAGCGAAATTGTGAAGACCA
The DNA here is from genome assembly GCF_000463585.1 of Tarenaya hassleriana. Classification (NCBI taxonomy): domain Eukaryota; kingdom Viridiplantae; phylum Streptophyta; class Magnoliopsida; order Brassicales; family Cleomaceae; genus Tarenaya; species Tarenaya hassleriana. The sequence continues at coordinate 143,147 of NW_010965289.1, read as the reverse complement.
GAATTCTGCCGGTGCAGGGCCGATTCCACCTGAACTCGGTCCGATTCAAGACAGCTGAGTTCGAGCCCAAGAATCTGGATCCGGTCTGGATCCACCTGGAATCGGCCCGGATTCAGTCAAAAACCCTATTTCACGATTTTCAGCATCAGAATGGGAATAGGACTCTTGGGAGCCGTCCTAGGGTTATAAAAAAAGCCCTACACTACAAGAAAAACTGAAATTTGCGACACCTGTTGCGACCGAAATTTCAGTCGCAATAAAATGTGCGACAGACCGCGACTAAAAAGCGACACAATCTCGGAAAAATATCTCTGTCGGACTTGGACGCAAAATCTGTCGCAAATTTCCGACCACTTGCGACCGATAACTCTGTCGCACATATTTGTGACAGAAATACGACGGAAAACGACAGATAATTTACGACAGATGGTCTGTCGGTATGTACCGACATAGTATGCGACAGATATATTCGGTCGGTCTACGTGTACGACACATT
>NW_010965289.1:140582-142124 GCF_000463585.1 Tarenaya hassleriana | reverse complement strand
GCAACACGGCCGTGTCGAATGCAACACGGTCCGTGTCAATTCTCTGTTAAAAATCTGCACTTTAGACATGGACTGAACACGGGCGAATTTGAATCAACACGGCCGTGTCGAATGACAACACGGTTCGTGTCAATTCTCTGAGCAAAACTTCACTTTTTTCAGCACGGACACAACACGGCCGTGTCGAATACAACACGGTCCGTGTCGATTCTTCAACTCGAACATGCTTGACAGATTTGCGACAGAGATATTTTTCCGAGATTGTGTCGCTTTTTAGTCGCGGTCTGTCGCACATTTTATTGCGACTGAAATTTCGGTCGCAACAGGTGTCGCAAATTTCAGTTTTTCTTGTAGTGTAGGGCTTTTTTTATAACCCTAGGACGGCTCCCAAGAGTCCTATTCCCATTCTGATGCTGAAAATCGTGAAATAGGGTTTTTGACTGAATCCGGGCCGATTCCAGGTGGATCCAGACCGGATCCAGATTCTTGGGCTCGAACTCAGCTGTCTTGAATCGGACCGAGTTCAGGTGGAATCGGCCCTGCACCGGCAGAATTCTGGTCTTCACAATTTCGCTCATAACTTTCTGCTCCGGTGTCGGATTTACGCGATTTTGGTGTCTACGCGAAGCTCTTGAAGTGCTCTTTCCAATGGTAAAGTCTTGGAGATTTGGACCTCTGTAGAGAAAGGTATTGATGTCGCAACATGAGTATAAACCAACAAGTTTGTCTAGGTTTTACGGGATAATCACATGCATTCATAGACATTCTAGGCGTGTTAGGACACAAAACATTGTTGTGCTTTAGTTTTGCAGAGTTACACGTTTTGAAGATGATTAGACTCGAAAAGAAGCTATTTGGAGCGTTAAAGGAGAAGTCCGGATGAGGTACTCATGTTGCGACATCAATACCTTTCTCTACAGAGGTCCAAATCTCCAAGACTTTACCATTGGAAAGAGCACTTCAAGAGCTTCGCGTAGACACCAAAATCGCGTAAATCCGACACCGGAGCAGAAAGTTATGAGCGAAATTGTGAAGACCAGAATTCTGCCGGTGCAGGGCCGATTCCACCTGAACTCGGTCCGATTCAAGACAGCTGAGTTCGAGCCCAAGAATCTGGATCCGGTCTGGATCCACCTGGAATCGGCCCGGATTCAGTCAAAAACCCTATTTCACGATTTTCAGCATCAGAATGGGAATAGGACTCTTGGGAGCCGTCCTAGGGTTATAAAAAAAGCCCTACACTACAAGAAAAACTGAAATTTGCGACACCTGTTGCGACCGAAATTTCAGTCGCAATAAAATGTGCGACAGACCGCGACTAAAAAGCGACACAATCTCGGAAAAATATCTCTGTCGGACTTGGACGCAAAATCTGTCGCAAATTTCCGACCACTTGCGACCGATAACTCTGTCGCACATATTTGTGACAGAAATACGACGGAAAACGACAGATAATTTACGACAGATGGTCTGTCGGTATGTACCGACACAGTATGCGACAGATATGTTCGGTCGGTCTACGTGTACGACACATTTGCGACA
>NW_010965289.1:136078-136587 GCF_000463585.1 Tarenaya hassleriana | reverse complement strand
AAATGTCGGCATCTGCGTCTCCCGCTTTTTTTTCGTTGCGACGGAAGGCGACAGAATTAATTTGTCGCAATGTCCACGTGTTTCCCACTTTAATGACACAGCGACATATTGCGACAGAATAAATCTGTCGCAACAATGTTAAAAACATCGCGAATCGTCTTCTTCCTCAGACACTTAGCAAAAAAAATCTTTCGCTCGATTTCTCCTTCGCCGCCGTCCCCCGCCGCCCGCCGCGTTCGCTTCGCCGCCGTCACTACACGGCCGTCCCCCACCGACAGGTAACTTTCCGAAATCGTGACTCCCCTCTTATTCCCATTTCCGAACGGTTTAGGGTTTAGGTTCATGGTTCGATTCTTTCGAATCGAATTTCAACAGATTCGTGGTTCGATTCCCACCGAAACTGCCGCACCACTGCTCGCCGTCTCCCACCGACACCGCAGCGTCACCGCGCCGCCGTCCCCCGCCGACACCAAGGTTATGGATCGATTCTTTCGATTTTACAGTGTTTT
>NW_010965289.1:135685-135904 GCF_000463585.1 Tarenaya hassleriana | reverse complement strand
GGGTTTAAGGTAAATTTAGGGCTTAGGGTTACTTTTAGGGTTTAGGGTTTATTTAGGGTTTAGGGTTCATTTTAGGGTTTAGGGTGAATTTAGGATTTTAGGTTTAATTTTAGGGTTTAGGGTTTATTTAGGGTTTAGAGTTTATTTAGGGTTTATAGTTACTTTTACGGTTTAGGGTTATGTTTAGGGTTTAGGGTTTAGGGTTTATTTAGGGTTTAG
>NW_010965289.1:129541-135445 GCF_000463585.1 Tarenaya hassleriana | reverse complement strand
GGGTTTCAGATAGCTTTTTTAGTATTTAGGGTTTAGGGTTAGGGTTTACTGCTAGTTCACGAGTTTTCATGATTTTGTTTTATTATATGTAACTTGTAGATGAGTCACTCCCATTCTAGTCGTCGTAGTGGTAGCGGGGTACGTTCCCGAGGACGTGGGATCGGATCATCTAGATCACCATCTGTCCATCGGGATCTATATTTATTTTAATTTCTTTTAAATTAATTTTACGAATTCGATTTTTACAGGTTTGATCGTAATAACGACGTGATTTCATCCGTCGTCAGCATCTTACAGTCGGACTTCAAAGGTCCGTGGCGGAGTCTCACCCGTGTCCCTCCATCTGATCTGCAGCGTTAGTTTGGGGCTTTTGCGGTAAGAATTTTGGCACTTAGTTCAAATTTATATGCATACAAAATTATAAATTTATTTTTTTTATAGCAAGCTTATTATTGGGACGAGTCTGTTCATGACCGAGTCTACGCCGCTTGGAGGCTCGCCGTCCAAGATCGCATCAAGGACAACATTTATCGGGTAAAGAGCAGATGCGTACGACCTGCATGGATGTCGACGGCGATCTACGATCAGCTAGTTGAATATTGGGATTCACAAGAAGGAACGCAGAAGAGTCAAACATTCTCAAGCAATCGACGATTCCGAGCGGAGGTCGAACGTGCACCCCCGACCCACACTGCAGGACGGAGATCATTTGCTCGAGTCGCCCATGAGATAGTAAGTAAATAAGTATTTATTTTAAAATTTTTGTGAATTTTTTTAATTAAATTTTTTGGGTGCAGATGCAGAAGGAAGGTGAAGAACCTTCTGCGTTGCGATTGCTGCAGGAGACTCACCGTCGAGCTGACGGTACTTATATCAGCGATCGGTGGTGGTCATCCGGATGCAACATCGATCGGTCACCACGTCTCACTCACTAAGGAGGTCGAGCTGTTGAAGAAAAAGATTCAAGAGTTCGAGGACGATCGCAGGAAGATTGCTAGACTTGAAGAAGCTGAGGCACGGATTGCGCGTTACGAGACGCTTTTCGCCCGGCTATTTCCTCCTCGAGACGACCCACCAACGGCACAAGAGATGCCGTTCAACCCATTTCTGACTCCTCAGCCCGGAGTCGGACCTTCTACGACACCAGCGGACCAAACAACCGGATCAGACAATCCGGATAACTTTTTTGTTTAGTGTTTAATTTGTTTTTAATAAATACTTTTTATTTAATAAATACTTTTTAATTTTAAATAAATATTTTTTATTTTATATTTTTAAAATTATTTTTTAAAATTTAATTTAATTTAAATAATTATTATTTATTAATATTTGTTTTAAAAAATTTACATTTGCGACAGAGTGCGACCAATGAATTTAGTCGGACAGTTGCGACCGAATACCTACCGCTATATTTGGTCGTTATTTTGCGACAGAGTGCGACTGATAGAATTTGTCGTTACGTAGCGACCGAATACCTACTCCTATTTCTGTCGCAATGTGCGACAGATCTGAATTCACCAATTTGCGACAGATTACCGACATATAGCCATCTGTCGTATATTGGCGACCGACTACCTACAGATCTGTCGGTCGCAAAGTTGCGACAGAATCACGACCACACAGATTTTGCGGACAACGATTTAGCGACCGACATCCATCGGTCGTAATCGGTCGCAATTTTTTTTTACCGACAGATTCTTCTTCATGTTGCGACAGATTTTTCTGTCGCAAATTACAGTTTTTCTTGTAGTGCTAGCCACGTCCTAGGACATCAGAGAACCTTAGAGAACACTTAGATACAGACTTTTGGAGAGCTTTTGGTGAGAGAAGAATAGGAGTTCACGGGATTTCGGGAAGAAGAAGGAAGATTCGATCGTGGAGGCTACACATCTACATGAGCTTTTCTCTCCTTTCTTTTATCTCCTTTTGTCTGAGCTTTTTATTATTTTCCATGAACCGTGAGTAGATCCAAGACTATGGGTTAGGGATTGTATGTGTTTTGGGTATGTTTTCACCCTAACTTGAATTTCGGTTTTGATTTGTTTCGGTTTTATTGATTTATGCTTTTATTCGATTGATGTTTGCTAATCCCTTGGTCAATTATCTTAGATTCTAAACTACATAGAGATATGGGTTTAGTTTCAGATCAAAATCAATAGGATAGATCGTATTATTCATATAGAGATATGGCTTAATCGATCTAGGGTTGGTGATAGCGTTCTTTATGCACCTAGGGTTAACTTGAATAGATCGAGAGATTGACGATTTACTCTGTAGGTAGGGAGTTAGTAGACCGAGAGGTGAATTCTCTATCTTTGTTGCTTGATAATTCCCGAATACAAGTCATAATCGTTATTCTCGCATGCTTAGTAAATACCCATACACGCGAATACGATCCCGACACCCGTAGTCATCCTTGTTTGATAGGTTACTCGTTTTCGTTGCTTTCTTATTTCGTTTCCTATAGATTCCATATACTTCCATCATCACTTGCTTGCTTGCTTTGATCTATTATCGATTTAGATTTGGATCTGGCAACCGGTCCTCGTGTTCGACCCCGTGTTACAACGATCCGTATCCTTGCGGTGAGTTGTGAATCGGGTTATAGATTTTAGACTCGGTACACACGTATCAATGGACATTCACGACCCCTCTCACTCAGTTAAATAGGTGACTACCCTATCAGACCGTTATGCTCATATACTTCATGATCCAGGTTGGCGAAAGATCGACAATCTTCGCCTCTTAGACCCGTATGGTAGTTGAGAAGGTTTGGTCAAGCTAATGACCTTAAACAAGCGCTTCCTGGAGGTAACCCGAGTTTGTAGGTTAGTTTTTCTCTCCTTCTCTTCTTCTTTTTGCATCGGATATTGCTTTGTGTCTCTTATCACCAGGTTGAGTTCTGATGAGGAGCTACTGAGGAGACGAGGAAGCTAGCTATGCGATTGACGTAGGCAGACTTAAGTGCGAGTGAACGAACATCGCGAGCTAAGTACTCTTTTCCCTTTTTGATTTGCTTCTTTTTTTACTCATCTTATTGGTTGCCTCTTGATACACGCACGAAGGAAGGCTTGTTCATTTGGTATTGATAGTGACGAAGATGGTCGTAGATGGATCCCAAAAGATTAGTCTCAGGCCTAAAGCACTCGATCTTTGTTTTCGGATTGAATAGGTGATGGTATGGAATGGAATAGGTGACACCACAAAGGGGTATGACTGTCCCTTTGATATCGTCACAATACCTCGACAAATGAATGGGAATCTCACTCAAACACTTGCGAGAACTTGGTTGAATGCTTCGGTATCTCATCTAGTGATGCATTCCTCGGATCCATCGACAATACTATAGACAAAGAACGTGACGGGAGGATACATGGAGAACAACTAGATGGAGCACAATTGGACAAGGAGTCGGACAATGGAGCTCAAATGGATGGAGCCTAGCTGGAAGGAGCACAACTAGGCGAAGACATACAACCAAACCAAAAGATGGACAACATGCTCGACGAAGCAAGAATAGTCGAACCAAAAGCTAGAGCAAACCGAGTGCCACTTCAGAAATACCGAGTGCCACTTCAGAAAAACCGAGTGCCACTTCGAGCAAAGTCAGTGCCACCTCATTTTGAGCTATCACTCACTCGAGCCAACACACGAGCTCTTCAAAAACGCTTCAACACATCCACTCACCACGTGCTAAGCAAGCCACAGATGGAAACCACGAGTCTTCCTTGTTTTGGATCAATCAAGACATCTCCAACAGCTAGTTTCTTCCCAACTACCCTATTAAATGCATAGGCTCCCACCCCCCTTTGCATGTACTTCCTTATTTAATTTATGGTTGAATCTCTAGCCTATATAAAGGCCTTTGTATTGTCATGTAAGGGAGACAATTGCTGAATCTATCAAGTATTTTCGAGTTTAAACAACTCTCTCTTTCGGTGTGTCCGAAACCTATCTTCTCTTGGTGTGTCCGAGAGTTACCCCTTGGTTTGTCCGAGGTACCCTTGGTGTGTCCGAGGTTTCTATCCATCTACTTATCCATTTCGTTCCATACTTCGTCGGACTTGAGTTCGAGAGCCTCTCTAGAGTGCCGGTGATTGAGTTCCGACCCCATTTCCCCTTCGCTTCCATTTTCTGTCGCGGCTGGACTTGAGTGCCCCCTCGGGATCTGCGAGTTAGCCCTGACACCACCTTCACTTCCATTTTTCGTCCCAAGCTGATTTCGAGTGCCGAGTGCTCTTTGAAGCTGGTGATTGGCTTGCGACTCCATCCCTGATCCGAGACAAACACTTCCGAGGCCGAGCGTGTATCATTTTGGTATCAGAGCGTGTATCATTTTGGTATCAGAGCCAACGCTCCAACGGATGTCGTAATCCCAGTGATATCTATCATTTATCTTATCTTTGTTATTGTTCTTCATTTCGTTTTCGAATAAAAAAACTCAAAAAAAAAACAAAAAAGATTTCAGATTTTGAATCAGATTCAAGTTTTATTTTGATTCGAGAATTCATACTTTTCGTAGTCATTATCTTGTTGAAACGCTTTGATTGAAAAACATGTCGAGTGTGGCCACCAACAAAGGATCAAGCAAGAGTGCTATGTTGAAAATTCTTCAAGACATTGAAGGACGACTCGTTCGTCTTGAAAATGTACCAAAACAACGTCAAGCGACTCAAATATACCAAGGTAATGTTAATAGTCGTCCACAACCAAGCCAAAAGCAACGAATGGTACATGATCGAGGACACTTTGAAGAACAAGGTATGAAAGAAAAGATCATCCGTGGACAACCATATGTTCAACATACCCGAGGTAACAAATCCGATCCGAGATCTCTTTTATTTTCGGGAACAACTAATCCAGAAGCTTATCTCGAATGGGAGAAGTGGATGGAAGAAATTTTTGAAGATTATAAAGGGACGGAGCTTAGAAAGGTGCAATATGCCGAAAGCCAACTCATAGGAGATGCTTTCACTTGGTGGAAAAGAGAAGAGATCGATCGACGACGTGCGCGTTATGATCCGGTCATAACTTGGAAGAAGATGAAAATCTTGATGCGTAGAAGGTATGTTCCTCAACATTTCCTACGTGAATTGCGATATAAGTTTCGTAACATAGTGCAGGAAAAGAAGACGGTTGAGGGCTACTTCAGAGAATTTGAACAGCTTCTCAATTACTTGGAAATCGATGGCAACGAAGAAGCAACCATGACACACTTTCTAGATGGCTTGCAAGACCGAATCGCTAGAAATGTAAAACAAAAGGTATATAATGATTTGCATGATCTTGTGGATGCGGCGATTCACATAGAGCAACAAATGGACAAAAGCCCAACAAGGAATGGACACACACAAGCACAAAAGCCTATAAGCAATAGCTTTGTCAAAATTGAAGACAAAGACAAGGTGAAGAATCATGATGCTCGATACAAGGAGGAATCAACCATATCTTCAAAGGCGGTCACCGCACTAGGTCATATGGCACATGAATCCAACCGACGAGAAATCATCATCGAGGATGACGGGGAATCAAAGTCCATAGTTGAGGTTGTGGTAAATCTCGAAGAGAAAGAGGAACCGGTCGAAGATCCCGACCTCGTGACTAAAGAAGTACCCACAAGTGTTGTGAATGCGAATGAAGAAATGCATGACGTCAAGAAAGATGCATTCGGAGTCAAGGAAATCATTGAGGATTCCAACAACAAGAAAGTGATGGAAAGCAATGAAGAGACCGACAAATCGGAGAATGTGTTAGTAGGTGAGAACTTGAACGAAGTCAAACGATGCATAGGAATGATACGATTGGATTGGTTTGAGCAAATAAAAGTCACGTCCAAGAAGGAAAATGATGGTTTCAAAGTGGTAAGCAAACCTTCGACGATGACAAATGACATCACCAACAACC
>NW_010965289.1:121309-129497 GCF_000463585.1 Tarenaya hassleriana | reverse complement strand
AACAACCGCACTTGCATCATAAGTCAAAAACTTGGAGCAACCGGTAATTTCGTTCCTACTTTTATTCTTGTGTATGATTCATGTTTTGATGAGTATGTTATGAATCTTGAGCAACAAATGCGAACTTTCCAAACGGATTATCTCTATAAAGTTCTCAAGGGATGCACATACTACACTAACGAGATTGTTGTTCTAGATCTTGTCAATTGCTCGCAAGTACTAGATTTTGATGAAAGGGTCAAAGAAGTGCACAAAGAGGCAGCTACATGCATTTTCCAAGCTCAAATTCTGCATGTCGTGAGTATCCCTTGCCAACAACTCAATGGGCACCCAAGTAGCATGTTCACTTTAATGCCCATGGCACCAAAGAAGGACGAACCATTCGAACGAGGAAAGTGTATAAATGTGGAGAACTTGATCCGCCATTATAACGCCACCAAGACTCGAACACACATATGGGTCGTGTTCCTTACTCCAAGAGCCTTACGCGGTAACTTCGTTCTAATCTTTATTCTTATTTATGATTATTGTTTTTATGAACATCTTGTGCATCTTGAGCTACTAAATGGTATGTCTGAAAAGAAACAATTCAATGAGAGCACAAGCTGCACTAACATGTTTGTTGTCCAAGGCTTTCTTATTAGCTTGAAGGTATTGGTCTTTAACAAAGAGGAGATCGAGACAAAACAAGAATGGATAACTAGGAGTGCCATCCAAGCTCATGAAATGAGTGTTTCCTACTATCGAACTGTGGAAGATTCCAGAAGCACAACAGTTTTAATCCTTATGCAATACAAGAAGGATGAACCATTTGAAAGAGGAAAGGCACAAGAAAGGATTTTTCGCTCACTCAAGGAACACATCCATCAAGACCAAGGTATGTTTAATGTGTTCTTTGTGTTTAACGATGCTGAATTGGATCCGTTTGATGTAGGAGAGCAAGTTTTGAGGGCAAAACCTTCAGAAGAGGGAGGGAATGATGCATTCCTCGGATCCATCGACAATACTATAGACAAAGAACGTGACGAGAGGATACATGGAGAACAACTAGATGGAGCACAATTGGACAAGGAGTCGGACAATGGAGCTCAAATGGATGGAGCCCAGCTGGAAGGAGCACAACTAGGCGAAGACATACAACCAAACCAATAGATGGACAACATGCTCGACGAAGCAAGAATAGTCGAACCAAAAGCTAGAGCAAACCGAGTGCCACTTCAGAAATACCGAGTGCCACTTCAGAAAAACCGAGTGCCACTTCGAGCAAAGTCAGTGTCACCTCATTCTGAGCTATCACTCACTCGAGCCAACACACGAGCTCTTCAAAAACGCTTCAACACATCCACTCACCACGTGCTAAGCAAGCCACAGATGGAAACCACGAGTCTTCCTTGTTTTGGATCAATCAAGACATCTCCAACAGCTAGTTTCTTCCCAACTACCCTATTAAATGCATAGGCTCCCACCCCCCTTTGCATGTACTTCCTTATTTAATTTATGGTTGAATCTCTAGCCTATATAAAGGCCTTTGTATTGTCATGTAAGGGAGACAATTGCTGAATCTATCAAGTATTTTCGAGTTTAAACAACTCTCTCTTTCGGTGTGTCCGAAACCTATCTTCTCTTGGTGTGTCCGAGAGTTACCCCTTGGTTTGTCCGAGGTACCCTTGGTGTGTCCGAAGTTTCTATCCATCTACTTATCCATTTCGTTCCATACTTCGTCAGACTTGAGTTCGAGAGCCTCTCTAGAGTGCCGGTGATTGAGTTCCGACCTCATTTCCCCTTCGCTTCCATTTTATGTCGCGGCTGGACTTGAGTGCCCCCTCGGGATCTGCGAGTTAACCCTGACTCCACCTTCACTTCCATTTTTTGTCCCAAGCTGAGTTCGAGTGCTCTTTGAAGCTGGTGATTGGCTTGCGACTCCATCCCTGATCCGAGACAAACACTTCCGAGGCCGAGGCGTGTATCACCTAGGCTACCCAAGAATATGAACAAACGAAAATGCACTTTATTTCTGGTTAAATTCTGCAGAAGAAGTCGAAATACACTAGCCTTTTATAGGAAAAAAGAAACAATCAAGAAAAGGAAGGAAAGTGACACGTAGGCGACATTGTTTGGCAAGTAATTCCACCTAGACTAACGGCTATAAATAAAAAAGGAAACAAGATGATCTTCTTTTGAATAATTAGGCAACAGCTAGGAGAAGATTGGGGAAGAGATCTGATCATATTCCCATGTCACACTCCTTGCCAAAGCCGGGTTGATGATGTGGCTCCGAGTTGCCTAATTTGCTTCAATCGAATCCCTTGAATTTGTGGCAGCATTTGTGGTGAACGACTAGCCTTATTTGGAGAGTAGAATCCTTCTTGATTTCGTCCAGATTGTGTCTCCAAAGGCCAGCTCCATATAGGGAAAGTTTGAGGTTGAATTAATGCCAACAATGCCTCTTTATTGAATGAAAGAGATGTCAAACTTCTTCAAGTGTTTCGATGCAGCGGGATTCACGTGTTTGCTGGGGTCTTCCGCCACATCTTCTGATGTTTCTAGATGAATCAGGTGGTGGACAACAAGGGCTCAAAAACGAGCAAGCTCCTGTTGTTTCTTCGGTAGGTTTCGAATGACTCCAATGTTGCTTCGGTTCTTGGAGTGTCTTCAAGTGTTTTGGATATGAACTTGTTGATATTTGAGTGTAGACTTCGTGGATCTCCTGTGAGAGTGGTGGATTGGAAATGGTCAGAAGAATGGCCTCGGAGATTGTTGTTCCTTGTTCAGCTCCGGCTGCGACTCCTAGCTCGTCCATGGTCTGATCATCCGTCTGTTCTTTGTTCAAAGCATCTAAATCGATGTTCTCATCACCTCTACTAGACGAGAATTGACACCGAGGACGGTGTCCAGTTCAAGTCTGGGGGAGGATTCGTCTAACGCCAAACCATATACATATAGAGTAGAAATGCATGCATTTTTGTCTTTTATTTTCACTTTTTAGTTGCAATTGCATGTGCATATAGGATGCATTAGGATCATATAGTTTGTTGTTAGGATTGTGCATTCTCATATAGTGTTTAGGACATATAAAATCACGTGTATAAAATCGTTTTGAGCATTGATGTGATGATCTATGGCATGAGAGAGTAGAAACGTCCTGAAAATATTGTGATCCGTTGAACGTGGTTATGTTTTGTTGAATTGATTGCTTGATCTTTAGGATTGTCTAGAATGGCTTGTGGGATAGAAATCGTTGGTTGGAACCTATGGGACTGATGTTGTCTAGCCAGATAGAAAAGTTTCTATAAGAACATTTCCCATGTTTGCTGAAATCGGTAAATTTTGTTATCAAATGCATTCTTATTTCTTCATGTGCAGAAAAAGATAGTGAGCATCTCGACACTCTGCTGTTATTATCTCGTCAACGAAAATCGTTCGAGGACATGAGTGCATCGATTTGATGGTTCGGGTCTAAGTTGTGGGTCGGGTTATCCAATAAACAAAATCGAAAAAAAAAATTTATTAGGAACCCTTCAACTTCAACGTCCTAGGAACCCGAGATGCTAAAAAAATAAAAAAGAGAAAGTTTAGCTAGAAAAGAAAAAAAAAAGAGAAAGAGAAAAAGAATGAATGCCGAAAGCGTAGACTAGATACAATTAGGTAGAATGGTGTAATAGGTTCGAGAAACATGCTTGGTAGGTGATTGAAGTTCTTGGATTGGTTCTAGGTAGCGATATAGATCCCATGGCTAGGAAAGATTATCATTTGGAGAGGGAGATCATACTCGACAGACTTGATTATTGTTCACGGGGATCTAGGTCGGATAGAGGTTTCGCTCTCGATTATCATTTTGAGTTATGTCATTGTCTCGCCCTCCTTTCAGACCGGTTTTTCACGGAGTATTTGCTCGAGGACGAGCAAAGGTTTAAGTCTGGGGGAGTTTGATAACACGTATAGGATGTCTAGCGTATTTCACTCGATTTTATGTATTTGTAGACATTCTAGGGCACATTTGGTTTCGATATTGGTTGGTTGTGTTCTTTGGTGTTTAAACAGGAATCCACACATAAAGAGAGCAAAAGGAGTGGAAAACATGGAATACGGAACATCACGGACAAACCGAGAACATTTGGAGTGTCTCTAGGGAAAACGTGAAGCTCAGAAAATGTCAGATCTTGCAAGTCCAATAACTTTCACTCTACAAGTCCACATCATGCATTCTCTGAATCATTGAAAAGCTCTCTTCGATATCTACGCATAGACGCTAAGATCACCTAAATCCTATGTCGGAGCAGAAAGTTATGAGCAAATTTGTGAAGCCCGCCAAAACTGTTAAGTGACACGATCGTGTCACTTTCAGTCACACGATCGGGTCACTTACCAGATTTTGGAAATATTCCGAATTTTAGCCAAGAAAAAGAAGGATTAAGTAGGGTTAGCCACCAAGGTCGAAAACATTCATACTTTTCACAGAAAACACACACTAGAGCACACAAAAAGAGGAAGATTATCAAGAGGCAAGAGATCGGAGTAGAAGACGGAGATTACGAAGCCGGGAAATCGACTAAGCATTCTTCCTTTCTTCTATTTTACGATTTTTTGTTGTATTGATATGAAACCCGACGTCTCGATGTTTAGCGAGTAGTCCCATAGCTGTAGGTTAGGGATTTGCTATGTAGGGATCTTTGGTTTTTAATTCCAGACTTTTGGATTTGTTTATTCCATTCAGTTTATTGAATTGTTCTCAATGCTTTTGATCTCGTTGGCAACTTGGTTGAATGAACTTAGGGTTTTAATTCACATAGACATATGAGATTCTAACCTAGAACTAATTCAATAAATAGAACATGTATCGCATTGGAAGATGGGTATTTGCCTAGGAATTATGATAGCGTTCGTTCATGCATCCAGAGTTTTAGACTATTGAATCGGAAGATTGGTGGTATTAAACCGGATCGTGAGATTAGACTTGGAAAAGTTAATCTCTACCTTAGAGCTTGAATTCCCTGAATTGGATAGATAAACCATAGAGTTTGCATCTTTTGAAAGATCCTTGCATGTAAAGCAATCCCGAAGCCTGCAGTGTTCTTCATTCATAGTCTTTAGAACCGTTTTATCGTTTGCTTTCTTACCTTCTCACACTCACATTATTTTCTCTGGATTTAGACTTAGATTTAGATTTGATTCAGTTTTCTACTTGTCTCTGTGTTCAACCCTAGCGACTACAATCGATCCGTACACTTGCAGTATTTGTTGAGTCTAGGATATAATATACACCTAGATTTATGACATCAGTTGGTCTGGAGCTGACCAGGTTTGGTCAGCCCCAGACAACGTTTGGTCAACCCAGAGAATCCGGAGTCAGCCCATGGTCCTTTGTCTAGGTCTGGTCCGGCTGACCAAGCGTTGTTCAGCTCCGGACCAGATGCTGGATCAGGCGGACCAAGGGCGCGCTGGAACGGCGGACCGAAAGAGGACCAAGAGACTTGGTCCGGAGCTGACCAAAACTTGGTCAGCCGGACCAAGGCTCCAGGTCAGGCGGTCCGAAGGCAACTGAGTAAGCTTGGTCCGCCGGACCAAGCTCTTGGTCCGGCAGACCGGGATCTGAGAATTTGACTAAAATTCGGATTTAGGGTTTTCTAAGCTTATTTAAGTTTGGGATTTCGTCCAAACTTAATGAAGGCCGCCCTAAAACTCAGAGAGACATCTAAGAACCCTTGAAAATTCATTCTTTTCGTTTTTGAGCTTCTCGGGATTAGATCTGGTCTCTCGAGTTACTCTTTTCTTCACTAATCCTAGCGGATACGTTCCAAATCGTTTGGAATCCTTCTCGTCGGCGTGGATACGTGTAGAGGGACTGTAACTTCAGTCCTAGGTGATTAAGAAAAGGCTCTGGATCGATATTTGCTTCAACTTACATCGAGAACGAGGTAAGTAACGATTCCCTCGATGATATACACGGTCTTTCGGGTTTTATCAAGTTTGGTTGCGTGTGACGTTTGACTAGGTTTAGATCTTTCTTCCACTGCATGAAACCTAGTAAACCAAACCCTAAATCGATATGATCTCATGCTAGGAACCCGTAGATAATTCAACAGTGGTATCAGAGCCTGGTTCATCGTATATCGTCGTGCTTGTTGTATGATTGCATGATTTAATTGTTAAATTGCATCTAATCATTGAATCTATGCATGTTTAATGATATTTGTGATTGTTGAATGATGCATGGTTGGTATGGAGTTTGGGACGTGTTAACGGTGCGATGAAACCGGGGCGAAACCCTAATTTTTGAAACCTGAAAAATCTGTCCGCGGTCAGCCGGACCAAAATATTGGTCACCTAGACCAGCAGACAGATCAGATTATGGACCGCATGCTTGGTCAGGAGGACCAAAGTCTTCGCTGGTCAGCTCCGGACCAAAAGTTGGTCCGGCTGACCAAGCGAAGAAAACACAGGTCTGAGACGCATCGCGGGCTGACCAAGGAGAGGCGGACTGAGTTGGCCCGGAGCTGACCTAGTTTGGTCAGCCCCAAACCAAGCCCAGTTTTGAATTGAGTCTGATTCAAGGTCAGCTCGGAGTAGGAGAGATGGACTGAGTTTGGTCAGCTCCGGACCAAGCTCAGAATTTTCTCAAAAACGGTATAACGACGGACCAGAGAAGCTGACTGACGTCAATCTAGCGGACCAGATTCTGGTCAGCTCCGGACTGAACCTCAGACACTTCTCAAGTCCGAAATTTTGTCCTTTTCCTCATGATCAATCTCAAGCTATTACCGCCCATTGTAAAGCAGTTGTCAAGGCCTCGATCGTCATGGTTACGGGTCATGCCCTAACTGAGTGTACCTGACTATCTTGGTGAGACAGTACGGAGAAATTGTGATTCTCATAGCTCGAATATGGTTAAGTTTGAATTGGGTTATCAAGTCGGACTTGGACCTAATGGTAAGGATAGGATGAGGAACATGCAGTGATAGTGTATCACTATCCCATACTCATCTAGGAGTCATATATTATATGATTGACAATGTGTTGTCTACCTAAACAGCATGTATTTTAACGTCATACCCTAGCTGACTCAAAGACGTGAAATATGGATCCTAGTTCACTTAGAAACTCATTGAGGATGTTTTTCTTAGTGGCAACCTGTCATATTGCATCTATTGTCTGTGATAGTATGTGTACTGATGCGCACGCACCGAGTCTTATATTTAGTACCCGATTCGTACCACTATCCGCAAGTATACGGTAGTTGCAGTAACGGGGTCGAACACGAGGACTAGGTTGTGTTAATATATCCCTAAGCTAGATTGATGGTTAAATAAACATATGATTTGTGATGAGTGTCGGAATACAAGAAAGCAAGCAAAATTAACGGGTTGTAAAACGATGGAATTGAGGCGTTGTGGGTTCGGGATCCCTCAAGAATTATACGGACGGTTGATGATGCTACAATACCTACGGTTTTATCTTCCAAAAAGGGGGTTTCAAGCACTTCATCTAGGGTTTGTCTCTCCCGAGCTTAAACTCACTACCTAGAGAATCGATTCACCCATTTCCCAATGATCCAAATGATCTCTAGATGCATTAACGTACCCCATCATGAACTCTAAGCAAGCTAAGCCATCTCCCAATGTGAATAACTCACTCATTCGATGTTTGGTTCCAAACCTCATCCCCATATCCCTATGATCAATGTGTTCTAACATCATACCAACTAAGATTTCGCCAAAGTTGATAGTATTAAGTACAAAACATCAAACCCATGGAAGAAAACTCAAAAGCATCATAGATTAAGCATAGATGTCCATATAAAAGTGGGGATCCTTCCCCCACAACAAAAGTTACTACTCCATGCCCAGGATTTCAAAACAGAAAGCAAAATGAAGAAACATAGAAAGGGAAAAGAGAAGCTCAAGATGGTCTTCAATGGTGGTCTTCTTCTTCTCCAAGTTTCCTAGGTCTCCAAAATCTCCCTTTTCACTTCTCCAAGGTGTTTTTCTTCAAGTTGGTCGAGTCCCCCCTCTCTCTCCTCAAACTCCCTTTTTTATGAAAGTGCAGCAGCTAGGTTTCTCCTCAAAAATCGGGCTTTTCCTTTTTGGGCCGGATTTAATCCTTTTTGGGCCGTTTTCGTCTTCAAGGTCGCCCGTTTTCATGGTTCTGGGCGACCGCTCGTTTGTTCGAGCGACCGCTCGTTCTTCATTGC
>NW_010965289.1:120853-121055 GCF_000463585.1 Tarenaya hassleriana | reverse complement strand
TGTCCTCGTTTGATCATCCTGCATGAAAAATGGAGAAAAGAATCCTACCCATGACCGTCTAACGTCCTATTATGCCTAAGGTATGTGCAAAGTATGATGTAAGACGTTAGAAAAACCGGTGAAAATCCCGTGTGATCAAATCCCCCCAGACTTGAGGTTTGCTCGTCCTCGAGTAAGTGTGCAGCTATGAAACTATCCAGGG
>NW_010965289.1:110914-111317 GCF_000463585.1 Tarenaya hassleriana | reverse complement strand
AAGACGAAAACGGGCGACCCTGAAGAAAAAGTGAGCGACCGCCCGTTATTAAATCCGGCCCAAAAAGGAAAAGCCCGATTTTTGAGGAGAAACCTAGCTGCTGCACTTTCATAAAAAAGGGAGTTTGAGGAGAGAGAGGGGGGACTCGACCAACTTGAAGAAAAACACCTTGGAGAAGTGAAAAGGGAGATTTTGGAGACCTAGGAAACTTGGAGAAGAAGAAGACCACCATTGAAGACCATCTTGAGCTTCTCTTTTCCCTTTCTATGTTTCTTCATCCAAAAGGGGGTTTCAAGCACTTCATCTAGGGTTTGTCTCTCCCGAGCTTAAACTCACTACCTAGAGGATCGATTCACCCATTTCCCAATGACCCAAATGATCTCTAGATGCATTAATGTACCTT
>NW_010965289.1:106218-110664 GCF_000463585.1 Tarenaya hassleriana | reverse complement strand
AGGATTTCAAAACAGAAAGCAAAATGAAGAAACATAGAAAGGGAAAAGAGAAGCTCAAGATGGTCTTCAATGGTGGTCTTCTTCTTCTCCAAGTTTCCTAGGTCTCCAAAATCTCCCTTTTCACTTCTCCAAGGTGTTTTTCTTCAAGTTGGTCGAGTCCCCCCTCTCTCTCCTCAAACTCCCTTTTTTATGAAAGTGCAGCAGCTAGGTTTCTCCTCAAAAATCGGGCTTTTCCTTTTTGGGCCGGATTTAATCCTTTTTGGGCCGTTTTCGTCTTCAAGGTCGCCCGTTTTCATGGTTCTGGGCGACCGCTCGTTTGTTCGAGCGACCGCTCGTTCTTCATCGCGTACGGGCGACCGCCTAGTTTCTCGAGCGATCGCCTGTTCCCGTGATTTCGGCATCGAGCGACCGCTCGATTAAATGGGCGGGCCGCCCATTTCCTCTGATCAAATTTCCGGGATCAATTTCGCCAATGGGCGACCGCTCGGCAAAATGAGCGGGCCGCCCATTTTCTTTGAGCCTTCCGGGACTTCTCGATTCCGCTCCTTTTCCGTGCCTTGTGCGTGAATGTCCTCGTTTGATCATCCTGCATGAAAAAGTCGCTCACTTTTTCTTCAGGGTCGCCCGTTTTCGTCTTCAGGGTCGCCCGTTTTTCTGGTTCCGGGCGACCGCTCATTTGTTCGAGCGACCGCTCGTTCTTCATTGCGTACAGGCGACCGCCTGGTTTCTCGAGCAACCGCCTGTTCCCGTGATTTCGGCATCGAGCGACCGCTCGATTAAATGGATGGGCCACCCATTTTCTCTGAAGAAATTTCCGAGATAAATTTCGCCAATGGGCAACCGCTCGCAAAAGCGAGCGGACCGCCCATTTTCTCGGAGCCTTCCGGGACTTCTCGATTCCACTCCTTTTCTGTGCCTTGTGCGTGAATATCCTCGTTCGATCATCCTGCATGGAAAATGGAGAAAAGAATCCTACCCATGACCGTCTAACGTCCTATTATGCCTAAGGTATGTGCAAAGTATGATGTAAGACGTTAGAAAAACCGGTGAAAATCCCGTGTCATCAAATCCGCCCAGACTTGAGGTTTGCTCGTCCTCGAGTAAGTGTGCAGCTATGAAACTATCCAGGGGTGATAAAATATAATCAGAAAACAAATGGGGTTTGAAATGGATTAGTGGTACGGGTTAGAGTCGCTGTGAATGAAATCGAGTTTGGTGTACTCTATCTTCTCCAACATTCAAACGAAAGTTTATCAATGGGATTTCTATTGTTTCCCGCAACCTACAATGGAGTATCTCTTACTTGCCGAGCATGTCTCCTAAACACATCCCAATCGAGGTCTCTAAAAATTACTTGGCCCATACTTTCACTATTTTTCTTCGCCCTACCTCTTTCATTTTTATTCTTGTTTTTGCATTCTTTTTCTTTTTCTTTCTTTTCCTTTTCATGCAATCCCGGGCTTCTAGGACGTTGGAATTTGACAAGCTTCACTTCTCTTCTTTTTTTTTTCTTTTTCTTCTTGTCCCACAACTTAGACCCGAGCCCTTGTTTTCGACGCACTCATGTCCCCGAATGATTTTCATTAACGAGATGATGACAGAGGAGTGTCGAGATGCATCGTATTTTCTAGGGCTTGTTGCTTTCTATAGGCTTCATAACTTAGAGATCAAAGGGTGGTTCTTAGGGAGACGTTTCGTGCTTGGTTCGTAACCTCTACTCCATCTAGACTTTAGGAGACAAAATCATCCCACGTAACATCCATTCGCTCTAGGGTTGGATCACCTATTTCTATCTCACCCGACAATCCATTCAACTCTTTAGATAAATCTAAACTTAGCTCCTAGAACCTTACCAAACCAATCCTCACTCTATACCCCCACATTGTTATCCGGCCAAATTTTCGAGAGGAAAACCTTATTGATAACTCCTATTCTTCTCTATATTTTGATGAGAGTTTGTCTAGGTTTTATAGGATAATCACATGCATTCATAGGCATTCTAGGCTTGTTAGGATACAAAACCCCGTTGTGCTCTAGTTTTGCAGAGTTACAGGTTTCGGAGATGATTGGACTCGAAAAGGAGCTAATTGGAGCGTTTAAGGAGAAGTCCGGATGAGGTACTCATGTTGCGACATCAATAACTTTCTCTACAAAGGTCCAAATCGTGCGAGACTTATACCATTAGAAAGAGCACTTCAAGACTTCGCGTAGACACCAAAATCGTGTAAATCCGACACCGGAGTAGAAAGTTATGAGCGAATTCGTGAAGAGCAGAAAACGGCCAGTGCAGGACCGGATCCAACTGAATCCGGTCCGGATCAAGAACGCAGAATTCGACCCCTTGAATTTGGATCCGGTCCGGATCCACCTGGAAGACTTTCGAGAGACAATGTTGGATAGGTTCCAGTTTACAGAGTTTGTGAGAGCTCTTGCGTTTGATGTGAGTTAACTTCATTGGAGCGAACGAATTTCGCAGAGTTAAGCCTTCTCTATCCCTCTTATTGGTTCTTTCCATACGTTGTTTTCGATTCTACTTTTTTGGGCGAGAGTCTACACCGTGGACGGTGTATGGTTCAAGTCTGGGGGGTGGATAGATCCTTCATACATTCAGGTCTATCTACTTAGGATTGCATTTAGTTTAGGTGCATTTTATCATAGCATATAGACTTAGGAAAATTTTTCATTTTCTGCATATCACTTTGCATTAGTTGCATTTACACGTTTTCTTTCTTTTCATATAGATGGGTTTTTGTTAGGTTTGCATGATTGCATATGACATATAGATATAGGTTCATATAGGTTCACGTGCATACCTCGAAAACCCGTTTTGAACATCATTTGGAAGATTTTTGGGATGATAGAGTAGAAATATCTTGATGATCTAGTGACTTTGTAGAGCGTGGTTGAACCGTGTTGAATTGATAGTTCTCCAGACTTTCTATATATAGTTTGTGGGATGAGGTTGCTGTTTGGAACCTACGGAGTTGATACGACCATATCCAGGTTATATGTTTCTTGTAGAACCTTTTCCGAGTCTTGCAGGTCGATGAAATCTAGTTCAACAATTGCCTTGGGAAAATAAAGCATCTCGACACTCCGCTGTCGGAATCTCGTCAACGAAAATCGTTCGTGGACATGAGGGCATCGATTGATGGTTGGGGTCTAAGTTGTGGGTCGGACATCGCATCAAAAGAAAAAAAAATATATAAAAAAACAAAGAGAAAAGAAAAGAAAGAGAGAAAATGATGTCCTTCAACTTCAACGTCCTAGAAATCCGAGGTGCTAGCGTTTGATAGAGAAATTCCACAAAAAGGTAAAAATCCAGGTAAAAGTAGAACTAAGATCGAAAAGGCTAAGTTGAGATAAGGATGGGTTCGGAAATAGACTTTGTGAGTTGTAGAGATTCTAATGGGTTCTAGGTGGCAATAAAAATCCCATGGCTAGGTAGATTAGTCTTTGGTAGGAAGATCATAGTAGACCGGTTTGAGTACGATTCTCGGGAAACTAGTATTGGATGGATATTTTTCTTTTGAGTCTCACGATGATGCTATCTGATGTTCGTCATTCCCTGTTTTGCAGATTTTATTCCTTCGTTCTTTACTCGAGGACGAGCAAAGGTTTAAGTCTGGGGGGATTTGATAACTTCTATTCTTCTCTATATTTTGATGAGAGTTTGTCTAGGTTTTATAGGATAATCACATGCATTCATAGGCATTCTAGGCTTGTTAGGATACAAAACCCCGTTGTGCTCTAGTTTTGCAGAGTTACAGGTTTCGGAGATGATTGGACTCGAAAAGGAGCTAATTGGAGTGTTAAAGGAGAAGTCCGGATGAGGTACTCATGTTGCGACATCAATAACTTTCTCTACAGAGGTCCAAATCGTGCGAGACTTATACCATTGGAAAGAGCACTTCAAGACTTCGTGTAGACACAAAATCGTGTAAATCCGACACCGGAGTAGAAAGTTATGAGCGAATTCGTGAAGAGCAGAAAACTGCCAGTGCAGGACCGGATCCAACTGAATCCGGTCCGGATCAAGAACGCAGAATTCGACCCCTGGAATCTGGATCCGGTCCGGATCCACCTGGAATCGGCCCGGATCCAATAAAAAACCCTGTTTCGCGATTTTCAGCATTCTAATAGGAATAGAACTCTTGGGAGCCGCCCTAGGGTTATAAAAAAGTCATAGCCACGTCCTAGAACATCAGAGAACCTGAGAGAACACTTAGATACAGATTTTTGGAGAGCTTTTGGTGAAGAGAAGAATAGGAGTTCACGGGAATTCGGGAAGAAGAAGGAAGATTCGATCGTTGAGACTACACATCTACATGAGTTCCTTGCTTTGATTTGGTTTCGATTAGGGTTGAGATTTAGCTACCGGTCCTTGCGTTCGATCCCGTGTTACGACGATCCGTATCCTTGCAGTGAGTTGTGAATCGGGTTATA
>NW_010965289.1:103318-104907 GCF_000463585.1 Tarenaya hassleriana | reverse complement strand
CATGAGTAGGTGGCCAAGAATTCGCGGGTTACGCTCTAGAGAGTACCGAGTGCATGTGGAGGATGACCCTTAAGGCTATGTCGGCGACTTCAGGCCGGTTATGCATCACGAAGTGGAGGGGTCCCATGAGGAGGTTGAGTTCGGTGATTGAGACGACTTGTGGATCTTCTGGTGCGAGTAACGCGCAGGCCATGAACTGCTGGAGATAGCGAATCGCAGGGTGTCGGATCATGAGGGCTTCGAGTTCCCATGGGCGGAAGGTGCCCGCTGCGATTTTCATCCAGAAAGTTCGGGCTTTGGTGACTGTGATCTTCGGAATCGCTGCGTTGGTGCTCATCTCGACGCCTAGAATTTCTGCAAGTTGTTCCACCCGGAGATAGAATTGTCGCCCTTCAAGTCTGAAGCCAAAGTAACCTTCCCGAGGTTTACCATTCGTCGGGATGAAGCATTTGAAGGTGCAAGCAAATTATGTTGTCAGTCTTCGGTAAGTTCGGGGGTTGGCTTGGAAGAGGCGATCCCAGCCCGCGAGTTAAAAAAAATCCCTGATTCTCTCGTAGAGTTGCCTTGGTAGAATGCTGTGATGCACAAACTTTGAAGCTCTGATTCCTCTGTTCTGGACTCGATGTAGGACGAGTGCTTCCTCGTCGGATTGGGGTTGGAATGGAGTTGGTTTCACAAAAGGTGCATCGGCGTTGATGGGAGCCGTATCTACAAGACTTGAGAAAGGCATTCCTTGCGGCTTGAAGTCATGGAGGATGGGTATTCTGTCCGAAATGTATTTGCACGCTTTGCCCCAACGACTTCTGGAATCCATCTGAAATAACTGAAAAAATATCAAGAATTCGTCAGAGAAAACGGGAGGGCCGCCTGCTTTTGCGAGCGGTCGCTCGTTTTCGTGAATAGAAACGATTGATTCCAGGCGACCGCTCGGGCGGTCGCTCAAAACGGGACGGGCAGTCCGCCTGAAGAGGCGAGCGACCGCTCGTTTTTCATCTGCAAGTGGGCCACCGCTCGAAAAGCCGAGCGGTCCGCCCATTTTTTCTGTGAAAATTTTTTTCCTGACCCGATTTCGAGGAAATGTTGCATAAACATGAAGTACGATAAGATTATCAACATTTAAGCACGTCAAAACATCATATAATAATACCGACAATCCAAAAAGAGCAGCACAAGACAAGAGTTTTAAACACATGAAAACATCGTTCTACGGGAAATGTTAAACGTTCTATCCTAACGATGATCAAATCAAGGGGCCGTCCTCTTGCTCCCCTTGCTGGCCCCGGATGTAGAAAGCCTTCTTCCTCGGACCCCTGGTCTGATTCTTCCGCATCAGAGTCGTCGTTACCCATCATCTTCTCACACGCTCGCATTATCTCTCGTTGGGCGCTCTCTATCGATGTTGTGAGCGTGGCTTCCAAAGTGTCCATCTGATCTTCTATGGATTCCTCGAGGGAGGTGAGTCGGGAGCCGAATCCCTCGATGGTCGTGAGTCGAGTATCGAAGCTTTCTAGCCTCTGCAAGATGAGGTCAAGTCGAGGGTCGGGGATGGAGCTTGATCGACCCTCAACTCCCGATGTCGAGGGGTCAGT
>NW_010965289.1:101077-102617 GCF_000463585.1 Tarenaya hassleriana | reverse complement strand
GGATTGTCGGATGCTGTACCCCTGAAATCTTCCCCGCTGAGCTTGAGTACCGACGGACTGCTATCTTCTTCCAAAAATCTTGGAGGACATATGCGGAGATCGTCGGTAGTAAGGAGTGCGTTCCCCTTTGGACATCCAGGATGTCTGCAAATTGCGCCATGCTTAGTCTCACCCATTTCTTGTTCAAGCGAAACTCCATGTATGCTTCGTCGATCGTGCCGTCGGATGGGAAGTAGCATGAGTAGGTGGCCAAGAATTCGCGGGTTACGCTCTTGAATGAGGGCTCGCACATAGCTTTGCTTGGACTCTCCAGCCGAGCTTGTCGAATATGTATTCGACGTTCGCTTGAATACCCAACCCTCGAATCGTGCGCTCGCACATAGCTTTGCTTGGGCGTTGTTTCAACTTTGATAGGTGCTTCGCCCGCTCGTATGCTTCATCGTGTCGGCCGATCTTGACCAGCTTTGGTGGTCCTTCGACGCTTCGTCTCCAATATCTCGGTGATTGTGTCCGGTCTCATCTCTCTCCTTTGAGAGAACTCGGCTTCCTGTGACGATGAAGCGACGTCGCTTGTGCGGGCTCTTTTTGGTGCCATCTGCAAAGGTATAGTCGATATGGATTGGGGCAGTGGGGTTAGGGTGAGAAAAATAGAGCGGTTTTTCGGATTTCAGAGAAAACGAGCGGGCCGCCTGTTTTCATAGGCGGTCGCTCGTCTTTCGGGCGGCCGCTTGAGCGACCGCTGACAAATCAGGCGGTCGCTCGGAAAAACGAGCGACCGCTCACTGGTTCGGAAAATCGAATTTTCGACCGGAAATCGGGATTTTCCGGTCGAAATCGATCGAAACCAACCCTAGCAGCTATACCCATCAAGACTTTCGACCTATCTTTAACCAAAATACCCTAATGTCACGATTTTGAAGGAGGGAATTACCGGTTAGGGTTTTTGGAGATTGTAGATTCGCGTGGGGTTTGAACGCGGTGGTTCCGGAACGATGGCGGCGCGGTGAGGCTTCGAAATGGCAGACTCGGTCACGGTGGCTGGGGGGAATCGGTCGTCGGCGAGAGAGAAGGGGAGAGAGCCTTGTATTTTTGCGTGAAGTGGCATCTCTCTCTCCCGAAATCGAGTTAAAAATCGATTTTGTGACCGAGCGGTCGCTCGGTTTCTCGGGCGATCGCTCGATATTTATTATTATTATATATATATATACATTTTTCGGAGAGATGCGGGCGATCGCTCGATTTTTCGAGCGGTCGCACGCTGAATGGGCGGTCGCCTGGTTTACCGGACGGGCCGCTCATTTTCTCTATTATCCGGCGTACGCTAAAAAATTTTTCGTTCCCCGTTTCTCCCCCCCCCCCCTCGACGAAAGGACTTGTTTGATTGGAGTGATTGGGAGAATTTGGAGCCTTTCCATGGTGAATAAAAGAAGAAAAGAAGAAAATAACAAGGTTCGAAGAATTTACATCCCGGGGTTAACCGGGGTTGCTAGTTAAGGTCATAGCTAGACCGATGTGGCATTCAGTTGATCAAAGAAAAGGA
>NW_010965289.1:94315-101034 GCF_000463585.1 Tarenaya hassleriana | reverse complement strand
GTACGGTTTGATCCTTTGGGCATTGACCATGAATGACCCGCCCTTCTCGTTGTCGAGTTCCACCGCTCCATGTGAGGTGACATGCTTTATGGTGAACGGTCCCGACCATCTCGATTTCAGCTTTCCTGGAAAAAGTTTTAGTCGGGAATTAAATAAAAGCACGAGGTCACCTTGTTGGAAGTTTCGGTGGAGGATGTGGCGATCATGCCACTTTTTGGCCCGCTCCTTGTAGATTCGTGCGTTCTCGTACGCGTCCAAGCAAATTTTCTCTAAGTGGTGAAGCTCTAGCACTCGTTTTTCTGCTGCGGTTTTCCAATCGTAGTTCAACGCCTTAATCGCCCAATATGCCTTATGCTCTAACTCGACCGGAAGGTGGCAGGCTTTTCCGTACACGAGTTGAAACGGAGTCATCCCAATCGGTGTCTTAAATGTTGTCCGATATGCCCAAACCGCATCTTCAAGCTTCAAAGCCCAGTCTTTCCTTGACTTGACCACTGTTTTCTCCAAGATTTGTTTTATCTCCCTGTTGGAGACCTCCACTTGGCCACTCGTTTGGGGGTGGTAGGGAGTGGCTACTCTATGGTGAACACCATATTTAGTCAATATGCCCTGAATCACTCTATTAACGAAGTGTGCTCCCTCATCACTTATCACCACTCTCGGGACTCCAAACCGAGGAAATATGACTCTTTCGAACATCCGTGAAACAGTGCTTGAATCATTCTTCGGGCTAGCAAGTACTTCCACCCATTTCGTCACATAATCTATAGCCACAAGGATGTTGGGTGTTCCTAAGATTTCAAGAGCGAATCTAATTCCTAAGAGATCAGTTCTAGGGTTTGCGCAGCGGATGTAAAACAAAAATTTTGATGAAACCCTAAAACCTATCATGCATGATCTTGTAGAAATGTTAGAACGCTTACCTCAATCGATCCGGGGCCTGTATCAATTGATGTGTTCGTCCGATCACTGTAGGCAGGAAGAATACCTTGCCCTCTACACGTATCCACACGGCGGAAAGGATTACAACGGTTGGAACTTGTTTGCTAGGACTGAAGAACGCTCTCTTCTTTGCGCAAGGGTTTCAGGGATCTCTCTTAGTTTTTCCACTCTCAAAACCTCTCAATTGGGTGTGAAAATCGTGTCAAGAGAGTTCTGAGGCGTTCCCCACAGTTAATCCCACTTAAAACCCTAATTAGAGCGAGTTTAGGAAATTTCGACGTCTGGACCGATCGGTCCAGCTTTTTTCGTCTGGACCGATCGGTCCATAGGTCCGGACCGATCGGTCTGGAACACTTTCCAGACCGTATGACTGTCACACGTTATCTCCGGACCGACCGGTCCACGTGTCTGGACCGATCGGTCTAGACCTTCTAGACCGGTCGGTCTGGCCTCCGCTCCACCGGGATTTTCTCGTCTCTTCTCGCGCATTTGTCCTTTCCTGTGTGTGTGACCCTGTAGGCTCATCCAATATAGCAGTATAACCCGAAATCTCTATTCTGGATATACAAGTCATAGGCGGTCTCTAGCAAGACAGTATGACTACCTATCTCGAATAGAGTTTGTTCGTGATCTTACGAACGCCAGTAATGATTCCGGTTGATGATCCATTTGTATCACGATATCATATGTCGAATATAAGGCATGGACAAGCCGCCTTATCTGATTCGACTGCTTTCTCATTCACTGAGTTCGACTGTCTGAAATAGACGACGTTCGTCTATAGTGCGGCCACACATTTCTACAGTCTCGTTCACACGAGGGGCCCAGCGATATCTCTCTCTTTTACGACAGGTACAAATCCCGTCTTCACTATCTACAATCCAGCACATGATTCGTTTCGTACCTGATACACGCCTTTATAGTCCTCTTGTTACGCAGGACGTTTGACGTATTCAAAGCACGCAACTCCTCTTGTTGGATTCCGTAGATATCTCAGGTCTTAGGATCCAATCATGGAACCGCCATATGAGATTCAAGTCATGACGCTAGTCCATGTGACAATCTCATGCGGGTCATCCAGTATTCCTTCTCCAACGAATACCTATGACTGTGATCGTATCCAATACCTATGATCATCTATATGATCATCAATTACACATCATACTAGTCTTGTTATATCATTATTCCCACAATGATACATGACTAGGGAGTTTAGTATTGTTCATAACAATACATGGATTTCATAACATATTAAAGCATGCACAGTACGTAATGAATCAAACACTCATCCATAAACTATAGAAAGTGTCAATACATCAAATGTATCTAAGAAAAGCTCGCATAACAGTACATCATAGAGCACTAAACCAACAAAGGATGTATAGGTTACCGCAGGATGATGGAAGTGGTCTCATGAAGTCGATTCCCCACACATCGAACGGTTCCACTTCTAAGATATAGTTTTGTGGCATCTCATTCCGACGCGAAATCTTCCCTGTTCTTTGGCAAGCATCGCAAGAGTTCACAAAACGGTGGACATCCTTAAAGAGAGTCGGCCAATAAAAACCCGCTTGCAAAACCTTCGCGGATGTCTTGGCCGAAGCAAAATGACCCGCATAATCCGATGCATGACAATGATGGATCACTTGCTGCACTTCCTCTTCGGGGATGCATCTTCTAAATAACCCATCTTTTCCCCGTTTGAAGAGAAATGGTTCGTCCCAAAACTAATCCCGAACATCGTGGAGGAACTTTTTCTTTCCATTATAGCTCAACTCCGGTGGAATCACCTTGGCAACCAAATAATTAACAAAGTCCGCATACCAAGGGACATAAACTATTAAGGATTTCGTCCAAACTTAATGAAGGTCGCCCTAAAACTCAGAGAGACATCTAAGAACCCTAGAGAATTCATTCTTTTCATTTTTGAGCTTCTCGAGATTAGATCCGGTCTCTCGAGTTACCCTTTTCTTCATTAATCCTAGCAGATACGTTCCAAATCGTTTGGAATCCTTTCCCTCGGTGTGGATACGTGTAGAGGGACTGTAACTTCAGTCCTAGGTGATTAAGAACAGGCCCGAGATCGATATTTGCTTCAAGTTACATCGAGAACGAGGTAAGTAACGATTCCCTCGGTGATATACACGATCTTTCGGGTTTTATCAAGTTTGGTTGCGTGTGACATTTGACTAGGTTTAGATCTTTCTTCCGCTATATGAAACCTAGTAAACCAAACCCTAGATCGATATGATCGCATGCTAGGAACCCGTAGATAACCCAACATCACTAACCATGTTCAACAACCAAAGTTTGAAAAGAGGAAACATAGAGAGAGAAGGGAGAGGGAAACGTTCAAAATGGGATTCAATCTTCAATTCCATGGAAAATAGAGAGAAATTGGTTCTCTTTTCGTCCCCCAAATGCAGAATGATCTAGAAATCGCGAAACTCGTGATTTTGTGTTCTCTGACCATCTAGACCGGTCGGTCCAGGGATAGACCGACTGGTCTAGGCCAATTTTTCGCATCTCTTCTAGTTCTCTCTCTGGACTGGTCGGTCTAGCGGTGATGTCGCAAATCTATGTGTAGAAATATAGATCAAGTAATAATATCCTAGACTCAACAAATACCGCAAGTGTATGGATCAATTGTAGTAACTACGGTTGAACACAGGGACAAAAGTAGACAAAGAAATCAAATCCAAATCTAAATCTAAATCTAGTGGTTTATTTATCCAACTCGGGGAATTCAAG
This sequence comes from Tarenaya hassleriana, assembly GCF_000463585.1. Lineage (NCBI taxonomy): Eukaryota > Viridiplantae > Streptophyta > Magnoliopsida > Brassicales > Cleomaceae > Tarenaya > Tarenaya hassleriana. Next base: position 97,341 of record NW_010965289.1, on the reverse strand, counting down.
CTTGATATTCGTGTACCGAGTCTAGAATTTATAACCCGATTCACAACTCACCGCAAGGATACGGATAGTCGTAACATAGGGTCGAACCCAAGGACCGATTGTTAAATCTAAATCCTAATTGAAACTAAAACAAAAGTAAGCAAACAAATAGTAATGATGGAATTGTATAAAATCAAAAGCAAATAAGAAAGTGTGAACTAGCAATCAAGGATGACCATGGGTATGGGTCCTATGGGACCATATTCGCATGTATGGGTATTTATTAAGCATGCGAGAATCACGATTATGGCTTGTATTCGGGAATCGTCAAGCAACAAAGATAGAGAATTTACCTCTCGGTCTACCAACTCACTACCTATAGAGTAACTCGTCAATCTTTCGATCTATTCAAGTTAACCCTAGATACATGAAGAACGTTATCATCAACCCTAGATCAATTAAACCCTATCTCTATGTGAATAATATGATCTATCTTACTGATTTTGATCCGAAACTAAACTCATATCTCTATGTAATTTAGAATCTAAGATAATTGACCAAGGGATTAGCAAACATCAATCAAATAAAAGCGCAAATCAATAAAACCGAAACAAATCAAAACTGAGATCCAAGTTAGGGTTCAAACATACCCAATACACAAACGAATCCCTAATCCACAGCCGTGGATCTACTCACGGTTCATGGAAAAACACATAGTAAAAGCGAAAACAGAAATAAAAAGAGGGAGAAAAAAATGCTCATGTCGACAAGTGATGCAATCTTCATGTTTCACCTCTCCTTCTTCCCGAAATCCCGTAAACTCCTATTTCTCTCCCTCAAGCTCTCCAAAGTCTGAATACCCTCTTTGGACGTCTGTAGGTCTCTTAAATAAACCCTAGGCGATGCTCCCGAAGTCCTACTCCCGTTCAAATTCTAAAAAATTTGAATCTTAAGGTTTTCTGGGTTTTGACTCGACCGAGTCAAATCGTTTTGTGGACAGTCTTCGACCCAACACAGTTTTCTGACTCGGCCCGTCTGACTCGGGCATTTTGGACCATTTTCAGCACGTTGACTCGGTCCACTTTCCATGGTTGACTTTAGACGAGTCAAGACAGGAAGTTCTCGATGATTTCATCTTTTTAGCTCCAGATTGCTCTCATTTTGGTCCAAATATCTTCCAAAACTTGTAATCTTATAAAAATACAACCAAACCGAGTTTCGTAGACTAACACGTCTAGAATGCCTACAAATGCATGTGATCCTCGTATAAACACTATAAAAACGTCCTGTAAATATAGAGAAAAATAGGAGTTATCAAAGCTCTAAAGTAGAGATTAACCCTCTCGAGTCTAACCTCACTATTCAGGCTTTATCCTATAAATATGTCGATTCAATAGTTTAAAACCCTGAGTACATGAGCGAATGCTATCATAATCTCTAGGCAAATATCCATCTCTCGATATAATACTTGTTCTATTTATTGAATTATTTCCAGATTAGAATCTCATATCTCTATGTGAATTAAAACCCTACGTTCATTCAATCAATCGGTTAACAAGATCAAACGCATTAAGAACAATTGAATAAACCGAAGAGAATAAATAAATTCACAGAGTCTGGAATTAAAAACCAAAGATCCCTACATAGCAAATCCCTAACCTACATTAGAGGAACTGCTCGCTAAACATCGAAACGACATGGTTCATATCAATAATACAAAACATCGTAAAATAGAAGAAAGGAAGAATGCTTAGTCGATTTTTCGGCTTCTAATCTCCGTCTTCTACTCTGTTCTCTTGCCTCTTGATAATCTCATTCTTTTTATATGCTCTAGGTGTATTTTCTATCAAAAGTCTGAATATTTTCGACCTTGTAGGCTAACCCTAGTTTTTCCTCTTTCTTTTGGGTAAATTTGGAAGATTCTTGATTTTAAATGACCCGATCATGTCTACAGCAAGTGACACGATCGTGTCACATTGCAGTTTTGATGGGTTTCATGAATTTGCTCATAACTTTCTGCTCTGACATCAGATTTGAGTGATCTTGACATCTATGCGTAGATATCGAAGAGAGCTTTCTAATGATATAGAGAATGCATGATTTGGACTTGTAGAGTGAAAGTTATCGGATTTGTAAGATATAACTTTTCTGAGCTTCACGTTTTCTCCGAAACAACTCCAAATGTTCCCAATTCGTTCGTGATCTTCCGTAATCCATGTTTTCCACTTCTTTTGCTCTCTTTATGTGTGGATTTATGTTTAAATACCAAAGAACATATCCAACGAATATCGAAACCAAATGTGCCCTATAATGTCTACAAATATGTAAAACCGAGTGAAATACGCTAGACATCTTATATCAAAACATCATACAAAATATGTGTTATCAAGCGGATGGACCGACCGGTCTTGGTCTTTTTTCTTCCTCTTCCTTTTCGGTCTAGAATGGTCTCGGTTTGGCTTCGTAGTGTCTGGACCAATTGGTCCAGACACCTGGACCGGTCGAATTCTACATTTCTCCTTATAGATCTGTCTGTTGGTTGTAATGCTCTAGGATGATCCGTGATATGACATTTTGACTTTGTATTGATTCATTGATTTATGAATGCATTACATTCCCGTTATATGATTGGCATGTTTGTTATATTTCGGTATCCTTGAATCATTACAGAATGATTCTAAACATCCTGGTCAGTTATCATTGTGGGAACAATAATGAATTAAGACTAGCATGAGGTGTGATCGATGCATTGGATGCATATCACAATCATGGGTACTCCCGTTGTGTAACGAGTGACTGGTTGACCCGCATGAGATTGTCACATGGACAGAGTCATGACTTGAATCTCATACAACGGTTCGTTCTTGGATCCTCAGACCTGAGATGTCTAGAGTATCTGATATGAGGACTGGCGTGTCTTGACTGCGTCAAACGTCGTCTTTAACCGGATGATCATAACGGCGTTGATCAGATACGTTCAAGAATCATATGGAGATAATAGACATGCAATATGGGACTTATCACCTCCTCAATAGGAGAGATATCGC
>NW_010965289.1:93297-94070 GCF_000463585.1 Tarenaya hassleriana | reverse complement strand
GAAAAATGGTTTTCGGATCAAATCAGAGTGTCGGACGTTTTTCAGCCTTCTGACTCGGACCGAGTCAGTATTTGACTCGGACCGAGTCAGTTCCATGCGGGTCGAAGCCCATAAAGTGTTTTGGGCTTGGCTGATGTTTTGACTCGGTCGAGTCAAAGTTTTGACTCGGACCGAGTCAATACTAAATGGGCCGAGTCAAGAGTTGACAATGGGCTTGGGCTGATTCGTTCTGACTCGACCGAGTCAGAGTTCTGACTCGGACCGAGTCAATACTCGGAAAAAGTCTCTTTTCACAAGGATTAGGGTTTCTAACTTATAAGAAGGAGTAGGACGCCGTCCTAAGTGAAGAACTCGACTTACAGAACCCTAAGACAGATCTAGAACACAAGAAAATCGTTCCTTTTTTGAGGTTCTAGTTCTAGGGATTCGATCCCAAGTCTTGAAAATCCTATTCACTTCACAGATCCTAGCAGATCAGTTCCAAAAGCGTTTTGAATCCTTCGCGTCGGTGTGGATACGTGTAGAGGAGCTGTACTTTCAGCTCTTGGTGATTAAAACAGGCCCTGGATCGATTGCTACTTTCAGATCTTCAGGAAAGAGGTAAGTATTCGATTTCTACGGTGATATACACGATTAAACGGGGTTTTACGGATGATTTTGGTTGCGTGTGACGTTTGACTAGGTTTAGATTATTCTTCCGCTGCATGAAACCTAGTAAACCAAACCCTAGATCGATATGATCGCATGCTAGGAACCCGTAGCGAAACCCAACA
>NW_010965289.1:90063-92291 GCF_000463585.1 Tarenaya hassleriana | reverse complement strand
ATGTTTTTTGAGCGTCATGCCCTAGCTGACTCAAAAGCATGTGAAATATGGATCCTAGCTCACTTAGAAACTCATTGAGGGTGTTTTTCTTAGTGGGAGCCTGTCATATTGCATCTATTGTCTGTGTTAGTATGTGTACTAAGCGACTTGCATGTTTTATGTCTTTTGTTTTGTCTTTTTCTGTAGAATATGACTGCTGCAGGTAATCTGGCTAATCTCTCCATGCGATCCATCCTGGATCGGGAGAGACTCACTGGTGGAAACTTTCTCGACTGGTACCGCAACCTGAGAATTGTTCTCAGGCATGAGCGGAAGCTCTACGTGCTGGAAGAAGCCGTTCCAGAGGATGAACCAGCGGCCAATGCGCCCAGGGCTGTCAGAGATGCTTACCATAAGCACATCAATGACAACCTGGACGTGACCTGTCTGATGCTCGGATCTATGTCGGCTGAGTTGCAGAAACAACTCGAAGGAACTGATGCCTTCGAGATGATCGAGCATCTCAGGACTATGTTCGAGGAACAGGCAAGGGTCGAACGATTTAACGTCCTTAAGAACCTGGTCAACTGTAAGATGACCAATGGTTCACCCGTGAGTACTCATATCCTCAAGATGAAGGGTTATCTAGAGGATCTTGACAGACTAGGGTTGGAGGTTAGTCGTGAGTTGGCAGTAGACCTAGTTCTCCAATCCCTGCCGCATAGTTTTGACCAGGTTGTCATGAACTATAACATGCACGGGATGGAGAAGGACTTGACCGAACTACATGGGATGTTGCGATCGGCCGAGCAAAACATCAAAGTCGAGAAGAATGTCCTAATGGTTGGAAAGATTTCCAACAAGAGGAAGCGTTCCAAGGGCGTGAAAGGCAAGGGCAAAACGGCAAGTGTTGCCGCCGAGCCTAAGCCGAAGGCCGAGAAGGGAGAGTGCCATTTCTGCCATGCCATCGGGCATTGGCGCAGAAACTGCAAACTCTACCTGGAAGATCAGAAGAAGAAGAAGCTTGCGGCAGCTTCATCTTCGGGTATCTTTGTTATAGAGGCTAACTTGTTTACTTCTACATCATGGGTATTGGATACCGGATGTGCCTCACACATTTGTGGAAATGTGCAGGGCTTGAGAAGAAGTAGGCAGCTAGCGAAGGGAGAAGTGGATCTCCGCGTCGGGAATGGAGCAAGAGTTGCTGCGTTGACCGTCGGGGCTTATGATCTTACTTTACCTTCTGGACTTGTGTTAGAACTACATGATTGTTATTTTGTACCTGCCATTAGCAGGAATATTATTTCAATTTCATGTTTGGATTCTGATGGTTTTCGTTTTGTTATTGAGAACAAAACTTTATCTATTTATAGAGGTGCTTTATTTTATGGTAATGGTTACCTATTTAATGGCCTTTATATTTTGGATGATAAACCATCTGGACACAATTCAATCTATAACATTAGTACCAAGCGGTTTAAGCCGAACGACTTAAACCCGACCTATCTCTGGCATTGTCGACTTTGCCACATCAACGAGAAACGCATAGCGAAACTTCATTCTGATGGACTTCTTGATTCTTTTGATTATGAATCAATCGAATCATGCGATTCATGTTTGATGGGCAAGATGACAAAATCTCCTTTTACTAGAAAAGGAGAACGGGCTACGGAGTTCTAGAACTCATACATAGTGATGTGTGCGGTCCTATGAGCTCGCCCGCTAGAGGGGGTTATCTGTATTTCGTTACGTTTACTGATGATTCAGTAGGGTACGGTTATGTCTACTTGATGAGACATAAGTCTGAAACGCTTGAATTGTTCAAGAATTTCAGAAACGAGGTACAGAACCAACTTGGCAAGACGATCAAGTTGCTTCGATCTGATCGAGGCGGCGAGTATATGAGCCAAGAGTTCACTGACTATCTGGCAGATTGTGGGATTGTCTCACAGCTGACTCCACCTGGAACGCCACAATGGAATGGCGTTTCCGAGAGGAGGAACCGAACCTTATTGGATATGGTACGGTCTATGATGAGTCAGATCGATCTTCCTAAATCCTTCTGGGGATATGCGTTGGAAACGGCGGCGCTTATACTGAACAACTGTTGATACTAAACTCCCTAGTCTTGTGTCGTTATGGGAATAACGACATAATAAGACTAGTATGATGTGTAATTGATGATCATAGAGATGATCATAGGTATTGGATACGATCACAGTCATAGGTATTCGTTGGAGAACGGAATA
>NW_010965289.1:89596-89919 GCF_000463585.1 Tarenaya hassleriana | reverse complement strand
TATTCATAAAATTTACAGCCCTCATAAACACTTCAAACATCATTTGACTCTAGTAGTCTTTTTGTTTTTCAGTTTTACATTAACCATTTTTTTTCATGCAAACCAGATAATTCAGAGGACAACTAACTAACCTATTTTCTGTCCTCAAAGGTCACTGTTGTTGGTATCGGCACCGAGTGGGGATTGTTGATGGCTTGTATTTCAAAGAAAACGGCGAAGAAACTCCTGTGCACGTAGAAAATGTTTTAAATGAGCTTACTATTCGGTGTATTAGCATTTACATATATTGTTAAACTTACGACATGTCTCAATCAGGTTTGCCT
>NW_010965289.1:83077-89261 GCF_000463585.1 Tarenaya hassleriana | reverse complement strand
GGTATCTGAATTTGGTTATACACATTCAAGTGTGTTTTATGATATTTTCGTATTTTCCATTAACCTGTTTGATTTGGCTGTATGCTGGGTGGGCAATCTTACAGCACTAAATTGTGGACTTTCAGGTTCGAGAGGAAGACACGGACCATTCAAAGCAATTGCTTCATCAAGGGGCAGTGTAGGATGAGTCGATCCAAGAGAATTTTGATAGAGATAATTTCTTCACAGATAGTCGCCTGATCAGTGATTATAGTACCTAACGGTGCTCACCCGGTTGGGAAAAGAAAATGAAATACTCGAATTGAACGCCCTCCATCGTACAGTTCGGCGGACACGGAAGAGCTAGTTCATAGGGCTCGTGCAGTCATGGGACCGACGGTGAAAAGCTCGGGATGATGATGGGGCTAGCAACCGGTCCTCCAAGAAGCATGATCTCTTGGGCGCTTTGTTTCCCTTGTAGCCAAGTCATACTCATCCCGTACGACGAAGGATTGGGCCTTCGAGGTCAGAACTCATCACATTACTGGGTAGATCGGTTGGGGGATAAGGGTTCTAGTTCAATAAAGGTGCTTCTCGAGGCCAGTAGTGCTCCAGCGATTCTAACCCCTTTCCTGGTAGTAGAGAGAGAGAGATCCGCATAAGCAAGCCGTGCTGGTGGGGAAGACCCTCGAAACTGGTAACTATAGCCCAACGCTGTGAAGCTCGCCTACCCGGGTCAATTATGGGCGCCCCCCTACTACTAGTGGGTGCCTCCGGTTCGAGACAGGACTTTTGAAGAAAAAGAAACTCCTCCGCCCTTTGCGGTCGACAGAGGAGACGTGAAGATAAGCAGAGTGTCGACAGATGATAATATTGCCGACCCGATGACGAAGCCTCTCACTTCGTCAAAACATGATGGTCATGTTAGGGGTATGGGGATTAGATGCTTGTAGGATAGATCATAGAGCATAGTGGGAGATTGTTGGTTGTAATGCTCTAGGATGATCCGTGATATGACATTTTGACTTTGTATTGATTCATTGATTTATGAATGCGTTACATTCCCGTTATATGATTGGCATGTTTGTTATATTTCGGTATCCTTGAATCATTATAGAATGATTCTAAACACCCTGGTCAGTTATCATTGTGGGAACTATGATGAATTAAGACTAGCATGAGGTGTGATCGATGCATTGGATGCATTTCACAATCATGGGTACTCGTTGTGAACGAGTGACTGGTTGACCCGCATGAGATTGTCACATGGACAGAGTCATGACTTGAATCTCATACAGCGGTTCGTTTATGGATCCTCATACCTGAGATGTCTAGAGTATCTGATGTGAGGAGTGGCGTGTCTTGACTGCGTCCAACGTCGTCTTTAACCGGATGATTATAACGGCGTTGATCAGATACGTTCACGAATCATATGGAGATAATAGACATGCAATATGGGATTTGTCACCTCCTCAATAGGAGAGATATCGCTGGGCCCTCTCGTGGAAGTCGGACTATGAAAATGCGTGGCCACGCTATAGATGAAGTTGCATCTATTTTATTAGTCGATTTGCCAAGACGAGAAAGCGGTTGAACTTGAAGGGTGGCTCAAACCATGCCCTTGTTCAACATATGATATCGGGAGATAAAGGATCAGAACTCGAGCTGTTATTGCCTTGGTTAGATCACCTCTAACTCAATTCAACGTGGGTGGTCATGGCGTCTTGTTCGAGGCTAACCATGACTTGTAGATCGGGAATGGTTCTCGAGGCTGCTGCCACTGCGAATGGGCCTACAGGGTCACACACGATTAGGGATGGACTTATATGTGAAGTTTCGGAAAGGAAGACTTGTATTTGGTCGGAAAAACCGTTTTCGGATCAAATCAGAGTGTGGGACGTTTTCAGCCTTCTGACTCGGACCGAGTCAGTATTTGACTCGGACTGAGTCAGTTCCATGCGGGTCGAAGCCCAGAAAGTGTTTTGGGCTTGGCTGATGTTTTGACTCGATCGAGTCAAAGTTTTGATTCGGACCGAGTCAATACTAAATGGGTCGGGTCAAGAGTTGACAATGGGCTTGGGCTGATTCGTTCTGACTCGACCGAGTCAGAGTTCTGACTCGGACCGAGTCAATACTCGGAAAAAATATCTTTTCACAAGGATTAGGGTTTCTAACTTATAAGGAGGTGTTGGACGTCGTCCTAAGTGAAGAACTCGACTTACAGAACCCTAAGACAGATCTAGAACACAAGAAAATCGTTCCTTTTGAGGTTCTAGTTCTAGGGATTCGATCCCAAGTCTTGAAAATCCTATTCACTTCACAGATCCTAGCAGATCAGTTCCAAAAGCGTTTGGAATCCTTCCCGTCGGTGTGGATACGTGTAGAGGAGCTGTACTTTCAGCTCTTGGTGATTAAAACAGGTCCTGGATCGATTGCTACTTTCAGATCTTCAGGAAAGAGGTAAGTATTCGATTCCTACGGTGATATACACGATTAAACGGGGTTTTACGGATGATTTTGGTTGCGTGTGACGTTTGACTAGGTTTAGATTATTCTTCCACTGCATGAAACCTAGTAAACCAAACCCTAGATCGATATGATCGCATGCTAGGAATCCGTAACCATAACCCAACACTGTCAAAACCGTAAACTTGTCCCGAGGAGCTAAATGGGCTCTAAAATGCCCAAGGATATGTAAAAACCATCTAAAAACCAAAGGCATGTCACAATAATATCCAGATAAAATTCGAGCCATCATAGTTCATGGGTCATTCCAAAATCTGATGGATTCCCAATTCTCCACTGTGATTTCGAAAGGTTTTTGCCCACTGCCGAAGCTTGAGTAGTTTTCGGAATCTTCATAATTGCGCCGAAGAAGACTTGACTAGCCAGAAAGTGTGCCGATTTAGGTATTAATTTTAGGGGCAGTTGGCAAAATGTACAAAAAAAATGAAATTTGCAAAATATCTCACAAAAAAACAACTTTTGCATACTATACTTTTTTTTTTTCCTAAATACCCAAACTACCATTTACAGTATTTCTATACGATTGTATGATAATCTATCTTTTAAAAATCGGTAAGTTTTGCTATTTGATCTTCTTTTTTCTCCAATATTTTATCTATCTCGTATATTTCTTATATAGTTTATCTAATCTATTCAAATACTCTTCTTGTTGATTTTTTTCTGTAATATTCTGATCATTTTTTTGCATGCACATAAGGTGTTTGATGAAATGTTTGTACCAAAAAACTGCGGCAGATGACCTGCGATCTGTGAAAAATTACATGCGCTCTGCGTTAAATGATCTACGGTCTGGAAGATCTGTGATATGCCGCAAATGACCTGCGATTTGCGACATGTCACTTGGCCTACGACAGGTCACTTGCGGCACCTGGCAGGTTAATTGCAGCACCTGTGGCACCTGGGACCTGCGGTAGGTCATCTACAGTACCAGCGGCACATGCGCTCCGTGGTAGGTCACTTGCGGTACCTGGCAGATCAACTGCGGTACCTGCGGCCTATCGCACCTGCGACCTGCGGCCTGTCGCACCTGCGACCTGCGACCTGCGACCATGATTTCAAAACGACTATATAACTACGAATACGACTAGATAATTGTGACCGTGATTTGACTATGACTAGATAATTACGACTATGATCAGATAACTGCGACCGTGATTTCACTACGACCACATAACTACAACTACGACCAGATAATTACGACTGTGATTTCACTACGACCAGATAATTACGACTGTGATTTCACTACGACCATATAACTATGACTACGACCAGATAATTACGACTGTGATTTCAATAAAACTAGATAACTACGACTACAACTAGATAATTGCGACCGTGATTTCAATACGACCATATAACTATAACTACGACCAAATAATTATGACTGTGATTTCACTACGACCAGATAATTACGATTGCGATTTCACTACAACTAGATAACTACGACTACGAACTGATAATTGCGATCATGATTTACTACGACCATATAACTAGGACTACGATCAGATAATTACGACTGTGATTTCACTACGACCATATAACTACGACTACGATCAGTTAATTACGACTGTGATTTCACTACAACTAGATAACTACGACCACGATCAGATAATTGCAACCGTGATTTCACTCGACCATATAACTACGACTACGACCAGATAATTACGATCATGATTATACTACGAACATAATACAAATACGACTAGATAATTAACTATAACTATGACTGTTGAACATAATGCAAATGCGACCAAATAATTAACGGTAACCACGACCATGTCCATTTACCTATTCTCTCGATCCTTTTGCTGGTTGGACCAAATCTTCTTGTCAATATCTCTCTGCAGTTATGTGATAATCTGTCTTTTAGAAATCAGTGCGTTTTGAGATTTGTCCTTCTGTTTTTTCTATTTCTTACAGTTTATCTCATCTAATCAAACATTCTTTTGTTTTTCCGTGGTATTCATATGATCATTTTCTTTTCTACACACAAGGTGTTTGATGAAATTCCTGAAATAAAAAACAGCGGTAGGTTCCAGTATGTGACCTACGGCTTACGGCAGGTCACCTGCGGCCTACGGCAGGTCACCTGCGACCCGCGGTAGGTTATCTGCGGCCAGCAACCTGCGGTCTATCGCACCTGCGGCCTGCAGCCTATCGCACCTGCCACATGCAGCCTGCGACCAAATAACTGCGACTGTGATTTCATTACGACCGTGATTTCACTAACTACGACTGTGATTGTACTACGAACATACACTACAAAAAAAATGCGAAATTCCAACGGATTTTTCCAACGGATTAATCCGTTGGAATTTTTCCAACGGATTTCCAACGGCATACCGTTGGAATAATTCCAACGCATTTCTAACGGCTTTCCAACGGATGTCTAACGGATCCGTTGAAATTATCCGAACGTTATGAAACGCAGCAATAATTCCGACGGATATCCGTTGGAAATAGTTGAACGTTGTAACGTTCGAAATATTCCAACGGATATCCGTTGGCAAGTGTAACGGTAACGAACTTTTCAACGAATTTCCAACGGATATCCGTTGGAACGTTTCTCTATTTAAAGCACTCGGCCATAGTTCGCCCAAACCACTCTCTAAATCACTCTTATACTATTCTTTTAACAAAAATTCTCCTAAAAATGACATCTTCAACAAATCCGAATATTCGTTCGTCCCGGCAGTGGATATACGAAAGAGTTGATTCGATTACAAAAGAGGTAATGCAAGAATTCATTAACGGTTTGGAACAGTTTATAAATTTTGCTTCTATGCAGCCGTTGTGTCAAGAACGTGGAAAAATGCTATGTTCATGTACAAGTTGTCGCAATTTTAAATATCGCAGTCCAGAAGATGTTTGTAAACATCTATTTCGAAGGGGATTTGTCGAAGATTATTATATTTGGCGATTTTATGGAGAAGAAGTTCGGACAATCACAACGGGACAACATGTCTCGGTCGAGCAGAGGTATGATGTAGATGAAGATGTAAGAAATCCTTATGTTGAAATGGTGACAGATGCTTTTCCTGGGGCGCCATTGGCTGAGCAAAACTCATCACAAGATCAGGAGGAGCCAAACGTCGAAACAAAACGGTTTTTCGACATGTTGGATATGGCAAATCATCCTATCTATGAAGGATGTAAAGAAGGTCAGTCACGTTTATCTCTTGCATCAAGATTGATGAGTATGAAAACGGATTACAATGTCACCGAAAGTTGCATAGATTCATTTTGTCAAACGTTGCGTGAATATTTACCTGAAAATAACGAAGCTCCAGAATCGTATTATGATACGAAGGCTATGTTGAAGAATTTGGGAATGCCTTATGAAAAGATTGATCTTTGCAAAAATGGTTGCATGCTGTACTGGGGTGAAGAAAAAGAATTGGTTAGGTGTAAATTTTGTGGGACTAACAGATACCGTCCGAGTAAGAATGTACGGAGACAAACTCCATATAAAAAGATGTTCTATATGCCGGTATCGTACAGATTGAAGCGTTTGTATGAATCACAACAAACGGCTTCGCATATGAGATGGCATACCTCGCATTCTACCGTTGATGGAGAAATGCAACATCTATCTGATGCTTTGGCGTGGAAAAACTTCACCATAGTATTTCCTCAATTCGCTGCTAAGCCTAAGAATGTGTATCTTTGTTTGTGTACT
>NW_010965289.1:79883-82856 GCF_000463585.1 Tarenaya hassleriana | reverse complement strand
TTCTTTGGACGATCAGTGATTTTCCGGCGTATGGCATGCTATCGGGATGGAGCACACATGGAAGACTTGCATGTCCGTTTTGCATGGAGGAAACAGAAGCGTTTCAGTTGAGACATGGGAGAAAGTCGTGCTGGTTTGACTGTCATCGCAGATTTCTTCCAAGGAATCATCCGTTCAGACAAAATCGTACGCTTTTTACCAAAGGTAAAATCGTTACTGAGGAAGGTCCTGTTATGCAAATCGGAGAGCAAATTTATTCTGAGCGAATAAATAGTGGATGTTTGGATGATTTGGAAGCTTCTGTGCATTGTGGAGGAAATTTTGGGCATAAGAAGTGCAAAGGATTTGGTGATTGGCATAACTGGTATAAGCGTAGTATTTTTTGGGATTTGCCTTATTGGAGTTCGCTAACGCTTCGACACAATCTGGATGTTATGCATATAGAGAAAAACTTTTTTGATAACATCATCAACAGCGTTCTGAATGTGCCAGGGAGAAGTAAAGATAACATCAACTCGAGGAAGGACTTGAAAGATATATGCAAAAGAAAAGAGTTGGAGTTGACATGTGATGGTCACACACCTGTGCCGATATTCAGACTCACAAAACCAGGTAAAACGATCTTGTTTAAATGGTTAAATGAAGAGGTTAAATTCCCTAATGGATATGCATCCAAATTGGCACGATGTGTTGATACTGATTCATTAAAACTTATGGGAATGAAGAGTCATGATTGCCATGTATTCATGCAAAGACTCATTCCTATTGCATTTGCGGAGCTATTGAAACCCAGTGTCCACGGAGCGTTATGCGGTATCAGCACATTCTTTCGAGATATATGTGCAAGATCTCTGAGAAGAAGTAATGTAGAGGTTTTGAAAGGCAACATTCCTGAGATACTTTGCGCATTGGAAAAGGTATTTCCACCTTCATTTTTTGATGTGATGGAACATTTACATATTCATTTACCAGATGAGGCGATATACGGTGGTCCAGTACAGTTTAGATGGATGTATCCATTTAAGCGATTTTTTTTCCATCTGAAGAAAAAGGCTAAAAACAAAGCAGCAGTGGAAGGATCTATCGTCAAACAGTATTTGTTAGAGGAGATCTCCTACTTCAGTTCTTTCTATTTTGAATCTCATATTCAGACGAAGAAAAGGAGGGCTATCAACGAAGACGATAGAAGTTATCTCTACCACTATGATTCATGTTTCGGACTTATTCCCGAAAGCTTTCAGCCTACTGGACGCCTCGGAGGCAAATCTGAAGAATATTGGTTAACTGTACAAGAGTACAATCACATCGCCACATATATACTGTTGAATTGTGAAGAACTTAAGCCATACGAAAGGTACACATTTTTTAATCTTAGATGTGATTAGAAATTAATTAATTACATATATATTTGCTAACAACTTTTTTTTGTAAGACTTTTTGACGAGGATGTTTTGGCAACATATCCTAACCTAAGTGGGGAGGAACTTGAAGGAATGAAGGAACAACATTATGCATCTTGGCTTCGAGACTACGTAAGTATTCTAGCTATATATATATATGTACGTGTATGTATTTGTGTATTAATTTAATTTTTATGCGCAGATTCAGTCATGCAGTGATAGAATTCCGGCATGGATCAGAGATATATCACATGGACCTGGAAGAAAAGTCATTTGCTAGTCGATAATGTTCACCCGAGGATACACGTTTCACACTTACGATCATGGAAAACATAAATCCACGTTCAATTACGGAGTTTGTATAAAAAGCGGGTCATCGGAAGATCCTGATTTCTTTGGGGTTCTTCGTCAGATTTTCCAACTCCAGTATCCAGCCAGGATTAGTCGGGTTGAAAACAATCATATTCAGATGTGATTGGTTTGATACAACGTCGGGACGCGGCTCACGGAAAAATCGATGGGGAGGTATTGACATAAACCCGAAACTAGGGGTGGGCGTTTCGGGTTTCGGTTCGGTATTCAAGCGGTTCGGTTCGGGAACGGTATTTTCGGTTTTATAAAAAGTGTACCAAACTAGAACCGAATGTTAAACGGTTCGGTTCGGTTCGGTTTTAGTATCGGTTCGGTTCGAAACGGTACCATTATATGAATACCAAATAAGTATCGAACTATACTATTTACACATATATTAGTGGAATATTCGAATTTTGGTTCGGTATTCATACGGTTCGGTTCGGGAACGGTTCATTCGGTTCCATAAAAAGTGTACCAAATTAGAACCAAACGTTATTCGGTTCGGTTCGATATGGTTCGGTTTCGGGACGGATCGGGTCGGTACTAAATTCCCGAACCGAAGTGCCCACCCCTACCCGAAACGTTCATATGCAAAGTACGATCCTTTTATACTTTCAGATCAGGCAGACCAGGTATGCTTCATTCCATATCCGAAACATTCTGCGACATCGGTGAAACGGCGACGGGAAGATCAATGGTCGGCTGTTTTGAAGATTAACCCACGAAGATTAATCGTGGATTCGTCGTCAACAACACAAGATCTCGATGAACCAATGCAAGAGCAACTCGAAGATCCGGTTCTTCCCATCCGACTAGATGATGATTACGACGAGACACTTGCACTTCCTGACATAGACGACGAGTTACTTGATGATTCGTTACACGTACAAGACGATATAGACGAATTCGTTTCGGACCATGATACAACTCCGGATGATGAAAGTGATGAAGATTCTATGTAGACTTGTTTCTTTTTATTGTTTTCATATTTATTTGTATTTTGAAGAATATTTTCATATTTATTTGTATTCTGAGGTTTTTTTTTTAAAATGTTAAATTCCAACGAGCATCTGTTGGAATTGAATCGCAGAAATCGAATGGTCACCAGTATTCCAACGGATGCCCGTTGGAATTCAATCGCAGAATTCGAATGGTCACCAGTATTACAATGGACATTTCCAACGGACACCCGTTGTAATTGGTGAAACATTAAATCCGT
>NW_010965289.1:68682-71980 GCF_000463585.1 Tarenaya hassleriana | reverse complement strand
TTCTTTGGACGATCAGTGATTTTCCGGCGTATGGCATGCTATCGGGATGGAGCACACATGGAAGACTTGCATGTCCGTTTTGCATGGAGGAAACAGAAGCGTTTCAGTTGAGACATGGGAGAAAGTCGTGCTGGTTTGACTGTCATCGCAGATTTCTTCGAAGGAATCATCCGTTCAGACAAAATCGTACGCTTTTTACCAAAGGTAAAATCGTTACTGAGGAAGGTCCTGTTATGCAAACCGGAGAGCAAATTTATTCTGAGCGAATAAATAGTGGATATTTGGATGATTTGGAAGCTTCTGTGCATTGTGGAGGAAATTTTGGGCATAAGAAGTGCAAAGGATTTGGTGATTGGCATAACTGGTATAAGCGTAGTATTTTTTGGGATTTGCCTTACTGGAGTTCGCTAACGCTTCGACACAATCTGGATGTTATGCATATAGAGAAAAACTTTTTTGATAACATCATCAACACCGTTCTGAATGTGCTAGGGAGAAGTAAAGATAACATCAACTCGAGGAAGGACTTGAAAGATATATGCAAGAGAAAAGAGTTGGAGTTGACACGTGATGGTCACGCACCTGTGCCGATATTCAGACTCACAAAACCAGGTAAAACGGTGTTGTTTAAATGGTTAAAAGAAGAGGTTAAATTCCCTGATGGATATGCATCCAAATTGGCGCGATGTGTTGATACTGATTCATTAAAACTTATGGGAATGAAGAGTCATGATTGCCATGTATTCATGCAAATACTTATTCCTATTGCATTTGCGGAGCTATTGAAACCGAGTGTCCACGGAGCGTTATGCGGTATCAGCACATTCTTTCGAGATATATGTGCAAGATCTCTGAGAAGAAGTAATGTAGAGGTTTTGAAAGGCAACATTCCTGAGATACTTTGCGCATTGGAAAAGGTATTTCCACCTTCATTTTTTGATGTGATGGAACATTTACCTATTCATTTACCAGATGAGGCGATATACGGTGGTCCAGTACAGTTTAGATGGATGTATCCATTTGAGCGATTTTTTTTCCATCTGAAGAAGAAGGCTAAAAACAAAGCAGCAGTGGAAGGATCTATCGTCAAACAGTATTTGTTAGAGGAGATCTCCTACTTCAGTTCTTTCTATTTTGAATCTCATATTCAGACGAAGACAAGGAGGGCTATCAACGAAGACGATAGAAGTTATCTCTACCACTATGATTCATGTTTCGGACTTATTCCCGAAAGTTTTCAGCCTATTGGACGTCTCATAGGCAAATCTGAAGAATATTGGTTAATTGTACAAGAGTACAATCACATCGCCACATATATATTGTTGAATTGTGAAGAACTTAAGCCATACGAAAGGTACACATTTTTTAATCTTAGATGTGATTAGAAATTAATTAATTACATATTTGCTAACAACATATTTTTAAGACTTTTTGACGAGGATGTTTTGGCAACATATCCTAATCTATGTGGGGAGGAACTTGAAGAAATGAAGGAACAACGTTATGCATCTTGGCTTCGAGACTACGTAAGTATTCTAGCTATATATATATGTACGTGTATGTATTTGTGTATTAATTTAATTTTTATGCGCAGATTCGGTCATGCAGTGATAGAATTTCGGCATGGATCAGAGATATATCACATGGACCTGGAAGAAAAGTCATTTGCTGGCCGATAATGTTCACCCGAGGATACACGTTTCACACTTACGATCATGGAAAACATAAATCCACGTTCAATTACGGAGTTTGTATAAAAAGCGGATCATCGGAAGATCCTGATTTCTTTGGGGTTCTTCGCCAGATTTTCCAACTCCAGTATCGAGGATTAGTCGGGTTGAAAACAATCATATTCAGATGTGATTGGTTTGATACAACATCGGGACGCGACTCACGGAAAAATCGATGGGGAGGTATTGACATAAACCCGAAACGTTCATATGCAAAGTACGATCCTTTTATACTTTCAGATCAGGCAGACCAGGTATGCTTCATTCCATATCCGAAACATTCTGCGACATCGGTGAAACGGCGACGGGAAGATCAATGGTCGGCTGTTTTGAAGATTAACCCACGAAGATTAATTATCGTAGATTCGTCGTCGACAACACAAGATCTCGATGAGCCAATGCAAGAGCAACTCGAAGATCCGGTTCTTCCCATCCGACTAGATGATGATTACGACGAGACACTTGCACTTCGTGACATAGACGACGAGTTACTTGATGATTCGTTACACGTACAAGACGATATAGACGAATTCGTTTCGGACCATGATACAACTCCGGATGATGAAAGTGATGAAGATTCTATGTAGACTTATTTGTTTTTATTGTTTTCATATGTATTTGTATTTTGAAAAATCTATCATATTTATTTGTATTTTTTAAAAAAAAATTGTTAAATTCCAACGGGCATCCGTTGGAATCGAATCGCAGAATTCGAATGATCACATATATTCCAACGGACGTCCGTTGGAATCGAAGCGCACCAATCGAATCGACACCAGAATTACAACGGATATCCGTGGACACCCGTTGTAATAGTTGAAACATTGAATCTGCTGATAAATTCCAACGGATGCCCGTTACATTCTTCATTTCCAACGGGCATCCGTTGGAAATTCTGAAACATTAAATCCGTTCGACGCACCTAGCGTCCATCGCGTCATTCCAGAATATTTCCAACGGATGCCCGTTGGAAATGAAGATTGTAACGGGCATTCGTTGGAATTTATCAGACAACATTAAATGCGCCCAGAAAATTCCAACGGATGCCCGTTGGAAATCCGTTGGAATTTTCGATTATATAAGGGCGAGCGCCCCATTCTTCCTCATCACCCATTTCTCAAATCAACAAAAAAAAACTGAGCAAAAAAAAACACTCGACAAAAAAAAATGCAAAATGGTAATATGTTTTCAATTCTTTAATATTTATTTATATTTTATTTTGTATTAATAACTAACTATTGTTTTTTTACAGTTTCGTAGGCGATTTTCTGATCCCGGAGGATTGTTAGCGGGTTCTTCTGGAGCACCGCCACCGCCGCCACCGCCACCTTCTCGTCTTCCGGAACCGGTGGACGCTCCTCCACTTTTCCCAGAGATTGATATAACTCTGGGCGTTAAATTCCTTCGAAACTCGCGAGGTCCCGCTAATCGATCCCGAACTTGACGGGGCGTTATGGTAATTTATAAATTAAATTATTTCAATATTTATTTTAAATTATATTATTAGTTAATATTAATAAATTGTTATTATAATTAGGTTCGGGGTTAACGATAAAGATTTGAGGAAA
>NW_010965289.1:47578-68465 GCF_000463585.1 Tarenaya hassleriana | reverse complement strand
AATTTTTTTTAAAGCAATCTTTTCGGTGGAAAAAAAAGTACACCGATAAAGTTTACAAAGAGTTCAACCAGCTGGGTATGCAGCGGTTGAAACAAATGATGAACAATGCCAAACGTCGTCATCAGCTGCATGGACTGCCACCGGAGTGGGCAACAAATGACTTGTACCAGCAGCTTCTTACGCATTGGAACTCAGACCATTTCAAGAACAAGAGTTCCAAGGCGAAACAAAGTCGTCTGTCTCAAAAAATCGAGGGTTATGGGCCTCATCGTCATACCTCCGGTGCTAAATCATTCAAGAAGAGGCAAAAAGAGATGGTATTTATTTAAACTTTAATTTAATTTTTAATTAGTTTTTTAATTGTAGATTTTTTATTATGTTAATAATATATATATATAGGAGAAAGAAATGGGGAGAATGCCATCAATCGTAGAGTTGGTCGCTCGGACACACAAAAAGTCTGATGAGACATATGTCGATCCCCGTGCAGAACGAGTTGTAAGCACGGTAACTCAACGACTCACCCAACTCTCGCAAAATGTTGGCGATTCAGCGAGTTCTTCATCCGGTCTCTCTGCATCGAACCAAGATCGTTGCTATGTGGAGGTAAAACTTAAAATAATTCATTTTTAAATATTATATTTTAATATTTTATTTCAATTTTAAATATTTTTTTTATTTTTCAGTCGGTCTCTCCAAATAAGGGCCGCATCTATGGATTAGGAGGATTGCAGCGAGATTTGTTCGATGATTTCGGTGCAGCAATTCCTCCTGGCATGCAGAGCGATCTCGAACAACAACGACGGATCGAGACACTCGAGCAACAACTTGCGGCGACGAGGCAACAAGTGACTAACCTCGAACAAATCGTTGAGCTTATGCGGGGTGATCGACCACTCCACAATACGCCGCCAAGCTCGGGAGCAGAAACAACGGCACGTAATCTCGGGACTAGCGAAGACGAAGAAACCCGTAATGCCAATTAATTATTATTAGTGAAAATATTTTATATTTTTGTAATATTCGAACAATTGTTTTTTTAATATTTTAATTTTATTTTGGTTTTATTATATATATATATATATATATATTTATTAATATATAATATATATAAATATAAATAAAAAATAAAATAAATATTTAAAAATAAAATAAATAAAATATTTATTTTATTTTTAAATTATTTTATTTTTTTATTTATTTTTTTGTGTTTTCCAACGGTTATTCCAACGGATCGCCGTTAGAAAGAATTTTGAATTCCAACGGACGGCCGTTATAAATACCGTTGTAACATTTCGACGGCGTTTCCAACGGAAATTCCAACGGATATCCGTGGCAAATACCGTTGTAAATCCGTTGGAATATTTCTAACGGATATTCTAACGGTCCCGTCGGAAAGTAGCCACGGATGTCCGTTGGAATTTCCGTTGATATATCCCGACGAACAAATCCGTTGGAATTCCGTTGAAAATATACCACGGAAGAACCGTTGGAAATCCGTTGAAATATTCCAACGGATGAAGGCGTTGGAATTCCGTTTGGAATTTGCCACGGAATTCCAACGGATCTGCGTTTCTAACGACTGAAATCCGTTGGAAAAGTCGAATTCCAACGGATTTTCGGCCATTTCTAACGGATTTTCCGGTTGGAATTTGGGGTTTTTTTTAGTGATAATGCAAATACGAATAGATAATTAACGATAACTACGACCGTTGAACATAATACAAATGCGATTAGATAATTAACGTTAACAACGACCATGTCCATTTACCTATTCTCTCGATCCTTTTGCTAGTTGGACCAAATCTTTTCGTCTATATCTCTTTGCGATTATGTGATAATCTGTCTTTTAGAAATCAGTGCGTTTTGAGATTTGTCCTTCTGTTTTATCTAATATTTTCTCTATTTCTTACAGTTTATCCATCTAATCAAATATTCTTTTTATTTTTCTGTGGTATTCATATGATCATTTTTTTTTCTGCATACAAGGTGTTTGATGAAATTCCTGAAACAGAATGTGACTTGCAGTCTACGGCAGGTCACTTGCGACATGCGGCAAGTGATGTGTGACATGTCACATGTGACTTGCGACATGCGGTAGGTCACCTGCGACATACAGCAGGTGACCTACTGACTTGATGCCCTGATGACCCGTTGACGTGCAAGAGTTCTTTTTTACGAAACCCATGCAAATGTTTTTCATACTTATATAAGAAAACAAAATCCACATAAGTGTTTTTTCATGTATGTGGAGGAAAATGAAATTCATACAAGTATTTTTTTTTTATAAATGAAGAAAATCTATAATATAGAAAGGTATGATGGTCATGTTAACTATTAAAGTATAGAATACAAAGATTACAATAGTAAAAGTATAGAATGGAAAGATATTTTTTTATATATATTTATGCAAATTTTCCCTTAATTTTATACAGGGTTGCAATATTAGATCGATTTATTGGTCGTATATATATTTTGGGAATTCACAACGCTTTGTAATATTTAGTAGGAGAGTGTATTTTGGTTAGAATACCCAAATTAAAAACTAGATATAATTTGTTTAATTAAATTAATGGAACTCCATTCCAATTTAAAATAGTTCATCATTGAAATATAAAAATATTTAGAACATATTTTTTTAATAAAAATAAAAATCAATAGAATTCGAATCAAACGCAATCGACTTTAAAATTGAATAATCTAAATTCAATCATTTTCATTCCAATTTATCATAATTCCTATGCTTTATTAACCAAATCATGATCGTGTCTTTTTTCTCTCTCATTATTTTGATCACTATTATTTGAAGCTTTTCCCTTTAATTTTCTTCAAACTTAATTCAATCATTAAAAAACCAAATTTTACCACAATATTTGGTAAATTTTATTATTAGATTATTACAAAAAAAAAAAGAAATGTTTCATCGCCAAGTGGACGGCTTAGATCAAATATACGAGCAAGTTGCAGCCGTACATCCCAAGAATAAAAATGGAATAATTAAAAAATAAAAAGACCTTTATACCCACACATCATCCCCCCTATAAGTCTCTTCCTAAAACCCTAATTTCGAAGCCTCTCCAGCTGTTAGGGTTTTCCTCCCCCATATCTCTCGAAAAACCTAGCAGTCTCTCTCTCTCTGTCTCCATGGGCAAGTCTAGCAAGAAATCCGCCACCAAGGTTTCTTCTTCTTCTTCTTCTTTTTTGTATTTCGTCCTCGTTTTCGCGGGAAAATATTTTTGGTACAACTAATCCTCTATTTTTTATTCCGACTCTCAGGTCGAAGCTGCAATTATCCCTTCAAAGCCTTTGAAGAAAGGTACGGATTAGTGTGTTTTGGCGCCTGATTCGATTTGATATGGTGTTATTTTTACTGCTTTCATTTTCTAGTAATTGTTTCCGAGAGGTTTGGCTCTTCTTGTATAAACGTATTATTTTGTCTCATTATTCCTACCTCCTCTGTTGAAGAAATATGATTTCATATGTTGTTATCCCGTAAATTTTTAAGCTCTCTTGTTCATATTGATTTTTGTGTGTTTCTGGGGAGTCTGCGTTTCGGTGGTTGATTTTTGTGACCTTGTTCTGAAATTGATCATTAACATTATCAGCTAAATTTCTCTTTTTTGGGTTTGATTCCGTATTTAGGTAAGAGAGAGGCAGAAGATGATTTGGAGGCGCAAGTAAATCTGAAGAAGCAGAAGAAAGATGTGAATGCTGCTGTTGTCAAGGAGAAGGCTGAGAAGAAGGTGCCGAAGAAAGTGGAAAGCAGCAGTTCTGACTCATCTGATTCTTCTGATTCTGAAGAAGAGCAAAAGGTGTATTGCCCTTTCACGTATTATTCATTCTTATTGTCATTTACAGTCCTTTCATTTGCAAGTTTGATAATTTTTTATTAGCTGCATGGCTTAGTAGGAAATGGTTAATTCTTATTATGTTTTATTGAAATGTTTTCAGGCTAAGAAAGTGGCGGTCAAGAAGGCTCCTGCTAAGGACTCCAGCAGTGATGAGTCCTCTTCTGATGACTCCTCTTCGGATAATGTAAATTTTTTTCACTCATGTATTGCTGAGAATTACCGAAATCGTGTATTAATTTTGGTTTACTCCTCTAAAGGAACCTGCCCCCAAGAAAAAACCAGTCGCTGCCGCTAATGGAAATGCTGCAAAGCCAGCGAAACCATCCAGTAAAGATGATTCATCTTCAGAAGATGATTCTTCAGATGATTCATCTTCGGACGAGGTGGGTTTGGTGGTATAATGCTAAGTCAGGCCTTTCATTGTGTGATACACATTAAACAAGCTTGGTTTTCAAATTTAATTCAGGAACCTGCTTCAGCCAAGAAGCCTGCTGCTGCTAAGAATGGCTCTGTGAAGGACAAAAAATCAAACAGTTCATCTGAGGATGAATCTTCTTCCGATGAGGTAAACACTGAATTATGTTGATCAGAAGAATGTCTGTCTTGTAAGAGCCATTGGCATATGTTTATCATTCCCTGCTTTTGTTATAACACTTTAGGAACCTGCCCCTGTGAAGAAGCAACCAGCTGCCACTAAGAATGCGAAGCCTGCTGCTGATGATTCTTCATCCTCTGATGATGAATCTGAGGATGATGAAGATGAAAAGGTTAGAAACTTATTCCTCGTAGATCCTAACTTTTGAAGTGTTTTCGACTTATGCAATCATTGAATTGTGTATACTTCTTGCTCCTTTGTTTTAACTCAGAAGCCAGCTGCTGCCTCTGCCAAGAAACCTCAGGAATCTAGTAGTGATGATTCCTCTGATGATGAGTCTTCTGATGAGGTGAGAATTTGTTTATATATCCCAGTTGCTGAGGATACCTAGATCTGATTTCATTGTGGAATGTTTTAAATACAGGAACCTGCCCCTAAAAAACAGACTGCAGTGGTGAAAAAAACCAAACCCGCCAGCAGTTCTGACTCTTCAGATGAGGATTCCGATGATGTTAGATTCTTCTCTGTTTTTAGTTCTTCAGCTCAAGTCCCATAATACTTTTTGTAACTTCTAATAAACATAATTTGATTTTAACTTAACCCTCGGTGCTATTGTTTGAACTGATAATCCTCGGTTTCCTATTTTGTCATCTTATGTTAATTATGTTCATCATTGATACTTGCAGGAAAGTGATGATGATGAAACTCCTCAGAAGAAGGTGAGGCTTCCACTCCACATGCCATATTAATGTTACTGTGACAATTTATAATGTATGTTGGCTCTGAACATAATTATGCAGGCTAAAGTTGAGAAAGTTGCCTCTGCTAAGAAGGAAATCAGTAGCGATGAATCTAGTGAAGAATCCTCTGATGATGAGGAGAGTGGAGATGAGAAAGCAACCCCAAAGAAAAAGGTTACCAAAATTCGTAGTTGGAATAATGCTATTTTCCATTTGTATTTACCCTTATCTTGGCGCATATGATTTTCATCGGGTTCATGTTGATATATTCTCTACCCTGTTTTACGTAAAACAGAACTCTGATGTCGAAATGGCTGATGCCGAACAAAAATCAAATGTGAAGACACCTATTACTCCTAAGACACAAGGAGGATCAAAGACACTATTTGTTGGCAATCTTTCTTACCAAGTTGAAAAAGCAGATGTGTACGTACACTGTTTCTCCCCTTGGGTTTTCAGGAAAAAAGTTATCAGAATCTGATGTTGTGTTCTTTCTCCTCTCCTTTTTGCAGAGAGAATTTCTTCAAAGATGCTGGTGAAGTTGTCGATATTCGATTTGCTTCAGATGAGGATGGTCGATTTAAGGGCTTTGGTCACGTTGAGTTTGCTTCTGCAGAAGCTGCTCAAAAGGTGAGAACTTTTACAAGTTTTATTTTATGTAATGTTTATCCAGATGACTTCTTATTTATTCTCGGTTCATCACTTAGATTGTTTCTGCTTTTATCCAAATGACTTTTTTAAGTGTATTCATGTTTCTCTGTAGGCTCTTCAATTGAATGGTCAAGATTTGTTGGGTCGTGAGGTCCGACTTGATCTTGCTCGGGAGAGGGATTCATCATATACACCTCAGAGCGGGTATTTCTTTCTTCTGTCATAAACCATTTTGATGTGGAAGTTGTTTTTTGTATTCTGTTTTAAATTTTTGTCTCGAAAACTACTTGCAGTAAGTCGAACAACTTCCAGAGCGGGGGTAGAGGTCAGGGCTCTACAGTTTTCATTAAGGGATTTGACTATTCCCTCACTGAAGACGATGTAAATCATATTTCCCTTGCACAGAGTATCTCTTTTCGATTGCGTCATTCTTTCTTCGTAAAAATAACATTTTTATGGTTGTAAAATGCACAGATTAGGAGTGCCTTGAAAGAGCATTTCGGTTCATGTGGAGAGATTACTAGGATTTCCGTCCCGACCGACCGTGAGACTGGCAACATTAAAGGGTTATGAATCTTTTTCATCGTTATCTCGGGTTCTATACTAAATCCGCCATTTTTTGCTTTTGTTATTTTAGACTACTCACCACCAAAGCACTTTTTTTTTTGTGAGCAGGTTTGCATACATGGATGTAAAAGACAGTGAGACAATGAACAAGGCGTTGGAGCTCAATGGGAGTGAAATGGGAGGATACAACTTGACGGTGGATGAGGCCAGACCTCGAGATGGCGGTTCTTCTGGCGGTGGTTTCGGTGGAAGAAGCGGAGGAAGAGGCGGTCGTTTCAGTGGTGGAAGAGGTGGAAGAAGCGGTGGTGGAAGGGATGCAGGAGGCAGATTTGGCGGTGGTAGAGGTAGAGGAGGACGTGGAGGTGGCCGCGGAGGAGGACGTGGAACTCCCTACAGGCCTAGTTTCACTGCCTCTGCTCAAGGTTTGTCCTCTTTGTTACTCTACTCTTAGGTTTTGGAATGACTGTTTTTAGCTAATGGTGGTCATTTCCTGCATCGGTTTGGTTATATTCGGGTTTGGAATTTTCAGTTTTTGGAGAAACTACAACAGGTCGGTTTTTATATTTTAGATTTGGATTGATTTTGTTTGGGTTTGGCTCGGTTATATTCAGATTTGGGTTGTTTAGTTTTGGGAAAACTACAACTGTTTCAGTTTCTATATTAGTTTGTTTTGGGTTTGGGTTTTGTTGTTAAAAATTATTGTTTTATTATTTATGTTTGTTTTTGTTTTGGATTTGATGTTTTGGTTTTAGAAAATTTAAAAATCCATTCGGTTTTAATGTTGGATTTGGGTTTTTGCAGGAAAGAAGACTACTTTCGATGACTACTGAGCAGCAGGAGAGGAGGCTCTTATAACAATAATATTCTATCATTTTAGAATTTTGTGCTTGTGTGGTAAGGAGCTTTTGATGAATATTCAGTACGTTTTATTTTTATGTTTTGAGCTTTCAATTGTTCCTTTTAGGATATAAACCATGTACCGTTACAATTTTGGGTTGTTTTTTTTTATTATATATTTAACCGGTTCATTCAGTGTCTAGAGAGTATTTAACCGGTTCTCTTTAAACTTATGAAACCATGATAGTGTCATTAAATCCTGCCTTAATGAGGCCAAAGTAATATGTTCAGATAGAATTCCACGTTTTTAGACAATCACCGATGATTCTACTCGTTCAGATTGGTAGGATGCCTTAATTTGGTTCATATGGTTATACCGAGTTTTAAGAACCGTGTAGCAATCTAAACAAGCAGGAAAAATATAATTATTATGAAATTAATACTCTTAACCAGAATCGAAAATTGAGTTACTCAATGAATAAGGAATGGAATGGAGTAAAATTCTTTCTCAATTCAGGTTCGATAAGGAATGGAGTAAAATTCTTTCTCAATTCAGGTTCTAGTATTTGGAGAGATATTTTCATATGAATTTTTCTGTCCTTTTAAAAAACATAAAAAAAAATCCTTAACCACACGTTGGTGCGAAAACCCTACAAGAAAAATTGGTTAGTAAAATTATTCAAAGATATTTACTGATGTAAACTAAAAAGGAAAAACAAATCAACCCTAAACAAGAAACCAATACAATGTAGAAACCGAAAGCTAAACCAACAGTAACCACCTACATAATGGGCCTGTATTAAACGAGACCGAAAACAGATATAACCAGGATTGAAATAGCAACTAAATCGGTATAATCGGACATAGCACATTTGGTGCCGATTAGGGGTGTCAAAATGAACGGACCGGACCGACCCGAGCCCGACACAAGCCCGAATATTTACAAGTCGGGCCGGCCCGGCCTTAAAAACCAATGGGCCTAAGATCTTTGGCCCAAAGCCCGACCCTTGGATTTTTTTTGGATTCGGACCGGGCTTTGGGCTTGAAAATTTTAAAAATAAAATACAAAAAAATAATAAATAAATTAAAATAATTAAAATACAAAAAAATTAATATGTTTCTTAAAAAGACAAAAAATAGATAACAAAGTTATATATTTTGATTTAATATAAATTAAAATTTCAATTTTTTAATTTTATATGGTAATAAATTTTTAAAAATGATAAATTATTATATTTGAAACTAAAAATATAGGGGTGTCAAAATAACCGGGTCGGGCCGGCCCGGCCCGAAAAACCAACAGGCCAAAAATCTTCGGCCCGCAACCCGGCCCTATGGGCTTTTTTCGGGTTCGGGCCGGGTTTCGGGCTTGATTTTTTTTTAAAAATATAAACAAATTAAAATAATTAAAATAGAAAATTTTTTAATACATTTCGTGATAATAAAAAGATAAAAAAAATAGATTACAAAGTTATGTATTTTGATCTAATATAAATTTAAATTTAAATTTTTTTAATTTTATATGGTAATAAATTTTTAAAAATGATAAATTATTATATTTGAAACTAATAGTATTTTAATTTTGATTATATCATTTATGAAAATATTATATCCTGAATCATTTAATATTAAATAAGTTTTTAGTTTTTTTAGAATTTTTTATATTATATAATATTTGTATATTTTTTTAATACATATTATATATATATATAAAAGATTGAATAAATGTATATATATATATATGATTAAATATGAGCGAATATAGTTCTCAAAAAAAATATGAGCGAATATATATATATATGTATATATATATTTACCTATATACATATATATTTATATATACAATTTATATTTTAATCAGGCCTACGGACCGGGCCAACCAGATCCGAACCCTTTTTGGCCCGCAATTTTTCGGACCGGACCGTCCCGACCCGAAAAACGAACGGGTTTTGATTTGTGAAATCTAAGTCTGTAAATTTTATGAACGGGTTCGGGTCGGGTATCAGGCCGCAGGCTTTTTTGACACCCCTAATGGCGATGCTCTTTGTTGAAGCAGGAGTCATGGTAGAAGGAGGAGGAGATTCAATATCCAAGACTTTGATGATGATTTTCTGGCCCTTCTGGCCGTGGTCGGTTTAATAGGAGTGGTTGTTTCGGTTATTAACTATAACCGAATAATCGAACCGAACTGAATAAGAACAGTTCGGTTCGGTTCGGATATTTGCTTAATAACCAAACGGTTGAGGAAGTTGAATAACCATTCGGGTTCGGTTTGGTTCGGATAATAACCGAATAACCGCAGTTAACCGAATAGTTATTAAGATTTTTTTAATATTTTAATTTTTATCCTCATTATTATTAATATATTATTTTTTTATAGTTCACTTTTACCTTATGTGTTTTATCCAATAAACTATAAAATTTAATGTTTTTAACTTTTATCCTACTTATTGAAGTTTTTGTAGATTTTTTTGTAACTTTTTTGGAGGATCAATCATTTTGTTGATTTATTTGGATAGATATTTTGAAGTTTGTACATGATTAATATTTTTTTTAAATATGTCATAACCGAACCGAACCGATCTAAAACCAAACTGAATAAACCAAAAAATTTAACCGTTTGGTTATCATTTTATTATGCAAATACCGAACCGAATCGAATCGAACGGATTAAATCTATATAACCGTTTGGGTATGATTTTTTATAACCGAAATAACCAAACCGAAACCCGAAATATCTACCCTTGCCGGTTACACCACTGATGAAGTAGAATAAACCGGGCCGTTTATTTTGAAACCGTGTTGCATTTGTTGGAGAAGAACTCCGATTTAGAGGACCGACATCTCTTGTACTCTTCTTCTATCACCACCAACACTGAATCTTTCTTATACTTGAAACCTTCATCAAATCCCGACACAGAATAATCAGACTACATGACACTATTATTTTTTGTTTACCAATAGTGTCGTCAACTTTGAAATGGTTATTCAACAAAAAAAAAACTTTGAAATGGTTCTTACATCAAAAAAACTTTGAAATGGTTCATGGAAGCCCCATCAATTATAAAAGTCAATGGTAGACGTTGGTACAACCCAACCATCTTCTCCTCCAACTACAAATTCAGAGCATGAAACATAAGAAAACATGGAAATCGATGCGAAAACCCAAACGAGAACGATCTTCGATGCACCCGTTTGTGAATTTTCGGATTGATGTTCAAAGGGAGCGCGAGAGAAACAGAGTTTTTCTGTGTTTCTGTTTCTGGGGGGTTTCGGCGAAGATAGCAATGTACGGTCTTTTGTGGAAGAAAATTAGAATGCTGGGGTTTCTCTTTCTGTTTCTGATGCTCTCAGGTTTTGGATTTAAAAGGAGTGAGACTTAGACAAGTTTCTGAGTTTGAAGTAGAGACAGATGTAAGGAAGAAGAACTACAGTCAGTGGTCTCTTTATTTACATATATTTTTTGATTTTAAGATAACTGTGACTGAATTCATTTTCAAGGTTGATTTGGGTATATTACCGAGTCGAATGCAATTTTAAAATTGATATAATATAGTTTTTATAAAAGTAAATTAATAAAAATTGTATCCAAATTAAGCTAAAAAATGTTCCACTTTTTAAATTTTAAAAATAGGCAAATCAAAACCGATCTATATATTTTTGGAGAGAAATCATGCATATGTCTTTGACTTGGTATTTTGATGAATTTGTTTTCTGGTTAAGAAGAAGAAATTCTCAAAGAGAAATAACCCGAAATTTGTTGAGCAAAATCATCATTTAAAGATATTGTATATTTTTTGGAAATAGTAATATTAAATTAGGACGAGTCTAACGTTTAGATAAATTTTTTAATTAAACTTAATTACATTTTTATCCTTAATTTATGTAAAATTAAAAACATAAACATGGCTTAGAATGACCATTTTTATGAACGTATTATTAATATCATTTTAATCTGTTGTTGTTTTATTTTATTTTTCTCAAACTCAAAATATAATATGTCCCATACGTTTTGCATTATTACATTAGAAATCCCATTTTCCCTCGTCCACTCTCTCTTTGCATATCAAATTCGAATGTTTTATAACACCAATCCTAATAAACTTTGATTTATTGAAGAAAAAACTAAACTAATTTGAAATTTGTTTCAATCATAAAGATTTATAAAAGGAAAATTTTGGGATTAGTTTATTAATAGTGTTAATGATTATGTAACAATTTAGAAATAATTTAAAAATTCGTCTATTTAATTGAAAGTTTGGAAAAATTTTATATGTTTAAACTCGACTATAATATTTACGTATTTTTATTTTTGTGTAATATATTTTTTGTTAGGATCGGACGTAGATAAATGACTATTTAACAACCAAATTGAGATAAGAAAAATAAATACTAGGCACTAAGAATTTACATGGTTTGACGGAGTGTCTACGTCCACGGATAAACAGTAGAAAGCTTTATACTAACGATTAATAAATTATAATAATCTCTCTTTTATAAAGAGAATATAATATAATAATAATTCTATCTAACAATGAAGAAAATAAATTATCAAAAATAAAAAATATAAAAAATATAAGAGACTTGGATTTTTTTTACTCTATTTTTTTTTCCTGCTTCGGATGATAAAACTGATCCTCATACGTACTCCTTATATAGACAAGTTCAGGAAGAAATTGCCAAAAATCGTGGGTCTCACACTTGTTAAAATTTTCAGTAAAGGAAACACAAATTAACGATGTCGTTCTGCCTACATGCCTATGCCTATGATAACTTTGAAAAAAAAAAAAATATATACACAATCACATTAAACCAAAAAAAAAAACTTTGAAAAAAAATGAAATTTTCTTTTTTATTTTTAATTTTTATGAGGTTTTCATTTGATTTTAAGTTAAAACAAATGAAAACATATTTGTTTTGTAAATAATTCGTAATTTTTTGTTAGTAAAAGGATACCAAAACGGTAAGAACTCCCGTCGTCTCGAAGTTCCTCGTCGGCGAGAACCGGAAGCCAAGAGGACACGGCGGAGAGATGTATACCAGCTGCCCATGTTCTTCTCCTTTTTCTTCTTCTTCTTCTTTTGGGTTTTCCATCCTGTGTTTGGTTGCCGAGAAAATGCGAGAAAAAAGTGAAAAGCATGGATTTTGTGAAACTAATCTACCTTAATCTCGCCCTATGTAGCGACTGAGATTTCTCTTGATTTTCGAATTTGTATGGTAAAGTTTCAATCTTTTTTTTTGTTCTGTTGATACGTGAAGCATGGTTTTCATTGTGAATCGATTGTTTTTTGGTATAAATTGGATGTCTCCTCCATGTGATAATAGTGGAGAAAGCTTGTGAATCTATTAAAGGCCCATGGATAGATATATAATTCCTATGAAGAAACACTTGCCGAGTTTCCTCCTCAAGATTTTGTAGATAGATATCAACAACGATCAAATGCATTATTACTTCACACCATTATCTTGCATCTATGGTTTATGAGCTGCCGTGGATAGTGGCTTCGAAGGAATCAACTCATCCCTGTTGGTTGTAATGCTATAGGATGATCCCTAATATGACATCTGACTTTATATTGATTTATTGGTTTATGAATACATTACGTTTTCCGTTATATGTTTGACATGTTTGTTATATTTCGATATCATTGAATCATTAGAGAATGATTCTAAACTCTCTATTCAGTTGTCATTGTGGGAACAATAATGAATTAAGACTAACATGAGGTGTGATCGATGCATTGGATGCATATCACAATCATGGATACTCATTAAGAACGAGTGACTGTATGACCCGCATGAGATTGTCATATGGACAGAGTCATGACTTGAATCTTATACAACGGTTCATTCTTGGATTCTCATACCTGAGATGTTTAGAGTATCTGATACGAGGAATGACATGTCTTGACGGCGTCAAACGTCGTCTCTAACCATGATTTGTGGTTCGGAAAAAATTTTCGAAGTCATTACTGATGGATGTGATGCTCTAGGATGATCATACGATATGATAATTATGTAAGATACAATGTATTTATTGGATGAATGCATTATTTGTTCATTATTTATTTTGCATATTTGATAAATAATGATATCCATGAATCGTTAAGAACGATCCTAAATTCTTTAGTCGCTTGTCATTATGGGAGCAATGATGAATTAAGACTAACATGAGGCGTGATGGATGATCATGGTGATGATCATGTATATTGGATACGGATCACGGTCATGAGTACTTGTTTGGAACAAGTGACTGGATGACTCGCGTGAGATTGTCGATTAGATTTAATCCATGACTTGAATCTCACTTGATGGTTCACTTTGGATCCTCAGACCTGAGATATCTATTGTATCCATCATGACGAGTAATGTACTTTGACTGCGTCAAACATCGTCTTTAACCGGATGATTATAAAGGCGTGGCTCGGGGACATTACGAATCATGTAATAGATAGTAGATAGTCAAGATGGAACTTTTTCCCTCTCGAAAGAGAGAGATATCGTTTGGGCCCGTCGTAGGAGTGAGACTGTAGAAATGTGTGGCCGCACTATAGATGAATGTCATCTATCTCTTACAGTCTACTCGGAATACGACAAAGCATTCGAACCATGAGTTCGATTATGATATCATGAGACAAAGAGGATCATCGTTAGAACTATCTCTGGCTTTACGGTTAGATCACATCTAACTCTTTCTGATACGGGTAATCATAATGTCTTGCTAGAGACCGCTTATGATTTGTAAAGCGAGATTGGACCTCGTGTTTACTGCCGTATTCGGAGGAGCCTAAAGGGGCACACACATATGGGATGGACATAAAAGTACGGGATCGAGCGGACGAGAAAAATCTGATTTTTCTCCGTCTTTGAGGTCTGGTCCGGAGCTGACCAAGAGATGGTCAGCCGGACCAGACGGACTTGGGAGAAACAGACTGACTTGGCGAAACACACTGGCTGGTCCGGGGCTGACCAAAAGTTGGTCAGCCGGACCTGACCAGTCAGACGGACCAGAACATGACGCTCGGAGTTCGGTTGGTCCGGTGGACCGAAATCTTGGTCTGCCAGACCAACAGGTCAGACGGAGTGTGCGGAGCAGTCTGGTCCAGCGAACCGAGATTCTGGTCCGCCGGATCGCGAGTTTTTGTTGGTTGTAATGCTCTAGGATGATCCGTGATATGACATTTGACTTTGTATTGATTCATTGATTTATGAATGTATTATTTTTCCCATTATACGATTGACATGTTTGTTGTATTTCGGCATCCTTGAATCATTAGAGAATGATTCTAAATTCCCTAGTCAGTCATCATTGTGGGAATAATGATGAATTAAGGCTAGCATGAGGTGTGATCAATGCACTGGATGCAGATCACAATCATGTGTACCCTTGAATCATTATAGAATGATTCTAAACACCCTGGTCAGTTATCATTGTGGGAACAATGATGAATTAAGACTAGCATGAGGTGTGATCGATGCATTGGATGCATGTCACAATCATGGGTACTCGTTGTGAATGAGTGACTGGTTGACCCGCATGAGATTGTCACATGGACAGAGTCATGACTTGAATCTCATACAGCGGTTTGTTCTTGGATCCTCATACCTGAGATGTCTAGAGTATCTGATAGAGGAGTGGCGTGTCTTGACTGCGTCAAACGTCGTCTTTAACCGGATGATTATAACGACGTTGATCAGATACGTTCACGAATCATATGGAGATAGTAGATATGCAATATGAGACTTGTCACCTCCTTAATAGTAGAGATATCGCTGGGCCCTCTCGTGGGAAGTCAGACTATGATAAATGCGTGGCCACGCTATAGATGAAGTTGCATCTATTTTATTAGTCGATTTGCCAAGACGAGAAAGCAGTTGATCTTGAAGGGTGGCTCAAACCATGCCCTTGTTCAACATATGATATCGTGAGACAAATGATCAGAACTTGAGCGGTTAATGCCTTGGTTAGATATTGTTATGGGTAGTGAGTAGTCGTTTCACTGTAGCTAGGCATTTAACCTTGTAGGGATTTGTTTGGTTTTTATTTTCCGAGACTACGTTATCGATACTCGGCGGTTTAATTGAATTGAGTTTATTGCTTTTGATCTTCTTGGCCTGTTGATTGGTTGATCTTAGATTCTGATTTACAACGAGAGTTGGAATTAGACTTGGAAAGAATTCATTGAATGAATTGATTAAGACTATTGAGAGATAGGTTAATCGGTTTAGGAACTGTGATAGTGATTGATAATGCATTTGATATTTTAATCTATTAGGTTGAGAGATCGGTAGGTTAAATTATTGGATAGTGGATTTAGGACTTGAGAGAGCCAAATCTGATTTTAGAACTTGAGATCCCCGATTAGAGTTCGATATTCGTAGATTCTCCATCCTTAGAAACAATCCCTGCGCGTTAAGGTTATCCCGAAGCTACGGTGGTTTATCTATCTGATTTTCTTTAGTTAGTTTGTTGTTTTATTTTCGATATTCACATACTTCATTCCATATTTCCTGATCTAATTCTTGGTTGAGTCTTATTCCTAGAGTTAACTATTCCCTGTGTTCGACCCTGGTACTACAGTTGATCCGTATCCTTGCGGTATTCGCTGTATCTAGGTTTTTTATTACTTGAGCTTATTTATACACCTAGATTTGCGTTATCAGCTAACCATGATTTGTGGTTCGGGAAAGGTTCCCAAAGTCACTACCACTTAGAATGGGCCTACAGGGTCACACACTACTAGGGATGGACTTATACGTGAAGAATCCGAAGAATGGAAACGAGATTTGACCGAAACGAGCATGAAAAGGAGTTTTCAGTGTGTTGATCCGGAGCTGACCAAGTTTGGTCAGCCCCGGACCAAGTTGGTCAGCTCAGGCGGTCCGGAATTCAGTTAGGAGGTCATCTGTCTAGGTCTGGTCCGGCTGACCAAGAGTTGGTCAGCCCCGGATCAGACGCTGGAATCAGGCGGACCAAGGATGCTGAAACGGCGGATCGGAAAGGAACCAAGAGGCTTGGTCCGGAGCTGACCAAACCTCCAGGTCAGACGGTCCGCGAGCCTCGGACTAAGCCTGGTCCGCCGGACCGGGATCTGGAAAACTTTCCAAAATTCGATTTTAGGGTTTTCTAAGCTTATTTAAGTTTGGGATTTCGTCCAAACTTAAAAGAGGCCGCTCTAAAACTCAGAGAAACATCCTAGAACCCTAGAGAACCTGTTCTCTTCGATTTCTATTGTCCCGAGATTGGATATCCTCTTGAGTTACCCTTTTCTTCACTAATATTACGTAGCAGATTCGTCAAAATCGTTTGGAATCCTTCCCGTCGGTGTGGATACGTGTAGAGGGACTGTAACTTCAGTCCTAGGTGATTTAGAACAGGCCCCGGATCAAAATTAACTTCAAGTTTCATCGAGAACGAGGTAAGTAACGATTTCCTCGTTGATATACACGATCTTTCTAGTTTTTGCAAGTTTGGTTGCGTGTGACGTTTGACTAGGTTTAGATCTTTCTTCCGCTGCATGAAACCTAGTGAACCAAACTCTAGATTGACATGATCGCATGCTAGGGACCCGTAGATTCCCAACAGTGGTATCAGAGCCTGGTTCTCTGTATATCACCTTGCTTGTTGTATGATTGCATGATTTAATCGTTAAATTGCGTGTAATCATTGAATCTATGCATGTTTAATGATATTTTTGATTGTTGAATGATGCATGGATGGTTTGGAGTATGGGACAGGTTAACGGTGCAACGAAAACGAGACGAAACCCTAATTTTCGAAACCCGAAAAATTTGTCCCGAATCTGATCTGTCCGCGGTCAGCCGAACCAAGTGTTGGTCAGCCGGACCAGCAGACATATCAGACTCCGGACCACGTTCTGGTCAGCTCGGAGGACAGGAAACGGACTGACTTGGTCCGGAGCTGACCAAGTTTGGTCAGCCCCAGACCAAGCTCGGTTTCGAACTGAGTCCGGTTCCAGGTCAGCTCGGAGCAGGAGAAAACTGAGTTGGTCCGGAGCTGATGAAAAGTTGGCCAGCCCCAGACCAAGCTCAGATTTTCTCAAAACGGACAGTTCGGCGGACCAGAGAAGCTGACCAAGGTCAGTCCGGCGGACCAAATCCTGGTCAGCTCCGGACTGGACCTCAGACACTTCTCAAGTCCGAAATTTTGTCTCTTTCCTCATGATTAATCTCAATCTATTACCGCCCATTAGTAGAGCAACTGTCAAGGCCTCGATCGTCATGGTTACGGGTCATGCCCTAGCTGAGCGTGCCTGACTATCTTGGTGAGGCAGTATGGAGAAATCGTAATTCTCATAGCTCGAATATGGTTGAGCTTGAATTGGGTTATCAAGTCGGACTTGAACCTAATGGGAAGGATGGGATGAGGAACATACAGTGATAGCGTGTATCACTATCCCATACTCATCTAGGAATCATATATGATATGATTGACATTGCGTTGTCTACCTAAATAGCATGTTTTTGAGTGTCACGCCCTAGCTGACTCAAAGACATGTGAAATATGGATCCTAGCTCACTTAGAAACTCATTGAGGGTGTTTTTCTTAGTGGGAGCTTGTCATAATGCATCTATTATCTGTGATGGTATTTGTACTAAGCGACTTGCTGATCACACGGTTTTTCCACCGGTTTTCTAACGTCGTGCATTACAATTCCTCATACATCTTAGGTATTATAGGACGTCAGTCGACCATGGGTAGGCTCTTTTGCTTGTTTTTCCCTTGCAGGACGATTCCACGATAATTTTCACGGGCTTGGCACGAAAGAGCACGGTTTCGGGAAGACCCGTGGAGCTCAGAGAATTCAGGCGGGTCGCCCGTTTTATGGGCGACCGCCTGAAAATGGATAAAAACGCAGAATTGGAAGTGTCAGAGAAAAATGAGCGACCGCCTGAAATTATGAGTGACCGCCTGAAATTATGAGCGACCGCCTGCAATTCAGAAAATGAGTGACCCTGAAGAGAAAATGAGCGACCCTGAACAAAAAATGAGCGACCGCCTGATATCAAATGCGGCCCAAAAAGGAAAAGCCCGAACTTTGAGGTGAAACCCTAATTTTGCACTTTCATTAAAAGAAGAGTTTGAGGAGAGAGAAGGGGGACTGCACACTTGGAGAAAAAAAATCAACTTGGAGAAGAGAAAAGAGAGATTTTGGGAGATCTAGGAGGCTTGGAGAAGAAGAAGGCCACCATTGAAGACCATCTTGAGCTTTTCTTCTCATTCTCTATGTTTCTTCATTTTGCTTTCTGTTTTGAAACCCTAGATATGGAGTAGTGACTTTGTTGTGGGTGAGGGATCCCCACTTTTGTATGGATACCTATGCTTAACCTATGATGTTTTATGAGTTTTCTTCCATGGGTTTGATGTTTTGTGCTTAATGCTATCAACTTTGGCGAAATCTTAGTTGGTGTGATGTTAGAACACATTGATCATAGGGATATGGGGATGATGTTTGGAACCAAACATCAAATGAGTGAGTTATTCACATTGGGAGATGGCTTAACTGTTGGTTGTAATGCTCTAGGATGATCCGTGATATGACATTTTGACTTTGTATTGGTTCATTGATTTATGAATGCATTACATCCCCGTTATATGATTGGCATGTTTGTTATATTTCGGTATCCTTGAATCATTATAGAATGATTCTAAACACCCTGGTCAGTTATCATTGTGGGAACAATGATGAATTAAGACTAGCATGAGGTGTGATCGATGCATTGGATGCATATCACAATCATGGGTACTCGTTGTGAATGAGTGACTGGTTGACCCGCATGAGATTGTCACATGGACAGAGTCATGACTTGAATCTCATAAAGCGGTTCGTTCTTGGATCCTCAGACCTGAGATGTCTAGAGTATCTGATATGAGGAGTGGCGTGTCTTGACTGCGTCAAACGTCGTCTTTAACCGGATGATTATAACGGCGTTGATCAGATACGTTCACGAATCATATGGAGATAATAGACATGCAATATGGGACTTATCACCTCCTCAATAGGAGAGATATCGCTGGGCCCTCTCGTGGAAGTCGGACTATGAAAATGCGTGGCCACGCTATAGATGAAGTTGCATCTATTTTATTAGTCGATTTGCCAAGACGAGAAAGCGGTTGAACTTGAAGGGTGGCTCAAACCATGCCCTTGTTCAACACATGATATCGTGAGATAAAGGATCAGAACTCGAGCTGTTATTGCCTTGGTTAGATCACCTCTAACTCAATTCTAAATGGGTGGTCATGGCGTCTTGCTAGAGGCTAACCATGACTTGTAGATCGGGAATGGTTCTCGAGGCTGCTGCCACTGCGAATGGGCCTACAGGGTCACACACCATTAGGGATGGACTTATATGTGAAGTTTCGGAAAGGAAGACTTGGATTTGGTCGGAAAAATCGTTTTCGGATCAAATCAGAGTGTCGGGACGGTTTCAGCCTTCTGACTCGGACCGAGTCAGTACTAGAAACCCTAATCCTTGTGAAAAGAGACTTTTTTTCGAGTATTGACTCGGTCCGAGTCAGAACTCTGACTCGGTCGAGTCAGAACGAATCAGCCCAAGCCCATTGTCAACTCTTGACTCGGCCCATTTAGTATTGACTCGGTCCGAGTCAAAACTTTGACTCGACCGAGTCAAAACATCAGCCAAGCCCAAAACACTTTCTGGGCTTCGACGTAAGAACTCAACTTTCAGAACCCTAAGACAGATCTAGAACACAAGAAAATCGTTTCTTTTGAGGTTCTAGTTCCCGGGATTCGATCCCAAGTCTTTGAAACCCTATTCACTTCACAGATCCTAGCAGATCAGTTCCAAAAGCGTTTGGAATCCTTCCCGTCGTGTGGATACGTGTAGAGGAGTTGTACTTTCAGCTCTTGGTGATTAAAACAGGCCCTGGATCGATTGCTACTTTCAGATCTTCAGGAAAGAGGTAAGTATTCGATTCCTACGGTGATATACACGATCTGTCGGGGTTTTACGGATGATTTTGGTTGCGTGTGACGTTTGACTAGGTTTAGATTATCCTTCCGCTGCATGAAACCTAGTAAACCAAACCCTAGATCGATATGATCGCATGCTAGGAATCCGTAGCCTAAATCCCAACAGTGGTATCAGAGCCTGGTTCTCTGTATATCGCCATGCTTGTCGCATGCCTATATGAATTTTAATGGTTAAAATTGCATGATAGGTTTGATCTATGCATATTTAATGATGTTATGATTGTTATTTGATGCATGGATGAGTTTGGGGGTCGAAGACGGCTTGATGGTGCATCGAAACAGGGTGAAACCCTAGATCTCGTGGCCAAAAAGTGTCTACCAGAGTTTTGACTCGGCCAGAGTCAAGTGTTGACTCGACCGAGTCAGAACGAGAGATCTCCCAGACCTCGACAGAGTCAGAACGACAGATCAGAGTTTTGACTCGGACAGAGTCAAGTGTTGACTCGACCGAGTCAGAACGAACCAAAATGAACAGAGGCCTTACAGACTTCTGACTCGGACCGAGCTCCGACCAATCCGCTCAGGGCGTTGCAGGCTTGACCATGGGCCTGGGCTTGAGCCCATGTCGCCTGCCCCACGCGGCTAAAAACACCCCCAAAAGCTGGGAGACAGCCATTCTCGGCCAAAAGA
>NW_010965289.1:45637-46785 GCF_000463585.1 Tarenaya hassleriana | reverse complement strand
TAAGCTTCTTCTTCCTCTGATCTTCCAGGTAGAGTCTGCAATTTCTGTACCAATGCCCAATGGCATGACAGAAATAACACTCTTCCTTCTTGGGTTTGGGCTTAGGCTTAGTGACAACACTTGTCAATTTCCTTTTGCCCTTACCTTTGGAAGTTTAGATTTTTCCTTCCGCTGCGTGAAACCTAGAATCCAAACCCTAGATCGATGAGATCGCATGCTAGGAACCCGAAGGGAACCCATCAGTGGTATCAGAGCCTGGTTCTCTGTATATCGCCGTGCCTGTTGCTTGGTTGCATGATTTTAATTGTTAAAGTTCATGTAAACAATATATCTTTGCAGGTTTGCATGATTTTAATTGTTAGAATGCATGTAGACTATAGATCTTTGCATGTTTTTCATGGTTTTAATGGTTAGAATGCATGTAAACATGAGATCTATGCGTGTTTGATGATTTTGATTGTTGAATGATGCATGGATGAGCGAGGTTCATCGGAGGCTTGACGGTGCGTCGAAACGGGGGTGAAAACCCTCGTTTTTGGGATCCAAAACCGAGATCCGAAGTCTGTCCATCTCGTGGACCGACCGGTCTAGATAGTAGACCGATCGGTCTACATGTGACGGCGCCTATTCCTTTTAGGTCAAATTAGGTCAGACCGATCGGTCCAAAGGTTGGACCGACCGGTCTGGACCGATGACTTTAAGAGGAGTTCGAATAACGTTCGTTAGACCGACCGGTCTGGTCTTCGGACCGAACGGTCTGGGTTTGATGGAACGTTCGGTCTTCGGGATCGGTCTGCACTCGGTCTAAAAATCTGGACCGATCGGTCCAAAGGTTGGACCGTCCAGTCTAGGACATTAGATCAGAGATCAGTCCGTTCGGTCCGAATAGGTCCGGACCGATCGGTCCAAATGTTGGACCGACCGGTCTGGGTCTCGGACCAGGACCGAATAACGCATCACGGTCTGATGGTCAGACCGATCGGTCCACAGGCTGGATCGGTCGGTCTGGACCTCGGACAACTCGAGATTCTGAAAATTCAGGTTTTTGATCGAACAATCGTTGTGTCGGATCAATTATCAGAATAGGAATCAAAGCCTCACATAAGACCAAGCTTGATGACAATCCAGAATTCAGAGTTTTGATTGTG
>NW_010965289.1:44128-44498 GCF_000463585.1 Tarenaya hassleriana | reverse complement strand
TAGACAATTGGCGAAGGGAGAAGTAGATCTCCGTG
Organism: Tarenaya hassleriana; assembly: GCF_000463585.1. Classification (NCBI taxonomy): domain Eukaryota; kingdom Viridiplantae; phylum Streptophyta; class Magnoliopsida; order Brassicales; family Cleomaceae; genus Tarenaya; species Tarenaya hassleriana. Next base: position 44,463 of record NW_010965289.1, on the reverse strand, counting down.
TCGGGAATGGAGCAAAAGTTGCTGCATTGACCGTCGGGACTTACGATCTGACTTTATCTTCAGGCCTTGTGTTGGAGTTACATGATTGTTATTTTGTACCTGCTATCAGCTGGAACATCATATCGATTTCATGTTTAGACTCTAATGGTTTCAGGTTTGTTATTGAGAACAAATGTATGTCCATTTATAAAGGCGATTTATTCTATGGTAAGGGTTACCAGTTTAATGGCCTTTATGTTTTGGAAGATGAACCATCTGGACACAGGTCGATCTATAATGTTAGTACCAAGCGGTTTAAGCCGAACGACTTAAACCCGACCTATCTCTGGCATTGT
>NW_010965289.1:37615-43645 GCF_000463585.1 Tarenaya hassleriana | reverse complement strand
CGCTTATACTGAACAACTGTCTAACAAAGTCGGTTCAGAAGACTCCATATGAGATATGGACTGGGAAGCGTCCCAGGTTAGCATTCATGAAGATTTGGGGATGTGACGTTTACGTGAAACGTCTTGCTTCTGATAAGCTATCCGCCAAGTCTGATAAATGCATATTTGTGGGTTACCCTAAGGAAACTAAAGGGTATTGGTTCTACAACCAATCCGAGAACAAAATGTTTGTTGCCCGGAATGGATCTTTCTTGGAGAGAGAGTTCGTCTCCAAAAGAGTTAGTGGGAGTAGAATAGATCTCGAAAAAGTTCGAGCACGAGTTGTTGAGACAGCACCTCCTAGTGAACCTCGGAGATCTGGTAGAATTCGCCAAGAGCCTACAAGATATGGTTTTCTTGTGACTGGAAACGATGAACTCATGTTGTTAGAACATGACGAGCCTACGTCGTATTCAGAGGCTGTGGCGAGTTCCGATTCCGAGAAATGGCACCAGGCCATGGAGTCTGAGATGCAATCCATGTATGACAACAAAGTGTGGACTTTGGTCGATTCATTCGATGGTATTAAGACCATTGGATGTAAGTGGGTTTTCAAGAAGAAAACCGACATGGATGGCATCGTGCATACCTATAAGGCACGACTCGTCGCGAAAGGGTTTCGGCAGATTCATGGTATAGACTATGATGAAACCTTTTCACCAGTTGTGATGCTTAAATCCATACGGATTGTGCTGGCTATAGTTGCGTATTATGACTATGAGATATGGCATATGGACGTCAAGACCGCATTCCTTAACGGGAATTTGCTCGAGGATGTGTACATGACACAACCCGAGGGTTTTGTCGATCCTAAGAGTCCGAGGAAGGTGTGTAAGCTTCAGAGATCCATTTATGGACTGAAGCAGGCTTCGAGGAGCTGGAATCTTCGATTTGACGAGGCAGTCAAAACGTTTGGCTTCCTGCAAAACGAAGATGAGCCATGCGTTTACAAGAAGGTCAGTGGGAGCGCAGTGGTCTTCCTTGTACTTTATGTGGATGATATATTGCTCATCGGAAATGACATTCCTACCTTGCAAGGAGTAAAATCCTGGCTAGGATCGGTCTTTTCGATGAAGGACTTAGGAGAAGCCGCCTATATTCTAGGAATCAAGATCTATAGAGATAGATCGAGAAGGCTTCTTGGTCTAAGTCAGAGTACATACATTGACAAGGTCTTGAATCGGTTCAAGATGCAAGACTCCAAGAGGGGTGCCTTGCCAATGGGACATGATGTGGCTCTTAGCAAGACTCAGTGTCCAAGGACACAGGATGAGCAAGAGCGCATGAGTAGGATTCCATATGCCTCGGCAATTGGATCCATCATGTACGCCATGTTATGTACTCGCCGGATGTATCATATGCATTGAGTATGACTAGTAGATATCAGTCTACACCAGGTGAGGCTCACTGGATTGCGGTCAAGAACATCCTTAAGTACTTGAGAAGGACTAAGGATTTGTTCTTGGTATATGGCGGATTGGAATACGAGCTCGCTATAAAGGGTTATACCGATGCTAGTTTTCAGACCGACAGAGATGACTTCAGATCGCAGTCAGGTTACGTTTTCTGCCTAAACGGTGGGGCTATTAGTTGGAAGAGTTCCAAACAGCCAACCGTTGCAGATTCGACTACAGAAGCCGAGTACATAGCAGCATCGGATGCAGCTAAAGAAGCTGTTTGGATCAGGAAATTTGTGGGAGACCTGGGGGTCATTCCTAGCGTTGCAGATCCCATTGAGTTGTATTGTGACAACAATGGTGCGATCGCACAGGCAAAGGAACCCCGGTCACACCAGAGATCCAAACACATACTCAGGCGATTTCACTTGATTAGGGAAATCATCGACAGAGGAGACGTGAAGATAAGTAGAGTGTCGACAGATGATAGTATTGCCGACCCGTTGACGAAGCCTCTCCCTTCGTCAAAGCATGATTGTCATGTTGTGGGTATGGGGATTAGATGCTTGTAGGATAGATCATAGAGCATAGTGGGAGATTGTTGGTTGTAATGCTCTACGATGATCCGTGATATGACATTTTGACTATGTATTGATTCATTGATTTATGAATGCATTACTATTCCCGTTATATGATTTGCATGTTTGTTATATTACGGTAAATATCCTTGAATCATTGCAGATGATTCTAAACTCCCTGGTCAGTTATCATTGTGGGAACAATGATGAATTAAGACCAGCATGATGTGTGATAGATGATTATGATCATGTGCATTGGATGCAAATCACAATCATGGGTTCTCGTTTGGAACGAGTTACTGGATGACCCGCATGAGATTGTCACATGGACATGAGTCATGACTTGAATCTCATACAGCGGTTCGTTCTTGGATCCTCAGACCTGAGATGTCTAGAGTATCTGATATGAGGAGTGACATGTCTTGACTGTGTCAAACGTCGTCTTTAACCGGATGATCATAATGGCGTTGCTCAGATACTTTCACGAATCATATGCAAATAGTAGACATGCAATACGGGACTTGTCACCTCCTACGCAGGAGAGATGTCGCTGGGCCCCTCGTGGAAATCGGACTGTGAAAATGCGTGGCCACGCTATAGATGAATGTACATCTATTTTATCAGTCGGTTTGCCTAGACGAGTAAGCGGTTGAACTTGAAGGGTGGCTCATACCATGCCCTTGTTCAACATATGACATCGTGAGACAAAGGATCAGAACTCGAACTATGAATGGCTTTGTTAGATCACCTCTAACTCTATTCTAGGTGGGTGGTCATGGCGTCTTGCTAGAGGCTAACCATGACTTGTGGTTCGGGAAAGGGTTTCCGAAGCCACTACCACTTCGAATGGGCCTACAGGGTCACACCCCATTAGGGATAGATCACACGTGAAGAGAACGATGCGAGAAAGGAACCACGGAACGAGCTGGAAGTGTTCCAGACGGCCAGACCATCCGGTCCAGGCCTGGACCGGACGGTCCAGCCATGTCAGTCTGTTCGTTCCGCTGAAGAACGGACCGATCGTTCCGCAAAGGGCCAGACCGTCCGGTCCAAGTGTGGACCGGACGGTCCAGGCATCAAGACCGTCCGTTCTGCGAGGGAAAGCGGAACGTCCGTTCCGTGTGGAAAGCCAGACCGTCCGGTCCAAAACCTAGACCGGACGGTCCGACTTTCGGCCAGATTTCCTATTTCGCGTTTTAAGGGTTTTGGGCAATTCTAATTAATTAGTGAGCTGCCACAAACCCTAGAGAACGAACCTCAGACGTCCAAGACACTCATGAGAGCTTAGAGAAGCTTGATTTTGAGTTCTAGTGATTGGAATATCGATTCCAAGTCAAGGACATCGTTTTCTCTTCACAAATCCTAGCAGATACGTTCCAAAGTGTTGGAATTCATCCCGCCGGTGTGGATACGTGTAGAGGTGATATGAGCACAGCCTCGTATGGATGGAATTAATCTCGGTTGCAGTCTCTCGCCCTTCACGGAGAAGGCTCTCGACTTTCAACGAGGGCTGAAACTTCCGAAGGCGGTGTCGGAAGAGGGATAATTTCGGTTTATGAGAGAAACCGATGGAAGGTGATGGTGGAAGGGATGTTCGATGGAGAGGACGACGTTGGACAGCGGAGGAGTGGATGGAGACACGAAGAATAAACCTCGGACACACCAAGGGGTTGGCTCGGACACACCGAAGCCGGGGTAAGGCCGGACACACCGAGCCTTAAGCTAACGGACACACCGTCGGCGAGAAGGAGGGAGATGGCTCAACCTCAACAATGGCAATTTACCAAAGAGAATTCTGATTTCTGAAAAAACGTAACCTTTGTTTGAAATTTACAAGGAAATAAATAGAACTTAGGTAAAAGACAAGCATTTAATGTTGCTTAACATGCAACCCATGTGGAGCCTAAGATTTAATGACAATTTTGAATGGAAAATGTGACTGTTGGGCCTCAAGTTGTGCAGCCCATTTTCCGGCCCATTTAGTCTTGTAACGTTGGCTCCGTGAATAGACACGTAAAGACATTCCAAGACTTGAGATTTGCGTCGCTCGGAAATGACGTGTCAAGGCTCCGTGTCCCGTCAACGTGAAGCTCCAAGTCGGACATAAGTGTGTGGCGAAGAGCCCGGGCTTTGGCACGAGTAAGTGGGGGCTCGGCCCGGTGTGGTGCTCGCGGTGCTCTCGTGGCTGGTCCGTGAAGTACGTTGACGGGGTCGGACGTCCGTAGTGAAGATGGTACGTCCGCATGCGTCGGCAAGTGGCGATCGGTCGAAAGAGACGCCAAGTGTTCGGCCGATCGAGCAACGTTCTCCAAATCTCCGAGCTCCGCTCCTTGCTCCGCTTCAAGTCTCTCGTTCGAGCTCCGGATGTCCTCATCAAGTTGTGCTTTCAACTCTTGGTGATTAAAACAGGCCCTGGATCGATTGATACTTCCAGATCTTGAAAGAACGAGGTAAGTATTCGAATCCCACGACGATATACACGATTGTTCGGGTTATTGCACAATTGGTTTTGTGTGACGTTTGGCTAGGTTTAGATCTTTCCTTCCGCTGCGTGAAACCTAGAATCCAAACCCTAGATCGATGAGATCGCATGCTAGGAACCCGAAGGGAACCCAACACGAAACGTACGAGAAAACGACCGAAAAACCAAGACGGAAGGGTCTGGAATGGACGGACCAGAAGTCCGGAACGGACGGTCCGCCAGGGCCAGACCCGGACTCTCTCTTCTCCGTGTTTTGCCCTCAAAACTAGATTACAAAAGAAACCGAAATAAAGGATAGATCTCACCGGGGTTAGACGTCCGTTGGCTCGAGCAAGCTCTGATACCAAAATGATACACGCTCAACGCGGAAGAGGATGAAAGGCTGCCAATCTCGATCACCGGCACTCGCAAGAGGCACTCGAATTCGGGATTGGGTATGAGGGTCGAAGTGGAGGAGGATGGGATCCGAGTTCAATCACCGGCGCTCGAATGAGGCTCTCGAATTCGAACTCGAATCAAGGAGGGGAATGGATAAATCGAAGGATAGAAGGCTCGTGGACTCACCACAGGGCCGGCCTCGGACATACCAAGGCACACGAAGTCGGACACACCGATGGCTCGGACAAACCGAGCAAACTCGGACACACCGATAAGCACTCGACACACAAGGGTGGAGAAAAAAAGAGAGTACTCTTTGATTAGTAAAAACAAATCTGCAAATTACAAAGGAGTTTCGAAATTTATAGAGAGATGGCTATTAATGGTGCTTAACATGCACAAGAGGAGCCTAACATGCATTTAATGTGGTGGTTGGAAGAATATAGCTGTTGGGACTTTGCTTGCAGCTCAAGAAGCTTCCTTTTGCATGTAGGGTTCGGCCATGATGGTGAAGACGTGATGCAGGCCATGTCGGGGTGCGTCGGCCTCGTCTTTGTCCCGTATCCCGCTCAAGACTTGATCAACAATGCTATATAGTAGTTGGCGAAGGGCTCGAGTTTTGGCGCGAGTGATTGGTGGCTCGGCCTTAATGTATGCTCGTGGAGCATCCTTCGCGTGATGGTTGTTGTCGAGCTTTGCGGGGTCAAGTGATCGTGTAACGTCTTGATCACTTGATGTTTCCAAGAGTTGGTCTTCGGTTGATTGCTCCGAGAAGTCCGTGTTTACTCCTTGCTCCGTGCGTTCCCGCTCCGCATCCAAATGCTCCGGCTCCGACTCTAAGTCCACGTGCTCCTGCTCATGCTCCGGCTCCATGTCCTCATCATTCCCTCCCTCTTCTGGAGGTTTTGTCCTCAAAACTTGCTTGCCTGTATCAAAAGGATCCAAATCAGCATCATTAAATAGGTAAGTTGTATTTTCAATACCTTTTTCGGGGTTTTTCTTGTGGGGTTTGCCACGTATATGAATTCTTTGCTCCTGCGCCTTTCCGCGTTCAAAGGGTTTGTCATTCTTGATATCCATGAGTCCGGGGCTTGGGCTAGTCATTCCTTGTGGGATTGAACTCGTGGTTTCTGTCCTTTTATTCAAGCGAATTCCC
>NW_010965289.1:32881-37464 GCF_000463585.1 Tarenaya hassleriana | reverse complement strand
GTCGGCGAATAGTCGCAGCCCGTCCATTCTAAGTGTTGGAACGGACGGTCCGCGTTGATAACAGACCGTCCGTTCTGGCTTGCCTGGAACAGACGGTGCACGTGTGTTTCTGTACCGTCCGTTCCGGTTTCGGATTTTTCGGAAATTAGACCGAATTAGGGTTAAATTACCTTATAAGAAGGAGATTAAAACCCTAATCATGAAGAAGACTGAAGGAGCCGTCTGGTGCAGACTTTTGACAGCTTTTGGTGAGATCCAAAAGATCCAAGAGTTTCTAAGTCTCGTTTTCTCGAAGCTTCATCCCGAATAGTAGATTCGGGTCCTAGCAGACAAGTTCCAACCGTTGGAATCCATCCCGAGGTGTGGATACGTGTAGAGGGCGAGGTATTCTTCCTCCCTTTCGTGATCAGACGAATTCTTCAATTGATACAGGCATCGGATCGATTGAGGTAAGCGTTCTAACGTTTCTACGATTCATAGAAGCATGGTTCTAGGGTTTATTAAATTTTTGTTTTACATCCGATGCGCAAACCCTAGAATCGATCTCTTAGGAATAGGATTCGCTCTAGAGATCCCAGGAAACCCAACACTAAGCGCTATATGTAAATGCATAATCCTAACTGTAACGACCCAAGGCTGCTACGAATTGTCGAAATATCCCTCACACAGCAACCCGAGATCTTTCAGCGTGTTTTGTCCTCACTCGCATGCATACCGAGACACTTCCCAGTAGGTCACCCATCCTGAGATTGCTCCAGAGCCAACACGCTTAACTTTGGAGTTCTCTCGGGATAGTCAACCAAAAAAGTAGGTACACCTTGTTGCTATGAGTAGCCCAACTAATTCTTTTATGTTATCTTAGACCGTATAGTCCCATACCTATACAGCCCTCGGATCTCTCTCATTCCAGTGTGTTCGATTCATCTCTGTACCCCCTACCCAGAAGCTCGTCAGGAGCCGCCTCTTGTCCGTGCCTCTGCACCGGCGATCACTCCCCGCCCTCCTACGGTACTCTGGATTGTCACAGGCCCACCAGCTTCCGCCTGGTTCGTCCTCGAACCACACCGTACTGGGAGAGTACCGGCTCTGATATCATCTGTAACGACCCAAGGCCGCTACGAATTGTCGAAACTACCCTCACACAGCAACCTGAGATCTTTCAGTGTGTTTTGTCCACACTCGCACGCATACCGAGACACTTCCCAGTAGGTCACCCATCATGAGATTGTTCTAGAGCCAACACGCTTAACTTTGGAGTTCTCTCGGGATAGTCAACCAAAAAGGTAGGTGCACCTTGTTGCTATGAGTAGCCCAACTAATTCTTTTATGTTATCTTAGACCGTATAGTCCCATACCTATACAGCCCTCGGATCTCTCTCATTCCAGTGTGTTCGATTCATCCCTGTACCCCCTACCCAGAAGCTCGTCAGGAGCCGCCTCTTGTCCGTGCCTCTGCACCGACGATCACTCCCCGCCCTCCTACGGTACTCTGGGTTGTCACACTAACAATAAACTATATGATCCTAGAACACTCTATATGCACATGCAACTAAAAAGTGAAAAGAAAAAAGAAAAAAATGCATACAACACTACTCTAAATAGATATGGTTTGCCGTTAGACGAATCCTCTCCCAGACTTGAATTAGACACTGTCCTCGGTGTCAATTCTCGTCTAGTAGAGACAACCAATAAGATGAGTCAAAAGAGAAACAAATCAAAAAGAGAAAAGAATACTTAGCTCGCAATGTTCGTTCACTCGCACTTAAGTTTGCCTATGTCTATCACATAGCTAGCTTCCTTGCCTCCTCCATAGCTCCTCATTACAACTCAACCTGGTGATAAGAGACACAAACCAATATCCGATGCAAAAAGAAAAAGAAAGGGAAGAAAAACTAACCTAAGAACTCGGGTTGCCTCCCGGAAGCGCTTGTTTAAGGTCGTTAGCTTGACTCGTATTGCTCATGTGGGAGGGGGTTCAGGGGGAATGGTTCTTGGAGGAATGATTTTAGGTGGAATGAGATTAGATGGGACAAACTCACCTGACTTGGTATGACTTCGATCGATGTGATGTAGTTTTTCATTTACCTTATTGAGCGACCAAAGATTGAGTGGTGGTAATTGGAAGTCAGGATGGAAGTCCGATGGAAGAGGTAGTGGATCTCCTTGAATATCAGTTTGGGGGACTGCTCGACCCGAGATGGGAATGGTCTCGGACGAGTAAACAACCAGTTCAACCTTATGTGATTTCACCTCGAATTTTCGCTTTTGTGAACATGGTTGACCAAACTGAACGTCTTCCTTGTGTTTCTTTATGCGTGAAGGGAACGGAACCGGTGGTGGTCTTGGCATAGTTTGTCCTTGAATACTCATCTGCGGTCAAAAATTTAGGCGTATAATCCAAATAAGCATTAGAACACTCACCTTTTTTATGACTTGTAGTGGCTCTAACTCAGATTGCTCCACGTCCTTCATCGATATGGTGTTAAGATGCTCTTTGGAGTCCATTTCTGGTCGTTTCATAAAGGTTTCTTGCCACTGGGAGACGATTTTAGCAGTTCTGTTGGACTGGGACTCGCGTAGTGATTGCATATAGTTCAAGAAGTCCTTTTGTCCCTGCAAAAACCGAACAAGTAAGGATTTTGTCTCAAAATCTATCTCCTGCTTAGTTGCGGTCGGTGGGGGGCCATATGTTTCCGGGAGTGATCCTTCAAAATGATAATATGTCTCATTGCTCTGATCGTAGTGATACGAAGGTATAGACTGACAAGTCTGGAACTAATAGGATTCCTGATTCTGGACGTAGTTGAAATCCCACTGCGAAACATCCGAAGTGTATGCATCATAAGAGAGATCGAGATAGTCCATCCAACCCGGATCATAAGGGTTGGCATAAGGGTCATTCATAAAATAGCTCATATTCACGATTGTCTATTCATACTCCGGAAAAGGACGTGCATGCACACACAAGAGAAAACAAAGGAGAAAGGAGACGAAAGAAAAAAACAAAACAAAAAAAAAACAAAAAGAAAATAGACCCAGACCAAGTAGAAATCTAATCCAATTGCCTAAATTGTCCCCGGCAACGACGCCAAAAACTTGATGTCGCAAATCTATGCGAATAAATTCGATAAAGTTATAATATCCTAGACTCAACAATTAACCGCAAGTGTACGGATCGTGTGTAGCAACTAGGGTCGAACACAGGGACAAGTAAACAACTGAATCAGATTCCAATCCAAATCTAGATCTAGAGAAAATATGAGAATGATGAGAATGTATCAAAAGCAAAATAATAAAAACAAACGATAAACTATCAATGGCAAAACACTGTAGGCTTCGGGATTGCTTTACATGCAAGGGTCTTTCAAAAGATGCAAACGCAGTGGTTTATCTATCCGATTCAGGGAATTCAAGCTCTAAAGTAGAGATTAACCCTCTCGAGTCTAACCTCACTATCCAAGCTTTATCCTACTAATCTCTCGATTCAATTGTCTAGAATCCTGGATGTCTTTCAAAAGATGCAAACTCAGTGGTTTATCTATCCGATTCAGGGAATTCAAGCTCTAAAGTAGAGATTAACCCTCTCGAGTCTAACCTCACTATCCAAGCTTTATCCTACTAATCTCTCGATTCAATTGTCTAGAATCCTGGATGCATGAACGAATGCTATCATAATCTCTAGGCAAATATTCATCTCTCAATGCAATACCTGTTCTATTTATTGAGTTATTTCCAGGTTAGAATCTCATATGTCTATGCGAATTAAAATCCTAAGTTCATTCAATCAACTGGCCAACAAGATCAAACGCATTAAACGCAACTCAATAAACCGAATAGAATAAATAAAACCATAAAGTCTGGAATTAGAAACCAAAGATCCCCACATAGCAAATCTCTAACCTACAGCAAAAGAACTACTCGCTAAACATCGAGACGTCAGGGTTCATATCAATACAACAAAACATCGTAAAATAGAAGGAAAGAGGAACGCTTAGTCGATTTCTCGGCTTCGTGATCTCCATCTTCTACTCTGATCTCTTGCTTCCTGATAATCACCCCCTTTTCTTGTGCTCTTGGTATGTTTTCTCATAAAAGTCTGAATGATTCTCGACCTAGAGGTTTTCCCCTGTTATTTCACTTCGGTTTGGGCAAAATTGGAAGTTTTCCCGAATCTGGGGGTCGAACCGATCGTTTCGGCAAAGCCAAACCGATCGGTTACACTTTCTGAGCAATTTTTCAATTTCTACGATGCCGAACCGATCGTTTCGCTAAACCCAAACCGATCTTATCGTGTTTCTGAGCAGTTTTAACGAGCTTCACAAATTCGCTCATAACTTCCTGTTCCGATATCGGATTTGGGTGATCTTGGTGTCTATGCGTAGATATTGAGAAGAGCTTTCTAATAAATAGAGAACGTAGGACTTGGACTTGTAGAGTGAAAGTTATTGGACTTGCAAGATCTGACATTTTCTGAGCTTCACGTTTTCCCGAGAAACATTCCAAATGTTCCCGTGTCGTCCGTGATGTTCCGTAGTATATGTTTTCCACTCCTTTTGCTCTTTTTATGCATGAAAACCTATTTC
>NW_010965289.1:25767-32585 GCF_000463585.1 Tarenaya hassleriana | reverse complement strand
TACAAATATGTAAAATAGAGTTAAATACGCTAGACATCCTATATCAAAACGTCACCCAAAATACGTGTTATCAAACTCCCCCAGACTTAAACCTTTGCTCGTCCACGAGCAAATACTCCGTGAAAAACAATCTGAAAGGAGGGCGAGACAATGACATAACTTAAAATAATAATCGAGAGCGAAACATCTATCCGACCTAGATCCCCGTGAACAATGACCAAGTCTGTCTAATATTATCTCCCTCTCTAAAGGATAGTCTTTCCTAGCTATGGGATCTATACCGCTACCCAGAACCAATCTAAGGACTTCAATCATCTATCAAGCATATTTCTCGAACCTATTATGCCATTGTACCTAATCGTATCTAGTCTACGCTTTCGACATCCATTCTTTTTATCTTTCTCTCTTTTCTTTTCATCTAGCTAGACTTTCTCTTTTTTTTTACTAGCATCTCAGGTTTCTAGAACGTTGAATTTGAAGGGTTCATAATCAAATTTTTTTCGATTTTGTTTTATTGGATAACCCGACCCACAACTTAGATTCGAACCATCAAATCGATGCACTCATGTCCTCGAACGATTTTCGTTTACGAGATAATGACAGCGGAGTGTCGAGATGCTCATTATCTTTTTCTGCTCATAAAGAAATAAGAATGCATTTGATAATAGACTTTACCGATTTCAGCAAACATGAGAAAGGTTCTTGTAGAAACTTTTCTACCTGACTAGACAACATCGGTCCCATGGGTACCAACCAACGATTTCTATCCCACAAACCATTCTAGAAAATCCTAAAGGTCAAGCAATCAATTCAACAAAACTTAGCCATTGCTGGGTCACACGGGATCCTAGACCGCCAGTTCAAACCCGTGCTAGGATTTGGTCCGCGGGCTTACGCAGCGGAATTGGCGTTCAAAAACGTTTTGAACCGCCCACGGACCAATATTTTGATGAAGAAATTTCTTGAGAGAAAAATTAACCTTTTGATTCACAATCTGAAAGGTTGGCTTGATCACAGCCTAGGTGTTGAATGAGCCAACACCCTCTTGAGTAGTCCTCACCCTTGGGATGGTTTCCAAAACTTGAAAACTTGCTTACTAGAGCTTGAAGAGAACAATTCTCTTGCTTTGGATCCAAGACCACTCTCTTGAACTTGAGAGAGTTTCTCCAGATCAACCTCAACACTTCTGAAGGCCAAGGGATGACATAATGATGAGCCAAGCCTTCCCCACCTACTTCCCATGCGAGAAAAGGCGAGACAAAGGCAATTTGGAGTTTTTGACGCTTGGTCCGCCGGACCAGGTGTGTAAAAACTCGCGGAATTGACAAGTCAGAGGCTTGGTCCAGAGCTAACCAACTCTTGGTCAGCCGGACCAAGCTCAGAGACTTGCCGACAGTCCAAAAAACTGTTTCTGCGCACAGGTCCAGACACGTGGACTGATCGGTCCAGACGTCGGGATTTCCTAAACTCGCTCTAATTAGGGTTTTAAGTGGGATTAACTTCAAGGAACGCCTGCTAAGCCTCTTGGCACAATTTTCAGATCCTTTGGGGAGTTTTTGAGAGTAGAAATACCTAGAGAAAAATCTCTGAAACCCTTGCGCAAAGAAGAACGTGTTCTTCAGTCCTAGTAGACAAGTTCCAACCGTTGGAATCCTTTCCGCCGTGTGGATACGTGTAGAGGGTGAGGTATTCTTCCTCCTTTTCGTGATCGGACAAATTCTTCGATTGATACAGGCCCCGGATCGATTGAGGTAAGCGTTCTAACGTTTCTACAAGATCATGCATGATGGGCTTTAGGGTTTCATCAAAATTTTTGTTTTACATCCGTTGCGCAAACCGTAGAACCGATCTCTTAGGAATTAGATTCGCTCTTGAGTTCCCAGGAATTCCATCAGGACGAACACATCAATTGATACAGGCCCCAGATCGATTGAGATAAGCGTTCTAACGTTTCTACGGTTCATGCATGTATGGTTCTAGGGTTTCATATAAATTTTTATTTTACATCCACTGCGCAAACCCTAGAATCAATCTCTTAGGAATATGATTCGTTCTAGAGATCTCAGGAATTCCAACAGATAGAGCTGCCTCTCGGCATCTCCGTCTTCACCAGAGCTTTCAACGTCTTGTACTTTTCAGTACGCTCTAGTTCCTAAAACATGGTCTTGAGCTGCTCGATCATATCAAACACGCTCTTGCCCTGAAATTGCTCTGCAGATTCGGTGCCATGCTCCCCAATGAGGCAGAAAATCTCGTTGTCGTCCGTCTGATGCTTCAACCAAGCATCCTTGATGGCCCTTGTAGCGTTGGCCGCAGGCTCTAGAGGTAGAGCCCCTTCAAGTTACGATACCAGTCTAAGAAGTTTGTCCCAGCCAATTTATCCTTCTTTAGATCACATCGTCAAACTCGGTACACTACCAGTCAACGCCATGTCCTACAGAGAAAGACAAAACATAAAGAAACAAAACAAATACAGGTTCTATCAATGATCTACTACCAGCTAGTCCATTACCAATCAATGACAACATAGATGCATATACGAGTTATTATCCAATAAAGAAAAACAACCCTATAATGTTTCTCTATATGGGACTAAGATCCATATTTCACATAAGAATGAGTTGTTACACTCAGCCTTATGCTATTTAGGTAGACATCTAATGTCAATCACATCCAATGTGACTCTTATATCCTTTTATGAGACTATGATATTGATAACTCCTATTCTTCTCTATATTTTGATGAGAGTTTGTCTAGGTTTTATAGGATAATCACATGCATTCATAGGCATTCTAGGTTTGTTAGGATACAAAACCCCGTTGTGCTCTAGTTTTGCAGAGTTACAGGTTTCGGAGATGATTGGACTCGAAAAGGAGCTAATTGGAGTGTTAAAGGAGAAGTTCAGATGAGGTACTCATGTTGCGACATCAATACCTTTCTCTACAGAGGTCCAAATTGTGCAAGACTTATACCATTGGAAAGAGCGCTTCAAGATCTTCGCATAGACACCAAAATCGTGTAAATCCGACACCGAAGTAGAAAGTTATGAGCGAATTCGTGAAGACCAGAAAACTGTCAGTGCAGGACCGGATTCAACTGAATCCGGTCTGGATCAAGAACGCAGAATTCGACCCCAGGAATCTGGATCCGGTCCGGATCCACCTGGAATCGGCCCGGATCCAGTAAAAAACCCTGTTTCGCGATTTTCAGCATCCTAATGGGAATAGAACTCTTGGGAGCCGTCCTAGGGTTATAAAAAAAGCCCTAGCCACGTCCTAGAACATCAGAGAGCCTTAGAGAACACTTAGATACAGATTTTTGGAGAGCTTTTGGTGAGAGAAGAATATAAGTTCACGGGATTTCGGGAAGAAGAAGGAAGATTCGACCGTGGAGACTACACATCTGCATGAGACTTTCTTTCCTCTCTTTTACCTCTTTCTTTATGAGCTTTTTATTGTTTTCCATGAACCGTGAGTAGATCCACGACTATGGGTTAGGGATTCGTTTGTGTTTTGGGTATGTTTGAACCCTAACTTGGATTTCGGTTTTGATTTGTTTCGGTTCTATTGATTTGCGCTTTTATTGGATTGATGTTTGCTAACCCCTTGGTCAATTATCTTAGATTCTAAACTACATAGAGATATGAGTTAGTTTCGGATCAAAATCAATAGGATAGATCGTATTATTCACATAGAGATATGGTTTAATCGATCTAGGGTTGATGATAGCGTTCTTCATGCATCTAGGGTTAACTTGAATAGATCGAGAGATTGACGAATTACTCTGTAGGTAGGGAGTTAGTAGACCGAGAGGTGAATTCTCTATCTTTGTTGCTTGATGATTCCAAAATACAAGTCATAATCGTTATTCTCGCATGCTTAGCATATACCCATACACGCGAATACGATCCCGACACCTGTAGTCATCCTTGCTTGATAGTTTACTCGTTTTTATTTGCTTTCTTATTTTATTTTCCATTGATTCCACATATTTTCATCTTCACTTTCACTTCTACTTGCTTTGATTTAGTTTTGATTAGGGCTTAGATTTTGCTACCGGTCCTTGCGTTCGACCCCGTGTTACGACGATCTGTATCCTTGCGGTGAGTTATGAATCGAGTTATAGATTTTAGACTCGGTACACACGTATCAAGTTTTTGGCGCCGTTGCCGGGGACTGGTTAGCCTATTTCTAGGTCTTTATCGATTCTAGATCTTGCTTGTGTATATATTGAATCGTGTCTTTTTCGAGTTTTTTTGTGTGTATAGTTGAGTCGAGTCCTATGTATAGTTTTTGTTTTCTAACCATCTACACTAGTTTGCTCTCACCCTTACTATGATTACACGTGAAGAGAACATCTACAACAATTGGGAGGCGATTTGGGAGATTACTCGATTGCTAAATGAAGGAGAAACAAAACATGAATCTATCTCCCATACACTTGAGACTGATCGGGCCACAACAAGCGCGAGTGACTTCTTTCAGAAACTTGACTCAGGTCGTATCACATGTAACTCAGACCATGGCAGTTTCCCAGACGATAGAAAGCGGCTAGAAGATGTCATCCTCAGGCCAGTAGAAACAAGTAAGCGTCGTTTTAATAATCTCATACTTGTTTTTTACTCTTTCATTGCAGACGATCAAGCATGGATGACATATGTGGAGAAATCAGAGTATGTGAGACACCCGCATAGACCACCGCCCCGACCTCCAGATTCATCACTCTCAGACCCTCCCATCATTTGAGCAAGATAGGTCGAGCTAATGACGTTAAACAAGCGCTTCTCGGGAGGCAACCCGAGCACTAGGTAACTTTTTTTTCTTTTTCTTTGTAGCATAGGTAGTAGAGACCATGATTGTATTTTGGATCCTTCGGAATGCATTGCTATTATTATGCTTTTGTCCGGATAACGTTTGTTGTTCTATGAGCGTTTACACCGGCACACAAGAGATAAGCATCGACTTTCGAGAGACAATGATGGATAGGTTCCAGTTTACAGAGTTTGTGAGAGCTCTTGCGTTTGACGTGAGTTAACTTCATTGCGAGCGAACGAATTTCGCGAAGTTAAGCCTTCTCTATCCCTCTTATTGGTTCTTTCCATACGTTGTTTTCGATTCTACTTTTTCGGACGAGAGTCTACACCGTGGACGGTGTATGGTTCAAGTCTGGGGGATGGATAGATCCTTCATACATTCAGGTCTATCTACTTAGGATTGCATTTAGTTTAGGTACATTTTATCATGACATATAGACTTAGGAATTATTTTTTTTCATCTTTTGCATATCACTTTGCATTAGTTGCATTTACACGTTTTCTTTCTTTTCATATAGATGGGTTTTTGTTAGGTTTGCATGATTGCATTTGACATATAGATTTAGGTTCATATAGGTTCATGTGCATACCTCGAAAATCCGTTTTGAACATCATTTGGAAGATTTGTGGGATGATAGAGTAGGAATATCTTGGTGATCTAGTGACATTGTAGAACGTGGTTGAACCGTGTCGAATTGATAGTTTTTTGTTAGGTTTGCATGATTGCATTTGACATATAGATTTAGGTTCATATAGGTTCACGTGCATACCTCGGACACCCGTTTTGAACATCATTTGGAGGATTTTTGGGATGATAGAGTAGAAATATCTTGATGATCTAGTGACATTGTAGAACGTGGTTGAACCGTGTCGAATTGATAGTTTTCCAGACTTTCTATATATAGTTTGTGGGATGAGGTTGTTGTTTGGAACCTACGGAGTTGAAACGACTATATCCAGGTTCGTTTAGAATCTTTTCCGAGTCTTGCAGGTCCACGAAATCTAGTTCAACAAATGCCTTGGGAAAATAAAGCATCTCGACACTCCGCTGTCAGAATCTCGTCAACGAAAATCGTTCGAGGACATGAGTGCATCGATCGATGGTTCGGGTCTAAGTTGTGGGTCAGACATCGCATTTAAAAAAAAAGGAGAGAAGAAAAAAAACGAAAGAAAGAAAAAAAAGAGAGAAACGATGTCCTTCAACTTCAACGTCCTAGGAACCCGAGGTGCTACCATAGAGAAATTCTACACAAAGGTAAAAATCCAGGTATGAAGTAGAACTAAGATAAAAAAGGCTAAGTTGAGATAAGGATAGGTTCGCAAATAGACTTGATGAGTTGTAGAGATTCTAATGGGTTCTAGGTGGCAATAAAAATCTCATGGCTAGGTAGATTAGTCTTTGGTAGAAAGATCATAGTAGACCGGTTTGGGTACGATTCTCGGGAAACTAGTATTGGATGAATATTTTGCTTTTGAGTCTCACGATGATGCTATTTGATGTTCGTCACTCCCTGTTTTGCAGATTTTATTCCTTCGTTCTTTACTCGAGGACGAGCAAAGGTTTAAGTCTGGGGGGATTTGATAACTCCTATTCTTCTCTATATTTTGATGAGAGTTTGTCTAGGTTTTATAGGATAATCACATGCATTCGTAGGCATTCTAGGCTTGTTAGGATACAAAACCCTGTTGTGCTCTAGTTTTGCAGAGTTATAGGTTTCGGAGATGATTGGACTCGAAAAGCAGCTAATTGGAGCGTTAAAGGAGAAGTCCGGATGAGGTACTCATGTTGCGACATCAATAACTTTCTCTACAGAGGTCCAAATCGCGCGAGACTTATAGAAAGAGCACTTCAAGAGCTTCGCGTAGACACCAAAATCGTGTAAATCCGACACCGGAGTAGAAAGTTATGAGCAAATTCGTGAAGACCAGAAAACTGCCAGTGCAGGACCGGATCCAACTGAATCCGGTCCGGATCAAGAACGCAGAATTCGACCCCAGGAATCTT
>NW_010965289.1:22150-24908 GCF_000463585.1 Tarenaya hassleriana | reverse complement strand
GTTCTTTATGCACCTAGGGTTAACTTGAATAGATCGAGAGATTGACGAGTTACTCTGTAGGTAGGGAGTTAATAGACCGAGAGGTGAATTCTCTATCTTTGTTGCTTGATGATTCCCGAATACAAGTTATAATCGTTATTCTCGCATGCTTAGCATATACCCATACACGCGAATACGATCCCGAGACCCGTAGTCATCCTTGCTTGATAGTTTACTCGTTTTTATTTGCTTTCTTATTTTATTTTCCATTGATTCCACATATTTTCATCTTCACTTCCACTTCTACTTGCTTTGATTTAGTTTCGATTAGGGCTTAGATTTAGCTACCGTCTTTGCGTTCAACCCCATGTTACGACGATCTGTATCCTTACGGTGAGTTATGAATCGGGTTATAGATTTTAGACTCGGTACACACGTATCAAATATCAAATATCATTACATGCTTGTCTCATCTGTATCATTAAGTTTCAAGTCAAACTCGACAACTTAACCTAAGCTAAACCATATTCAAGCTGTGGGAACCACGATTTCCCACCCTGCCTCACAAAGATAATCCGGCACGCTCAGCATTGGCATGACCCATGGTACTGACGATCGATGCCTTGACAAGTGCTCTAGTAATGGAAGGTACAAGCTTAGCATTACATAAAAGGGATTTTTAAACCATACTTAGATCAAACATCTACTTTCAAGCTACGAGAACCACAATTTTTCCATCTTGCCTCATCAAGATAGCACGACACACCCAGCTTTGGCATGGCCCATGACACGTACGATCGAGATCTTGACAAGTGGAGGACGCACTACGAGATTTGACTCATAACAAGCTGAAGGAACAACCCAAGACAAAGATCTCCCATTAGAAACGGTAGGTTTTTTTTTGCATATTCTTCTCCGTTTTTTTCTTCTGTGACCTGATCCTGGAGTAAAATCATTAAACTTGTTGGATGGTTTGGGATTTCAAAATAGGAATTTAGAGCTTAGGAATTTCGAAATTGAAAATTAGATTTTTGGGATTTCTGAACTTGGAGAGCTTTTGGTGAGATCCAAAGAGCTCTAAGAGTTCCAAGTCTCTCGTTTTCTCGAAGCGATATACCGAATAGCAGATTCGGGTCCTAGCAGACAAGTTCCAATCGTTGGAATCCATCCCGAGGTGTGGATACGTGTAGAGCGCGATGTATTCTTCCTCCCTTTCGTGATCGAACGAGTCGAAACATGTTTAGAGTTCGTCTAAACACGTTTAGAGTGCGTCCAAACACGTTTAGAGTGCGTCCAAACATGTTTAGAGTGCGTCGAAACATGTTTAGAGTGCGTCAAAACATGTTTAGAGTGCAACAAAAGATGTCTAGAGTGCATTCAAACATGTTTAGAGTAAGTCGAAATATACTTAGAGAGCATCGAAACATGTTTAGAGTTTGTATAAGCACGTTTAGAGTTCGAATAACGTGTTTCTCCTACGTCCATTGCAAAGCCGGACGAGGAAGAAGCAATACTGTTGTCCTCTGCTATCTGGCAAGTTTCTAAAAGATTGACACTTTTGAATCAATTTGGTCGAATCACTTGTCCCCATCAACAGATTCCCTGCTGTTTTCTCCTTTCTACATTTCATTTGAGAAGAACTTTTTTTACCGGGTCGGCTTTCAAAATCGATACAAAAATGCACTCTAAACATGTTTCGACGCACTCTCAACATGTTTGGCTGTACTCTAAGCACGCACTCTAAACATGTTTGGATGCACTCTAATTATGTTTCGACGCACTCTAAACATGTTTTGAAGCACTCTAAAAATATTTAGACGCACTCTAAATATGTTTCGACGCACTCTAAAAATGTTTCAATCCACTCTAAACATGTTTGGATGCACTCTAACTATGTTTCGTGGCACTCTAAATATGTTTGGATGGACTCTAATTATGTTTCGATGCACTCTAAACCTGTTTGGACGCACTCTAAACGTTGTTTGGACGCATTCTAAACATCTTTTGTTGCACTCTAAACTTGTTTTGACACACTCTAAACATGTTTCGACGCATTCTAAACAAGTTTCGACGCACTCTAAACATGTTTGGATGCACTCTAAACATGTTTCGACGCACTCTAAACATGTTTGGATGCACTCTAAAGGTGTTTGTACGCACTCTAAACGTGTTTTGGTGCACTCTAAACATGTTTGTATGCACTCTAACTATTGTTTCGACGCACTCTAAACATGTTTGGATGCACTCTAAATATGTTTCGATGCACTCTTAATATGTTTCGAAGAATTTTAAACATCTTTTGTTGCACTCTAAACATGTTTTAACGCACTCTAAACATCTTTTGTTGCACTCTAAACATATCTAGGCGAAAACGTGATCAGATCACATTTTCGTCGTTTCTGCCCCATTTTTGACCCGAATTCAACCCGGTTTTTGCCTCCGAACTCAGAATTCAAAGCTCTTGCACACTATGCACAATGAACAGAAAATCTACTCTAGATCCACAATCAAATCATGCATAGCATCAAAGCAAACACGGATTCAAACGATTCAAATCCTATAACGTGCGTGATCGGGTTCTAACAAAATCATACAGAGAACCAGGCTCTTATACCACTGTTGGGTTTCCTGGGATCTCAAGAGCAAATCTAATTCCTAAGAGATCGGTTCTAGGGTCTGCGCAGCGGATGTAAAACAAAAATTTTGATTAAACCCTAAAACCTATCATGCATGATCTTGTAGAAACGTTAGAACGCTTACCTCAATCGATCTGGGGCCT
>NW_010965289.1:21299-22140 GCF_000463585.1 Tarenaya hassleriana | reverse complement strand
TTCCGATCACGTAAGGCAGGAAGAATACCTCATCCTCTACACGTATCCACACGGTGGAAAGGATTCCAACGGTTGGAACTTGTCTGCTAGGATTGAAGGACACGTTCTTCTTTGCGCAAGGGTTTCAGGGTTTTTTCTCTAGGTTTTTCCACTCTCAAAAACTCCCCAAAGGGTCTAAAAGTCGTCCTAGAGGCTTGAGAGGCGTTCCCTAAAGTTAATCCCATTTAAAACCCTAATTAGAACGAGTTTAGGAAATTCCGACGTCTGGACCGATGGTCCAGGCTTGGACCGATCGGTCTAAAGCTTTTTACGTGTGGACCGATCGGTCCATGATTTCGGACCGATCGGTCTGGAACATTTTCCGGACCGAGCAACATTTGCACATTACCTCTAGACCGAACGGTCCACGTGTCTGGACCGATCGGTCTGGGTTGGCTGGACCGATCGGTCCAGACCTTCTGGACCAGTCGGTCTGGCCTCGCTCCACCGGGATTTTCTCGTTTCTTCTCGTGCATTCGTCCTTTCCTATGTGTGATCCTATAGGCTCATCCGATATAGCAGTATAACCCAAAATCTCTTATTTCAGTTACACAAGAAATAGGCGGTCTCTAGCAAGACACTATGACTGCCTATCTCGAATAGAGTTTGTTCGTGATCCTAGAATGCCAGTGATGATTCCGGTTGATGATCTTTTTGTATCACGATATCATATGTCGAATATAAGGCATAGACAAGCCACCTTATCTGATTCGACTGCTTTCTCGTTCACTGAGTTCGACTGTCTAAAATAGACGACGTTCGTCTATAGTGCGGCCACACATTTCTACAGTCTCGCTCACAC
>NW_010965289.1:18931-21258 GCF_000463585.1 Tarenaya hassleriana | reverse complement strand
GGGCTAGCGATATCTCTCTGTTTTACGAGAGTACAAATCCCGTCTTGACTATCTACAATCCAGCACATGATTCGTTTCGTTCCTGATACACGCCTTTCTAATCCTCCTGTTACGCAGGACGTTTGACGTATTCAAAGTACGCAACTCCTCATGTTGGATTCTGTAGATATCTCAGGTCTTAGGATCCAATCATGGAACTGTCATATGAGATTCAAGTCAT
The DNA here is from genome assembly GCF_000463585.1 of Tarenaya hassleriana. Lineage (NCBI taxonomy): Eukaryota > Viridiplantae > Streptophyta > Magnoliopsida > Brassicales > Cleomaceae > Tarenaya > Tarenaya hassleriana. Next base: position 21,038 of record NW_010965289.1, on the reverse strand, counting down.
GATGCAAGTCCATGTCACAATCTCATGCGGGTCAATCCAGTATTCCGTTCTCCAACGAATATCTATGATTGTGATCGTATCCAATACCTATGATCATCTCTATGATCATCAATCACACATCATACTAGGCTTATTACATCATTATTCCCACAATGACATATGACTAGGGAGTTTAGTACCGTTCATAACAATACATGAATTTCATAACATATTTAAGTATGCAAAAACATATAATGAATAAAACACTCATCCATCAACTCATAGAAAGTGTCAATACATCAAATGTATCTATAAATAAAGCTCGCAAAACAGTACATCATAGAGCAATAAACCAACACTTAAATATCAATATATACTTGATCGATCATACTATTTTTAAAATGAGTTGTTTTTAAATTTTATACAAAAAATTTACATATTCTTTTAACCATATAACAAACCATTTTTCTTTAATTTTGGTCAACTCCTCGTCACTTATGTCACCATACGTGTTGTATACTTTTTCATCAAAAATCCTGCAAAACATGTAAATTGATTAATTGTAAACGAAATAATTTAGAAATAGTTTACGGTAGAAATAATTAAATGTATAAACGAACCTTTCAAAAGGTAGAACTTCTTCACAATTCAACAATACAAAAGTATGTACCACATGGTAGTCTTTTTCAGATAAATAGGCATCGCTAGCCTTACCACCACATCTTCCTTTTCTGTAAAATATATGGGGATATCTGCATTCGTCGGATAACTAGGGCTATCATCGCAATGGTATGATGTTCTTGTCCCTCTGCTCTTTGCTACCACATTATCTTCAAAATAATATGAGAAAAAGAATGATATTTCCTCATTGATATACTGTTCAGCGATTGATCCTTCAACAAAGACTTTCTGTTTTGCCTTTTTCTTCAAATGATACATAAATCTTTCAAACGGGTACATTCATCTAAACAAAATATATAATTAAACAATCATCAGTTATATAAATAAGTATGCATATATAAGTCCTATATTAATTAAACAATACACATTAATTATAAGCAATTGATGAATATGAAAAGGGTGTTTAATGGGGTTGATGTTATAATATGTAAGTCTAAGTATGTTTCAACACGTTTAGATTTAATCCTTATCAATTAAGTTAGAGGCCAGGGTCTGCATACATCGAAATTTTAACAGAGATTCTGCACGGTCCGTACTGAATTAAACACATCCGTGTTCGTCTTCAGACTACAAGTCATATTATAAATTCTCAGAAAAAAATTTGAATTGATATATATGTTTCGACGCACTCTGAACTTTGAATCTCTAAACTCTTGGCAAATAAACCTACATAGGGGGTGGGGGGTAAAGGGGAAAAATATAAAGGAGATAGGAGATGCGGAGATGGGAGATGGGAGATGGGAGATGGGAGATGGGAGACGAGTGACGGATGATGTGTTGGTTTAATGCTCTATGATGTACTGTTATGCGAGCTTTACTTAGATACATTTGATGTATTGACACTTTCTATAGTTTATGGATGAGTGTTTTGTTGGGATTCCTGGGATCTCATGAGCGAATCTAATTCCTAAGAGATCGATTCTAGGGTTGTGCAGCGGAAGTAAAACAAAAATTTAATAAACCCTAGAACCATGCTGCTATTGAAACGTAGAAACGTTAGAACGCTTACCTCAATCAATCCGGAGCCTGTATCAATCGAAGAACACGTCTGATCACGAAAGGCAGGAAGAATACCTCGCCCTCTACACGTATCCACACCACGGGATGGATTCCAACGATTGGAACTTGTCTGCTAGGACTCGAATCTCTATTCGGTTTGTACACTTCGAGAAAACGAGACTTAGAACTTGTTGAGCTTTTTGGATCTCACCAAAAACTCTCTAAGAACTGCCAAAGTCGGCTGCCCAAAGTCTCATGCGTCATTAGGGTTTTTAATCTCCTTCTTATAAAGTGATTTTACCCTAATTTCGGATCAATTACGAAAATACCCAGAGCCCAGAACGGACAGTCCAGAAATGCACGTGGACCGTCCGTTCCGGCAAGCAGAACGGACGGTCTGCGTTAGTGGACCGTCCGTTCCAGACCTTCTGGAACGGACAGACCGCGC
>NW_010965289.1:15460-18419 GCF_000463585.1 Tarenaya hassleriana | reverse complement strand
TCACACGGTCACATGGTACCATGTCACACGGTCACATGGATTTTGAAACATGATCCAGAATGCTAACATATATTTTTTTTGTAGCGCATTGATGAGACAATGTATGAGATACGACTCTGCGTTTTATAGAATTCGGTGACTTAAATAGGAAGCAATTACATGGTTAATGACACTATTTTCACGGAGCACATCAAGTGGTGGGAAAAATCAGGCGACTTTCCAATTTTAATTTGGGCGATCTCGGGTCCTACTTCAAAGGATATCTTCCACTTGGATGTGCAGGAACATCGTTGACTAACTTTTATTTCAGCTAATAATTTATCTCTTTTTTTTATGAACATTAAGTATAACATTCTTTTATTTGTTTATTAGAATACTAAGTTATAAATTTTTTATGTTTTTTGTTTATTTATATATGAAACTTTTTATAGAGTTAACAAAATATAGGTTGAAAATAGTAAACAAATGAATCCCACCGAAACTCTAAATTGTCAACTGTAACTTTTCTACACACTTGGATGATACTAGATTCCACCAGAAATATTGCATGTAAAAATTTTGGAGGGAAAATTTTGGAAGAAAAATTGTTAGAGAATAAAATTTGGATTTAGGTGTTTTAAACTCAAACTATTATCATGTTCACATGGTCACATGAGACCATATTGGTATGGTCACATGGTACCATATTCATATGGTCACATAGTACCATGTTCACATGGTCACATGGTGTCATGGTGTCATGGTATCACGGTGCCATCTATTTTCATGGAATTAAGAGTATACTAAAGAAGGAAGCGTTTGACGAAGTACTTCTTTTTTATTTGGAGAAATTGACATCATCGAGTTCAATACTTGAAAATTTGTTCGACAAAGTCTTCTAAGAAGAAGAAGAATGGAAAAGGTCTGATAAATGAAGAAGAAGTAGAAGATGAGCGAGCAAAAGAAGACGAAGAACAACAAGAACAAGAAGAACAACAATTATATGTGATAGTCCTTCTCAAGTACTTCAGGATGTTCTTGACGGCGATCCAGTGCGACTCACCTGGATCTGACTGGTATCTACTCGTAATGCTCAACGCGTAGGATACATCCGGTCGAGTACAAAGCATGGCATACATGATGGATCCAATTGCCGAAGCATATGGAATCCGGTCCATGTGTTCTCGCTCATCAGGTGTCGTAGGACACTGACTCTTGCAGAGAACTGTGCCACTGCTCATCGGTAAGGTTCCTTTCTTGGAATCTTGCATCTTGAACCGTTTCAAGACCTTATCGATGTAAGTACTCTGACACAATCCTAGAAGACGCCTTGATCTATCTCTATAGATCTTTATTCCTAGAATATAGGCTGCTTCTCCTAGGTCCTTCATAGAAAACTGCGTTCCTAGCCAAGACTTAACGTCTTGCAAGGTAGGAACGTCATTCCCTATTAGGAGAATGTCATCCACGTACAGCACTAGAAATACAACTGTGCTCCCACTGTCCTTCTTGTAAACACATGGCTCGTCTTCGTTCTGTGAGAAACCAAACTTTTTGATTGTCTCATCAAAGCGAAGGTTCCAGCTCCTTGAAGCCTGCTTCAGTCCATAAATGGACCTCTGAAGCTTGCACACCATCCTCGGGTTCCTTGGATCGACAAAACCTTTGGGTTGTGTCATGTACACATCCTCGGTCAAGTTCCCGTTAAGGAACGCGGTCTTGACATCCATTTGCCATATCTCATAGTCGTAATATGCGGCTATGGCAAGTAGGATCCTGATGGACTTCAGCATAACTACGGGCGAAAACGTTTCATCATAGTCAATACCATGAATCTGACGGAATCCCTTTGCCACAAGTCGTGCCTTATACGTGTGCACGTTGCCATCCATGTCGGTCTTCTTCTTGAAGATCCACTTGCATCCGATGGGTTTTATCCCTTCAGATGCATCAACCAGAGTCCATACTTGGTTGTCTGACATGGATTGCATCTCGGACTTCATAGCCTCGCGCCATTTTTCGGAGTCCGGACTCGCCATTGCCTCTGGGTATGTGGTGGGCTCGTCATGTTTTAATAACATGAGTTCCTCATTCCCATTCACGAGAAATCCATATCTCGTTGGCTCTTGGCGAATCCTGCCTGATCTCCGAGGTTCACTTGTCAAAGGTTGAGTCACAACCGGCAGTAAAATAGGTTGAACTTCTTCAACTTGTTCACTCGGCTCAGCGTCTACTTGCTGCTCTCGAACTTCCTCACGTTCGATCCTACTCCCACTGACTCTTTTGGAGACGAACTCTCGCTCCATAAAAGTCGCATTCCTGGCAATGAACACCTTGTTCTCTGCCGGAATTAGAAGTAGTAACCCTTAGTTTCCTTAGGGTAGCCTACAAATAAACACTTATCAGACTTGGAAGATAACTTATCAGTCATCTGACGCTTCACGTAAGCGTCGCAACCCCAAATTCTGACAAACGATAACGCGGGACGCTTCCCTGTCCATATCTCATATGGTGTCGTTTCAGCCGACTTCGTTGGACTCCTGTTCAGCAGGTATGCAGCGGTCTCTAAAGCATAGCCCCAGAAGGACTTCGGAAGATCTATCTGACTCATCATAGACCGAACCGTGTCTAACAGTGTTCGGTTCCTCCGTTCTGACACGCCGTTCCACTGTGGCGTTCCAGGAGGAGTTAATTGTGATACAATACCACAATCAACCAGATAGTCAGTGAACTCTTGGCTCATATACTCGCCACCACGATCAGATCGAAGTGTCTTGATCGTCTTGCCAAACTGGTTCTGTACTTCGTTTCTGAAAGCCTTGAACATTTCAAGTGTTTCAAACTTATGTCTCATCTAATAGACATAACCGTATCGACTGAAATCATCAATGAACGTAACGAAATACAGATAATGTCGAGTTCGAAGGCTGATCATTCAAGACATAACCGTATCGACTGAAATCATATATGGCCTAGACGG
>NW_010965289.1:10139-14539 GCF_000463585.1 Tarenaya hassleriana | reverse complement strand
GTACTTTTCAGTACGCGCTAGGTCCTCAAACATGGTCTTAAGCTGATTGATCATATCAAAAAGGCTCTTCCCCTCAAACTGCCTCTGCAGATTCGGGGCCATGCTTCCCAACATGAGACAGGAGATCTCATTGTTGTCAATCTGATGCTTCCGCCAAGCATCCTTGATGGCTCTCGTGGCATTGGCCGCAGGCTCTGGTGTAGAGCCCCTTCCAGGATGTATGACTTCTTGTCGTGCTTGAGAACTATTCTCTAGTTACGATACCAGTCTAAGAAGTTCGTCCCAGTCAATTTATCCTTCTCAAGGATAGATCGCATCGTCAAACTCGGTACGCTACCGGTTGACGCCATGTCCTACAAAAGAGACAAAACAGAACGAACAAAACAAATGCAGATTCTATTAATGATCTACTACCAGCTAGTCCATCATCAATCAGTGTCAATCTATCTATGATCCACTACCAGCTAGTCCATCATCAAACAATGACAACCTAGATGCAAAGATGAGCTATATTCCCATAAAGAAAAATAACCCTACAATAAATTTCTATATGGGACTAAGATCCGTATTTCACATAAGAACAAGTTTTTACACTCAGTCTTATGCTATTTAGGTAGACATCTAATGTCAATCACATCCAATGTGATTCTTAGATCCTTTATGAGACTTGTGATATCAAATATCACTGCATACTCGTCTCATCTGTACCATTAAGTTTCAAGTCAAAACTTGACAACTTAACCCAAGATAAACCATATTCAAGCTGTAGGAACCACGATTTCCTACCCTGCCTCACAAAGATAATCCGGCACGCTCAGCTTTGGCATGACCCGTGTTACGGACGATCGATGCCTTGACAGACGCTCTAGTAATGGGAGGTACACACTTAGCATTACATAAACAAGGGATTTTCGAAACCGCACCTAGATCAAACATCTACTTTCAAGCTATGAGAACCACCATTTCTCCATCTTGCCTCACCAAGATAATACGACACACCCAGCTTTGGCATGGCACATGACACGTACGATCGAGGCCTTGACAAGTGCTTTACTTATAGAGCTTCTAGATCTAACCGGTTTCTGTGCAACGATTGTTCATAATCCGAATAGACCATCCATTCGATTATGCAATCCCAATCCCAGAGCTCCAACTCAATCAAGCATATCTAATATCTCGATTAAGTTACACGCATTCATTCACTATGGACCATCCATAAGAATAAATCATGTCTATTTGATTCACAGTTGATCAAATTATGCAACGATTGCGTAATCGGACATCGAAAACGGAATTTTTCGGAATCTGGACTTCGGACCGTCCGTTCCAGGTGTGGAACGGACGGTCTACGTTTGAGAACGGACGGACCAGCCTTGGAGAATAGACTGGAACGGACAGTCCATAAGAGTAGAACGGACGGTCCGCAAATTAACGTGGAACGGACGTTCCATGAGCTGGAACGGACGTTCTGACATTCAGAACGTCCGGTCCAGGTTCGCGGTCCGATTTCTTCCGTTCTGCCCAGGGATTGTCCGTCACCCCTGGACCGTCCGGTCTGGCTTACCCAGAACGGACGGTCTAGGGTCCTTCAACGTGATCAGATCACGTTCCGCAGTGTTCTCAGCCCCGATCAGACCCGAAACTGATCCGAATTCTTCTGGGAACCCAAAATTCGAACTTCTGCACTCTATGCAACATGAAACATGCAATCTACACTAGATTCAATCATCAAACATGCATAGAAATCAAAGCAAACATGGATTCAAACAATTCAAATCCTAAAACATGCGTGATCGGGTTCTACGAAATCAAAACAGACCAACCAGGCTCTGATACCACTGTTGGGTTTCCTGGGATCTCATGAGCGAATCCTATTCCTAAGAGATCAATTCTAGGGTTTGCGCAGCGGATATAAAACAAAAATTGATAAACCCTAGAACCATGCTTCTATGAATCGTAGAAACGTTAGAACGCTTACCTCAATCGATCAGGGGCCTGTATCAATCGAAGAACACGTCTGATCACGAAAGGGAGGAAGATTACCTCGCCCTCGTAAAACAAAAATTTAATAAACCCTAGAACCATCCTGCTATTGAAACGTAGAAACGTTAGAACGCTTACCTCAATCGATCTGGGGCCTGTATCAATCGAAGAACACGTCTGATCACGAAAGGCAGGAAGAATACCTCGCCCTCTACACGTATCCACACCACGGGATGGATTCCAACGATTGGAACTTGTCTGCTAGGACTCGAATCTCTATTTGGTTTGTACACTTCGAGAAAACGAGACTTAGAACTTGTTGAGCTTTTTGGATCTCACCAAAAACTCTCTAAGAACTGCCAAAGTCGGCTGCCCAAAGTCTCATGCGTCATTAGGGTTTTTAATCTCCTTCTTATAAAGTGATTTTACCCTAATTTCGGTTCAATTACGAAAATACCCAGAGCCCAGAACGGACGGTCCAGAAATGCACGTGGATATACAAGTCTGGACTTAGTGGACCGTCCGTTCTGGACTTCCGGTCCGTCCGTTCCAGACCCTTCTGTCTCGGTTTTTCGTCGTTTCCTCGTTCGGTTTCGTCCTTCCCTGCGTGTGTGACCCTGTAGGCTCATTCGACATAGCAGTATAACCCGAAATCCCTATTTCGGATATACAAGTCATAGGCGGTCTCTAGCAAGACACTATGACTACCTATATTGAATAGAGTTGGTTCGTGATCTTACGAACACCAGTGATGATTCCGGCTGATGATCCTTTTGTATCGCGATATCATATGTCGAACATAAGGCATGGACAAGCCACCTTATCTGATTCGACAGCTTTCTCGTTCACTGAGTTCGACTGTCTGAAATAGACGACGTTCGTCTATAGTGCGGCCACACATTTCTACAGTCTCGCTCACACGAGGGGGCCCAGCGATATCTCTCTCTTTTACGAGAGGTACAAATCCCGTCTTGACTATCTACAATCCAGCACATGATTCGTTTCGTATTTGATACACGCCTTTATAGTCCTCCTGTTACGCAGGACGTTTGACGTATTCAAAGCACGCAACTCCTCATGTTGGATTCCGTAGATATCTTAGGTCTTAGGATCCAATCATGGAACCGCCATATGAGATTCAAGTCATGACACTAGTCCATGTGACAATCTCATGCGGGTCAATCCAGTATTCCGTTCTTCAACGAATACCTATGACAGTGATCGTATCCAATACCTATGATCATCGCTATGATCATCAATCACACATCATACTAGTCTTATTATGTCACCATTCCCACAATGACACAAGACTAGGGAGTTTAGTATCATTCATAATGATACATGGATTTCATAACAGATCTAGTATGCAAGAACATGTCATCGAATGTATCTAAAGAAAGCTCATAAACAGTACATCATAGAGCACTAAACCAACATGTTTGATTCATTTCTAGGGTTTGGTTTCTAGGTTTCATGCAGTGGAAGAATAATCTAAAACCTAGTCAAACGTCATACGCAACCAAACGTACAAAAGAACCCGAAAGAATGTGTATATCACCGAGGGTATCGAATACTTACCTCTATATCAATCTGGGGCACGTTTTAATCACCTAGAACTGAAAATACAGCTCCTCTACACATATCCACACCGGTGGGAAGGATTCCAAACGGTTTGGAACGGATCTGCTAGGATTTGTGAAGAGAAAACGAAGTCCGGGACTTGAAATCGATATTCTGGGCTTTAGAACTCAAGAAAACTCTTCTCTCAAGCTCTAGAATGAGTCTGGGATGTCTAAGGTTGATTCACTAGGGTTTGGGGCGACTCCCATGCTTAGGTTGCCAAAACCCTAAAATTCGGACCGACCGGTCTAGTTCCTAGACCGGTCCATCTGGCCTTCGGTTTGGACCTCTCAGTCTTGGACATCAGAATGGCTAGATCGACCGGTCTAGAGCCAGACCCGACTGATCTAGCCGTCTAGAATACTTCCATCTTCCGATGCTCGTTCCGACATCCCGTATTCTTTCTCGCATTCAACTCTTCACATATAGTTCATCCCTAATGGTGTGTGACCCTGTAGGCCCATTCGCAGTGGTAGTGACTTCGGAAACCTTTCCCGAATCACAAATCGTGGTTAGTCTCAGAGGTCTGGACCGTCCGGTCTAGGAGTAGACCGAACGGACCGGAGGATCTAGTCCGAACGGACCAAACTGTTGGACCGAACAGACTAGAGAGTCCAGTCCGAACGGACCAAGTGTTGGACCGAACGGACTGACTCGTCGGACCGAACGGACCTAGTTATGTGACTGGTTCGAACGGACTACTAAGCAGTCCGTTCAGTCTGGGTTTCGGATTTAATTTTAAAAGTCCGGATCTAGGGTTAATCACTTGAATAAGAGGAGATTAATAACCCTAACAC
>NW_010965289.1:9543-9857 GCF_000463585.1 Tarenaya hassleriana | reverse complement strand
CATCCGCTGCGCAAACCCTAGAACTGATCTCTTAGGAATTAGATTCGCTCTTGAGATCCCAGGAAACCTAACAGTGGTATCAGAGCCTGGTTGCTCTGCATGATTTTGTTAGAACCCGATCACGCACGTTTTAGGATTTGAATTGTTTGAATCTGTGTTTGCTATTGATGCTATGCATGATTTGATTATGGATCTAGGGTAGATTTCATGTTCTTTGTTGCGTAGTGTGCAAGAGGCTTCTGTTCTGAGTTCACAAGCGAAAATGGGGTCGAATTCGGATCTGAATCGGGACCGAAACGACGAAGAACGTAATA
>NW_010965289.1:6708-9533 GCF_000463585.1 Tarenaya hassleriana | reverse complement strand
TCGGATCTGAATCGGGACCGAAACGACGAAGAACGTGATCTGATCGCGTTTTTCCGCCTAGACCGAACGGTCTGGTCCCCTGGACCGGACGGTCTAGGGTTTGTCGTTTCCCTGGACTAAATGACCCAGTCTGTTCGGACCAAGATGTTGGACCGAACGGACTAAGGTGCGTAGACCGAACGGACTGCTTAGCCAGTCCATCCGATCTAGGTCACTAGTCCGAGAGAGAAGGACCGAAGGGGCAAGAGTCCGGACCATTGGTCTGGACCGAACGGTCTGGAGAGTCAGACCGAACGGATTGAAGAGTCAGTCCGAACGGACTGACCATTCCAGACCGAACGGACCGACTATGATCCGAAGACCGAACCGCCTAGACCGATCGGTCTAGGCCTAGACCGAACGGTCTAGGACCTGACGCTTCACCAAAATTTGATTTTGCGTCTCGGGATCTGGTTTGAGCAATCGTTGCTTAAAACCGATCAACTGTGATTCAGAATAACATGATTCTCTCTTATGGATGGTCCATAATGAATGAGTGCATGTAACTTAATCAAGATATTATATATGTTTGATTGAGTGGGAGTTTCGGGATTGGGATTGCATAATCGATTGGATTTTCCATTCGGATTATGAATAATCGTTGCACATAAACCGGTTAGATCTAGGAGCTCTACGAGTAAAGCACTTGTCAAGGCCTCGATCGTACGTGTCATGGGCCATGCCAAAGCTGGGTGTGCCGTGCTATCTTGGTGAGGCAAGATGGAGAAATGGTGGTTCTCATAGCTTGAAAGTAGATGCTTGATCTGAATGTGGTTTCGAAAATCCCTTATTTATGTAATGCTAAGCGTGTACCTCCCATTATTAGAGCGCCTGTCAAGGCATCGATCGTCCGTAACACGGGTCATGCCAAAGTTGAGCGTGCCGGATTATCTTTGTGAGGCAGGGTGGGAAATCGTGGTTCCCACAGCTTGAACATGGTTTACCTTAGAGTAAGTTGTCAAGTTTTGACTTGAGACTTAACGGTACAGATGAGACGAGTATGCAATGATATTTGATATCATAGTCTCATAAAAGGATCTAAGAGTCACATTGGATGTGATCGACATTAGATGTCTACCTAAATAGCATAAAGATGGGTGTAACAGTCCATTCTTATGCGAAATATGGATCTTAGTCCCATATAGAAAATTATTATAGGGTTATATTTCTGTATGGGAATATAGCTCATTTTTCATCTATGTTGTCATTGTTTGATGATGGACTAGCTGGTAGTAGATCATAGATATGTAGATGATACGTGTGTACGGAGTCTAAAATATATAACCCGATTCACAACTCACCGCAAGGATACGGATCGTCGCAACACGGGGTCGAACACAAGGACCGGTTGCTAAATCCAAATCTAAATTGAAAATAGATCAAAGTAAGCAAGCAAGTGATGATGTAAATATGTAGAATCTATGGAAAACGAGTGACCTATCAAACAAGGATGACTACGGGTATTGGGATCTTATTCGCGTGTATGGGTATTTACTAAGCATGCGAGAATAACGACATCGTACTTGTATTCGGGAATCATCAAGCAACAAGAATAGAGAATTCACCTCTCGATCTACTAACTCACTACCTAGAATAACTCGTCAATCTCTCGATCTATTCAAGTTAACCTTAGATGCATGAAGAACGCTATCATCAACCCTAAATCGATTAAACCATATCTCTATGTGAATAATACGATCTATCCTATTGATTTTGATCCGAAACAAACCCATATCTCTATGTAGTTCAGAATCCCTATCTACAGAGTAACTCGTCAATCTCTCGATCTATTCAAGTTAACCCTAGGTGCATAAAGAACTCTATCATCAACCCTAGATCGATTAAGCCATATCTCTATGTGAATAATACGATTCATTCATCAATCTCGATCCGAAACTAAACCCATATCTCTATGTGATTTAGAATCTCAAAATATTGGCCAAGTGATTAGCAAGCACCAATAGAAAGAAAGCATAGATCGATAAACCGAAACAAGCATAACGTCGAAATCCAAGTTAGGGTTCAAACATACCCAAAACACATACGAATCCCTAACCCTTAGCCGTGGATCTACTCACGGTTCATAGAAAACAACAAAAAGCTCATAAAGAAAGAGATAAAAGAGAGGAAAGAAAGTCTCATGCAGATGTGTAGTCTCCACGATCGAATCTTCCTTCTTCTTCCCGAAATCCCGTGAACTTCTATTCTTCTCTCACCAAAAGCTCTCCAAAAATCTATCTCTAAGTGTTCTCTAAGGGTCTCTGATGTTCTAGGACGTGGCTAGGGCTTTTTTATAACCCTAGGGCGGCTCCCAAGAGTTCTATTCCCGATAGAACGCTGAAAATCGCGAAACAGGATTTTAGACTGGATCCGGACTGATTCCAGGTGGATCCGGACCGGATCCAGATTCCTGGGCTCGAGCTCAGCTGTCTTGATTCGGACCGGATCCAGTTGGATCCGGCCCTGCACTGGCAGTTTTCTGGTCTTCACGATTTCGTTCATATCTTTCAGCTCCAGTGTCGGATTTATACGATTTTGGTGTCTACGCGAAGCTCTTGAAGTGCTCTTTCCAATGGAGTCTCGCATGATTTGGACTTCTGTAGAGAATGTTATTGATGTCGCAACATGAGTACCTCATCCGGACTTCTTCTTTAACGCTCCAAATGGCTCCTTTTCGAGTCCAATCATCTTCGAAACCTGTAATCTGCAAAACTAAAGCACAACCGGGTTTTTGTGTCCTAGCACGCCTAGAATGTCTATGAATGCATGTGATTATCCCGTAAAAC
>NW_010965289.1:4815-6473 GCF_000463585.1 Tarenaya hassleriana | reverse complement strand
TCAAAAGCAGAACATCCATCCAATACCAGTTTCCCGAGAAACGTACCCAAACCGGTCTACTATGATCTTCCTACCAAAGACTAATCTACCTAGCCATGGGATTTTTATTGCCATCTAGAACCCGTTAGAATCCCTACAACTCACCAGGCCTATTTCCGAACCTATCCTTATCTCAACTTAGCCTTTTCGATCTTAGTTCTACTTTGTACCTAGATTTTTACCTTACTGCAGAATTTCTCTATTGAACACTAGCACCTCGGGTTTCTAGGACGTTGAAGTTGAAGGACATCATTTTTCTCTTCTCTCTCCTTTTTTTTTTCTTTTCTTCTGTACATTTTTTTTCTTCTTATGCGATGTCCGACCCACAACTTAGACCCGAACCATCAATCGATGCACTCATGTCCTCGAACGATTTTCGTTGACGAGATTCTGACAGCGGAGTGTTGAGATGCTTTATTTTCCCAAGGCATTTGTTGAACTAGATTTCATCGACCTGCAAGACTCGGAAAAGGTTCTAAACGAAACGTATAACCTGGATATAGTCGTTTCAACTCCGTAGGTTCCAAACAACAACCTCATCCCACAAACTATATATAGAAAGTCTGGAGAACTATCAATTCAACACGGTTCAACCACGCTCTACAAAGTCACTAGATCATCAAGATATTCCTACTCTATCATCCCACAAATCTTCCAAATGATGTTCAAAACGGACGTCCGAGGTATGCACGTGAACCTATATGAACCTATATCTATATGTCATATGCAATCATGCAAACCTAGCAAAAATCATCTACATGGAAAAAAGAAAAAGAAAACGTGAATGCAGCTAATGCAAAGTGATATGCAAAAGTAAAAAATTTTCCTAAGTCTATATGCCATGATAAAATGCACCTAAACTGAATGAAATCCTAAATATATAGGCCTGAACGTGTGAAGGATCTATCCATCCCCCCAGACTTGAACCATACACCGTCCACGGTGTAGACTCTCGTCCGAAGAAGTAGAATCGAAAACGACATATGAAAAGAACTAATAAGAGGGGTAGAGAAGCTTAGCTCTGCGGAATTCGTTCGCTCGCAATGAAGTTAACTCACGTCAAACGCAAGAGCTCTCACTCACTCTATGAACCAGAATCTATCCAATCGTCGTCTCTCGGAAAATGATACTCATCTCTCGTGTATCGGTATGAACGCTCATAGAAAAACAAACGTTACCCAAAAAATAACATAGAGGCTCGCATATAGATGAAGAAATCCAGAGTATATAAAATCCGAGTCCCAGTAGTACATCAGAAAGGCCTACTACATCACTACTAAAACGGATAAGGGGAAACGCCTACCTGATCAGGGAACTAAGTGTCCGTCGGTGCATCGTCTCGGTCGTCCTCCATAGGTGCCGGTGGCTGCTCGTCGGGGAATAGTCGGCTGCGGAATCCATGGAACTCCGCGTATAGGGCGTCATGCTGGAGTCTGAGTGCCTGCATCTGGTAGATGAGCTGGGAAGAAGTCCCGCACCATCTGGTGTACATGGTCGTCATCTCTGAGTCGATATGGCTCCGCATATCTGAGACGGCTTTGTCTAAGGCGCCTCTCGTGTCGAGCATCGCCTGATACATGAACCTCTGGAAGTCGTCCTGAGGCTGGAGTGTTTAGCCG
>NW_010965289.1:2225-4804 GCF_000463585.1 Tarenaya hassleriana | reverse complement strand
TGGAATCGGAGTCCGTCAATGGAGATCGGTGGTAAGTGAATGTTCGGCAAGGTGAAACGCTGGCTGGTGCCCTGCTGGTCATAGTACAACCAGAGATGGTTGCCCCGAATGGTCTCCAACGAAAATTTGCTGCGCAGAGCAGCCAAGTCGAGAACTGTAACGCCCTTGAGGCGGGAACGCTCGTACCGTCCGACGTTCACGCCAACTCTTCTCGCAATCATGGTGACAAGGCCGCCGCATCGGACATAGACGCCTGAGTCTGAGCGGGCTATCTGATGTAGGTGTAGAGCGACCCGCGATGCTAAATCAACCTGTCCCATGCCCCAATCGTCCCCACCATAGATAGGGGATAAGGCGTACCCGATGAAAAGCAGCTCGGTCTGGTTAAGCCCTCCAGGCTCTGTCTTGCCGAAGACGACGTGAGCAAGGAACATGTGGAAGTATCTGATCGTCGGATGTCGGATCCACGTGGACTTGAGGAGGCTGAGCTTGAAGCGCTTGGATCCGATGTCTCTCCAGAATGCTTTGAGTCGGTCTGGGTGTATGGAGGGCAAGGTTGCTGTAGCTCCGTGAGGAACGCCCAGGATGTCGGCGAACTGTGCCATCGTGAGGCGGTACTGCTGGCCTGCTATCCAAAAAGCCATGTAGCCTCGATGTGCCTCGCCAGTCGGGGGTATGAATAGGCGGAGTGAGCCAAGAAACTCCGCGGTCAGCTGGCGGTATGTGTCCTCTCGCATGTGTAACAGGCTTTCCCAATGAATCCTAGCGCATAGCTCACGCACTGAGTCATAAAACCCTAGCCGACTGATCTCCGTGCTCGCAAACTTCGTGTTCCGGATGACTTGATAAAAGGCGCCAACACGCTCCTGCATCTCCGGTGATGGGAAGAGGAATCGCTGTGTGTTGTCCAGATCATGTACGCTGGGAGTGTACGGGCTGAGCTCGGTGATCGTGTTCTGGCCCGTCTCAAATTCTTCCAGAAGCGGTATATGGTCAGTGTAGTCCGGGTTGTGGCGGTTCCTGGTCTTCCTGGTGGCCATCTGAAACTCAAAGACAAGTAGAGTGAGCACGGTCGAAACCGCGGTGAAAACGCGCAAAAGCGCGCAAAGAGCTCAGAGGCTGGATCCGGCCCGTTTCCAGGTGGAATCGGTCCGGATCCAGGTTCGTCTTCTCCGCCTGAGCTGAGTCTCGATCCGGTCTGGATCCAACTGGATCCGGTCCGGATCCAATCGCAGCGAACTCAGATCGAAAATCTCCGAAAAAATCTGCAAAATCTGACCAAAATCAAGCATCCAAATGTATGGGCAATGTGAATCTAACCTATTCTCATCATAATCGACCCATAATACCTATCCAAAACCACGAAATCATCTCCACAATCAAATCTCCCGAAACCTCTTATGAACCCTAGCAACCCAAATTCGAAAATCACTCATAATAAAACAATGTTTGAGCCATGAAATAGGTAGGGAGGCATACCTGGGTGTCGTAGATGTGGAATCGGGTTGAGTAAGAGGCGAGAGTGGGAGGGCCGAATCGAGAGAGAAAACCTAAGTGAGGGAGAGCTGAGTTCGGCCCTCTTAAGTAGAATCGCGAATTTGGATTCGGTCCGATTCCAGGTGGATCCGGTCCGGATCCAGATGAACGTACCTGGTCCGTGTCTGAAGTGGATCCGGTCCGATTCCAGGTGGAATCGGTCCGGATCCGGTGTCTGTGAAACTTCACTTTCGTTCCCAATTTTCGCGGAATGACCTGCAACTCGTGATCTAGACGTCTACACACCGGGGAAAACACCACGTAGGCTCCCCAAATCCAAAAACCTCATGTCTAATGCAACTAAAAGGGTCCAAAAGTCCAAAACTCCTAAAACTATACAAAGACCTCGGGTTGCCTCCCGAGAAGCGCTTCTTTATGGTCGATAGCTAGACCTTGTATGAGCTCAGGCTGATGGTGGTAATTCGAGAGGAAGAACGCCTCTCTCGGCTATAGGATCAGCTGGGTTATACAGCTTCAGACGTTGCGCATTTACCTTGAACGTGCTACCCTTGCTGTCGTATAGTTCCACCGCTCCGTGGTCGAAAACTCGATGGATCTTGAATGGGCCGGACCACTTGGACTTCAGCTTTCCTGGAAATAATCGCAATCGAGAGTTAAAGAGAAGGACAAGATCACCTGAGCGGAATGAGCGCTGAATAATGTGTCGATCGTGCCATTTCTTCGTTCTGTCCTTGTAGATCTTCGGGTTCTCGTATGCATCAAGTCTGATCTCCTCAAGATGGTGTAACTGGAGTACGCGTTTCTCTGCAGCGGTCTTCATGTCATAGTTGAGCGCCTTGATTGACCAATATGCTTTGTGCTCGAGTTCAACCGGTAGATGACATGCTTTTCCGTAGACTAATTGGAACGGTGTCATACCAATCGACGTTTTGAAGGCCGTTCGGTAAACCCATACCGCATCGTCTAGCTTCTGTGACCAATCCTTGCGTGATTTAGCGACGGTCTTCTCCAGAATGGACTTGATCTCCCGGTTAGAAATCTCCACATGTCCACTAGTCTGAGGATGATATGGAGTAGCAATC
>NW_010965289.1:0-834 GCF_000463585.1 Tarenaya hassleriana | reverse complement strand
GCATTACATAATCCAAAGGGCATACGACGATAAGAAAACGTGCCATAAGGACAAGTAAAGGGGGTCTTCTCCTGGTCGCTCGGGTGAATGGGGATCTGGAAGAGTCCCGAGTAACCGTCTAGAAAGCAAAAGTACGAGTGGAGTGCAAGTCTCTCTAACATCTGATCAATAAAAGGCAAAGGAAAGTGATCCTTACGGGTGTTGGAGTTCAACTTACGATAGTCGATGCACATCCTCCATCCCGTGACCGTCCGCGTAGGAATAAGCTCGTTCTTCTCGTTCTGGATCACAGTCATGCCTCCCTTCTTGGGTACAACCTGCACAGGACTCACCCACGTACTATCCGAAATAGGGTATATAATACCCGCATCTAACAACTTCATCATCTCTTTCCTAACTACCTCTTTCATCGTCGGATTCAAAATCTCAGAATATTGGCCAAGTGATTAGCAAACACCAATAGAAAGAAAGCATAGATCGATAAACCGAAACAAGCATAACGTCGAAATCCAAGTTAGGGTTCAAACATACCCAAAACACATACGAATCCCTAACCCATAGCCGTGGATCTACTCACGGTTCATAGAAAACAACAAAAATCTCATAAAGAAAGAGATAAAAGAGAGGAAAGAAAGTCTCATGCAGACGTGTAGTCTCCACGATCGAATCTTCCTTCTTCTTCCCGAAATCTCGTGAACTTCTATTCTTCTCTCACCAAAAGCTCTCCAAAACTCTGTATCTAAGTGTTCTCTAAGGGTCTCTGATGTTCTAGGACGTGGCTAGGGCTTTTTTATAACCCTAGGGCGGCTCCCAAGAGTCCTATTCCCGATAGAA
>NW_010965288.1:0-1520 GCF_000463585.1 Tarenaya hassleriana | reverse complement strand
AGCATGCGCAGATTCACAAAAGGTAACAAGTCGATTGACGATCTCATGCACTTCTACAAAATCAAAGCCGATGAGTTGGCTCTCCTCGGCAAACCAATCGACCACGAAGATCTTGTGGATCTAATTCTATCCGGACTTGGTGATGAGTATCGTTCGGTGAAAGACGCAATCAATGCTCGTGACCTCCCGATCTCTTTTGTCGAGCTCCATGAAAAGCTCTTAAACCATGAGTCGACATTGCTTGGATCAGACGCTGCTGCGGTCATCTTTCCTGTCACGGCGCATAACACCCAAACCCGATTTGCTCATCGCCCACAATGGAACTCTGCACCGAAACAACCAGGAGACTCGGCTGGCTATCGCCCACGCAAACCACATGGTTATCAAGGGAAATGTCAGCTTTGTGGCACGCAAGGTCACAGCGCTCGTCGCTGTCACCTTTATCAGCCTCCCTCTGGTCCAGCTCCGCCGATGCAACCTCCCTCTTCCTGGCAACCTCGGGCCCACAACACAACAGTCTCCTCCATGCCCAACTCTCCGACGTGGCTTGTAGACTCGGGTGCCTCGCACCACATTACATCTGACTTGGCGAATCTTTCCTTTCATGCACCGTACTCCGGCGGTGACGACGTATTGCTTGGAGACGGTTCTGGCCATACCATAACTCACACGGGTTCTACCTCCCTTACCTCACACTCTCGACCTTTTCATCTCTCTAACGTCCTTTATGTCCCAAACCTACGTAAAAATTTGATCTCCATTCATAAACTATGCACCACTAACCGTGTCTCTGTTGAATTCTTCCCTTTGCATTTTCAGGTGAAGGATCTCGCCACGGGGGCACCTCTCACGACGGGACTACTCAAGGACGGAGTGTATGAGTGGCCAACCCTACCGTCCTCCAAACCTTTACCATCTTCTAATGCCTTGTCCAAAATAAAGACCACGTTGCTTGAGTGGCACTCTAGACTAGGCCACCCATCAACCGAGGTTCTTCGTCGAGTCATTCATAAGTTTTCCCTTCCAATGTCACCTTTTACTCAAAAGGATTTGTTGTGTGAACCATGTGCTATTAATAAAAGTCACAAGCTTCCCTTCTCCACCTCTACTCTAAAATCCTCTCGCCCCCTTGAACTCATTTTTTCGGATGTGTGGAGCTCACCTATTGAATCCGTTGATGGCTACAAATATTACTTAATATTTGTTGACCATTACACGAGGTACACATGGTTCTTTCCCATCGTTCGAAAGTCTCAAGTCGCGGATGTTTTCCGAAAATTTCATGCTTTGGTCGAAAACCGTTTCAACCATAAAATTCAAACCCTTTACTCGGACAATGGTGGAGAGTACATAGCTCTTCGCTCATACCTCTCTTCTCATGGTATTACCCACCTCACAACACCACCACACAGCCCCGAACATAATGGGGTTTCCGAAAGGAAACACCGTCACATTATGGAAACGGGACTCACACTTCTTACCCACGCATCCATGCCTCTCACTCTTTGGACATTCTCCTT
>NW_010965287.1:0-1521 GCF_000463585.1 Tarenaya hassleriana | reverse complement strand
ATATTCTAAAAGATTTACCATAATAATATATTTTTAGAATATTCTCTGTATATTTCTATTGGATAATATCATTTTAGAGACTAAAGTTTCCATTACCCGAAGTGATCATCGGAATCAACAATAATATGTTTTATGTGTTATGAATTTGGTAGATTCAATTCAATTGAGATTTCGGGAATTTGTTCTTTTGTTTTGTTTATTAATTAATTAATTAATAAGAAAAACATTTGTACAGACATTTTTATTAAACCAAAATAAACCGATCTACGAAGATCCGGTTTGATGTCTGTCTCATGTACTAAACTCGGGTTTGTGAGAGCGCGTTATAATACACTGTATTGCTTTTGGCGAATTTTCTCGAGAAACAAACGGAGAATTTCGGGCGAAGACGACGAAGATGGAGACAGGACAAGCCAGAGATCCGAAGAGTTTGTTGGTCGGTCTGTTACTGCTGAGTTTGGTCGGAAGAATTTCGTCCCTCTCCGTGACGGTGAACAACGTAGAATGCGTCTATGAGTACGTTCTCTACGAAGGCGACACTGTGTCGGGAAATTTCGTCGTCGTCGACCATGATATCTTCTGGGGTTCGGATCACCCTGGTCTTGATTTCGAGGTAAGTCAATTACTTGATCTTTCCTCGATGTTTGATCTGATAATTCCGATGGGTAAAGTTGATTTCATCTTAATTCCTGGTAAATTTTGGAACAATTTGAGTTCTTTTGTAAAAAAAAAGGATCAATTTGGTCTCTTTGTGTTTTCCAAGATTCTGACCCTTTTGGTGATCTAAGATGGGTCTTGATGAATTAGGGTTTTCTGCGAATCAGGGTAGATCTTGTGTATTATTGTTTATGATTTAGGTACTCTCTTCGTAAATGAACAACCTGTTTGGTTTTTCTGGGAATTACGGATAATCTCTGGTTTTGGACCAGAGAATTATCTGAGAAGTGACGGAGAGACTAAAGTATTTGTTTCACGTGATCAAGTGTAAATCTGTTTAGGGTTTGACATCCATGATTATGGCATTGTAGTTTGTATACAAACACATTCCAAGTTGTGGCTTGTGTATGTCTCATGCATTAGATTTGCCTGTTCTAATCGAAATGAATGGTGGTTTGTCACAATTCTTCATCGAATTCTGATGATGGGTCTGAATAAAAGCTCTGTCCCTCATGACTCTTTTGTCATGTTTAGGATTGGGGAATTTGGATCTCTCTTTTAGTCATAGCTTGACTTTACGAATCGTGTTGAGATTGCTGAATCATGTTTCATCAACTGGGCGTGGGTTTATGATCAAGTCGGCTATCGTTTTCATTAATGTAATTTTGAGTTTTTTGCTTTTTCCATACAGGTCTCATCCCCTGCAGGGAATGTCGTACACAGTTTAAAAGGAACATCTGGAGATAAGTTCGAGTTCAAGGCACCGAAAAGTGGGATGTACAAATTCTGCTTCCACAACCCCTACTCTACACCGGAAACTGTCTCCTTTTATATCCACGTCGGTCATATTCCCAATGAACACGA
>NW_010965286.1:0-1522 GCF_000463585.1 Tarenaya hassleriana | reverse complement strand
AGTGCGTCGAAACATGTTTAGAGTGCATCCAAACAGACTTAGAGTGCATCAAAAGGAACTCTAAACATGTTTCGACGCACTCTAAATATGTTTCGACGCACTCTAAAATTGTTTTAGTGCACTCTAAACATGTTTGTATGCACTCTTAATATGTTTCGATGCATTTTAAACATGTTTGGATGCGCTCTGAATATGTTTTGACGTGCTCTAAACATGTTTCGATGAATTCTAAACATCTTTTGTTGCACTCAAAACATGTTTCGACACACTCTAAACATGTTTTGACGCATTCTAAAAAAGTTTCGATGCAGTCTAAACATGTTTGGATGCATTCTAAAAGTGTCTGGACGCACTGTAGATGTGTTTGGACACACTCTATACGTGTTTGGATGCACTCTAAGTGTGTTTAGATGCACTCTAAACATGTTTTGGTGCACTCAAAACATGTTTAGAAGAACTCGAAACATGTTTCGACGCACTCTAAATATGTTTCGACGAACTCTTAATATGTTTCGACGCATTTTGAGTATGTTTGGATGCGCTCTGAATATGTTTTGGCGTGCTCTAAACATCTTTCGACGAACTCTAAACATCTTTTATTGCACTCAAAACATGTGATGAGGACATCCTGTAGCAAGGAGGAGACGGCAAGAGATCGGGAGTAGGAGATTCTCAAGGGGATAATCAGCCCAATCTCAAGCCCAAACCTTGGTTAACCTAATTGAGGTCCAAATCAGCCCAAATGAAGCAAAATGAGCCCAAAAGAGTGCTTGGAAAATATGGAAGAAGAGGAGCTACGAAGTCTGGTCTTTATGCAATAAATGTGGTTATTTTTTTACTACATTGGAACTATAATTGCCTTATTTTTAGTCTTCTTTGTTTTCAGCAAACTCTTTTATTTTTCTTAGTTTTTCAATGTTTCCTTTCCTTATAAAAAGGGAGCATCTATCATGTAAAACTCAGATTATTGAATTCAGAGGTTTCTTCTTATGTTCTTGAGTACTAACTCTAAACTTCGTAAGGTTTGAGGTAGTGTTCTTTTGACTTATCAAACACTTTTACCACCAGGTGTTTGTGGCGTCTTCGCTCGCTTCAAAGGTTCTCTAACCAGGTCTGGATTGGGTTTAGGGCGTTCTTGTGACTGGAACAAGTCCTAGGTTCGGTTCACGTGTCGTTAGTGGGTTTTTGAACATCCATCTACTATCCTTCTTACCTAATTCTGAGATTCGTCGATCCGGGTTCGTATCATTCCTCATCATCGTCGGAAACCAACTCACCATTGGTCCGTATCACCATTGTCCTTCGGTTTGGACATTCCCTCGCAAAGTGCCCATTGCCCAAACATTTGTAACACTTAATATCACAAGTTCGGAGAGGAGGATTAGTGTTACCCGTATGTGTGTTCTTGTGCTTATACAAGTGAAAAAGAAAAAAAAAGAATCGAAGAAAAAAAAAGAGTTTAAAAAAAAAGAGAAGAAAAAAGAAGTTGATTTCGTCTTGCAAAAAAAAAGAAGAGAAAAAA
>NW_010965285.1:632-985 GCF_000463585.1 Tarenaya hassleriana | reverse complement strand
GACAACGGTAGTAAACTGACGCTAGCACCAAGGTCGCACAATGCACGGTCTATCGCAATGTTTCCGATTTTGCAGGGAATCGAAAAACTACCAGGATCTGATCTCTTCCGTGGCAACTCATGCTATAGAATCGAGCGCTCACCTCTGTGCTCAAGGCCACTGTCTCCTTCCCAATTACCCTCTTCTTGGTCAAAGATGTCTTTCAGAAACTTTGAATAAGAGGGTATTTGCAGCATATCCTCATAGAACGGTATAGTAACCTCTAGCTTCTGAAGCATATCAGCAAATCTCGAGAACTGTGTATCCTCAACATGCTTCTTCAATCGAGAAGGAAAAGGAACGGGTGGTACCTT
>NW_010965285.1:0-208 GCF_000463585.1 Tarenaya hassleriana | reverse complement strand
GGAGCTCGGTAACCCTGATTCTGCTGCCCGTATCCTGGATTCTGTTGCGCATATCCCTGATTCTGCCCCTGAAAACGTAACTGAGTGAAGCCCGGGGATTCAGAGGGATTCTGGAAATGCCCTGTTGCTGTGCATTCAATGCTTCGTTCGGGTTTCCGTAGGAGAAACCAGGATGGTTCCTAGGCGCATTCGGGTTGTAGAGATTGGA
>NW_010965284.1:0-1525 GCF_000463585.1 Tarenaya hassleriana | reverse complement strand
AAGGGAACCCCGCCGTCAGATCCTCCACCGGCGGCTGGAGATCCGCCGGATTCATCATCTGTAAGTTCCATTTTTTCTAAGCCATACCCTTTGATTTCCCGCCAAACACTGGTGGAGAGATTACTGCAGCTTCTGTTGGTGTCTCAGGCCTGGATATGGCGGAGAGGTTCGCCAACTTTGGGATATCTTCGAATCTGATAACGTACTTGACGGGTCCAGTGGGCCTATCGACGGCGGCTGCGGCGGCCAGCGTCAACGCCTGGTCGGGAACGGCCTTGCTCCTTCCGCTGCTCGGTGGCTTCGTCGCTGACTCGTTTCTCGGCCGTTTCCGTACCATCATCTTCTCCTCTCTTCTCTACGTCTCGGTATAAAAACTAAAAAGAGCAGATCTCTCCGAACCCTCTGGTTTAGCTTATATGGAATTCAGAGACAGAGACTAAATCTCCATTTCTGAGCTTGCAGGGACTTGCACTACTGACGTATTCAACGATGGTTCCATCCCTCGCATCTCACGCAACTCATCTCCAAGTGGTTTTGTTCTTCTGCGCTCTGTATCTGGTAGCAATCGCGCAAGGAGGGTACAGACCGTGTGCTCAGGCATTTGGAGCTGGTCAGTTCGACGAGCACGACCCACGAGAGAGCAAAGCCAAGAGCTCCTACTTCAACTGGAGGTTCTTCTGCATCTGCGCCGGCATCTTGATCAGCCGCTTGCTCTTGAACTACATCCAAGACAACCTCAGTTGGGCTGTCGGCTACGCCATTCCCTGCCTCATGATGTTACTTGCGCTTATCATCTTCCTGCTTGGACGTAGGAATTACCGCTTCAGCGGCGGAGGAAAACAACGAAGCCAGTTTTCAAGAATCGGTGACGTTTTCGTCGAGGCTGTGAAGAATCGGAGGATACCAGCCGACGAAGAAGAAACCCTCGGAATCCTGTCCCGGAAAACTTCACAGCAGTTTGGGTAACAGAGTTTGCTCTGCCATCTCCATTGTTTGTAGGACACGGAAACGTTTAAAGTGACATTTTCCTTCTCTTTTCTTGAAACTGTGCAGATTCTTGAACAAGGCGGCTTTCGGGGTTTGCAGCATTGATGATGTCGAAGAAGCAAAAGGGGTACTGAGGCTGGTTCCGATATGGGCAACATGCTTAGTCTACGCCATTGCATTTGCACAGAACACGACTCTTTTCACGAAGCAAGGAGCGACAATGGACAGAAGGATCACATCGGGGTTCGACATCCCTGCAGCCACGCTCCAATGCTTCATCAGCTTAGCCATCGTCATCTTCATCCCCATTTACGACCGGATACTTGTCCCTGTCGCAAGATCCATCACACGTCGCCCAACAGGAATCACGATGCTCCAGAGAATAGGCACCGGAATATTCCTATCCTTTGTCACGATGGTAATATCGGCATTAGTGGAAATGAAAAGACTCAGAACGGCTAGAGACCACGGCCTGGTGGATCGGCCAGAAGCGACGATCCCAATGAGCGTGTGGTGGTTGGTCCCTCAGTACTTCCTC
>NW_010965283.1:0-1527 GCF_000463585.1 Tarenaya hassleriana | reverse complement strand
ACTGACATTGGATGGCAGTTGTTGGATAGGAATACATCATCATTACAAGGAATTTTCGGGTACTCTGTGTTTAATCCACAGCATATAACATCATTAACTATCTCAGGATGAGGATCTATCGCAAGTGAGTCAGACACTGGTTTAACCTCAGATGAGCTTGTTACAGTTGTACCATCCAGTTCAGACGTCTCATGATCACCTGGACTGGCATCTCCTGATTTATTTTGTGCAGCAGATGTTTTTTGCTCGTTAGAGCTAGGCAAAGCCCCTTGTTTCGTATTATTTGTGGCGTTTACCAAAAGTGAGCCAAAGCCATCATAATACGATTTGTCAATGTCTTTACCTCGTACGTCCATGAAAGGATCCACATCATTGACAAGAGAATTTGAAAGCTCTGCCAGGAAGCAATCAGCGCTAGGCATTGCAGTCTTCGGTTCCTGATCAGCTATCTCTAGTTTCATCTTGGAGTCCTCGTGAACAGCATTATATCCAGAAGAACCTGCATTATGAATGAACGCGAGATCCCCTGCAACTACATGAGGGATTTCACCTTGTGAATTGTCTGCCTGAACAGGATGACTATCCTCAATTGGATTATTAGATCTCCCCACACAGCCCTCATCTGCCAAAATTTCAGGAAAAGCCTTGTGGATAATATCCATGTGAGACTCTTCAAGTCCTAAATGTGTTGCATTTCCATTTCCAATGAAATGGTTGTCATTTGGCGGAAGAAGGAAGGCTAGATCCATCGAACTAAATGGCTCCAAACGAAATTTCTTTCGCAAGGAATGGTAGGCACTGTAAACTTTTTCAGCATTCCTTTTTCCAAGTGAACTTTTATTTTCTTTTGAATTTCGAGCTCTACCAAATTTTGAAAGAATATTAGGGTTGGAGCGTTCAAGATCCACCATGCGAGACGCAGCATCTGCAGAAACAACTGGGTCATAAAGGAGTGCATGCCATCGTTCTTGCAGTTCCCTGATAGTGAATCTTCGGGAAAACTGCACTGCACCTTTAGCGAGTGCTTCCAAAGATGCACCTGCCTGAAAATCAATTATGGAGACTGGTGAATATGTAACTGCTGGATGCCAAACAAGCTAATCTAAGATAGATACAGAAGTAGTTACAACAAAGTAATATCAAACTTAAAAGGCACTCTTTTGCTGTCCCTACAGATACGTAGCAGCCCTAGCAACAGCAGCCTACTGGAGGATTGGTATTCTATTACAACAAGCCTAAGACAGATTTGGAGATTTTGGGTAGCAAATCAGCTGTATTTTGTTTACCACTTGCCATGGGAATCCTTGTTTTTGTAAATGCTTTTGTAACACCTTTCTATGAAATACTTAAAAGGCACTCAAACGAAAAAAAATTCTTTTCCGCTTTCTAGAAAAAAGTACGAAACATTTCTGCTTTTGATACTGTGTGAGAGAGAGAAAGAGGAATCAATATATCAGTGGAGAAAGGGTATCAAACATACATAGCTGAAACTTTAGACTGGACAGACTTGATGCATAAAAGCTTCAC
>NW_010965282.1:0-1527 GCF_000463585.1 Tarenaya hassleriana | reverse complement strand
TTCAAAGATGGGCTGCAATAGCGTCATACCTACCGCAAAGAACCGACAACGATATCAAGAACTACTGGAACACCCACTTGAAGAAGAAGCTCCAGAAGTTCCAAGCGGCCACGGAGAGGGACGAGAGGAGCGGCTCGGGACAGTTCCCGGGCCAAACTTCGTCCACAAGAAACCTCGGTAACCAAGCTCCTACTTATGCCTCAAGCACTGAAAACATTTCTCGCCTTCTCGAGGGTTGGATGAGATCATCTCCAAAGGGTACAACCACAAAGTTCTTGGACCAAAACCTTCGGAATCATATGAACAACAACACAGATCATCAGCATAATCAGTTTTCATATGAGCCGATCAAAGCGGAGCAATTAGAAGGCTGTGGTGCTCAGAATTCGATTCTGTCCTTTGAGAAATTTAGCGTTGGTTCTTGGGAAGAGGGTAATGATCGGAAAAAGTTTGAAGGTAACGAAGGTTTTGGCGTTGATGATCATAAGAAGAATGTTGAGAACGTTGAAGGAGAGAAGCAAAGAAGGAAGGACAAAGATGGTAATGAACATCATGATCATGATCATGATGATGGTGACGATAATGATAATGATAATGACGATGACGATGATCATGCAGCTCCTCCATTGGCATTCATTGAGAAATGGCTTTTGGATGAAACGAGTGGAGGCCAGATGGAGGAGATGAACCAATTGATGGAACTCTCCAGTATGCTCTAATTAATGGTGATCTCTTAATTTCTTTTTTTTTTTTAAATCTAATTTTAAGTTTTTATTGGAAATAAATAAAAGAGAGAAATAGATCACTCAAATGGCATAATTTGTCATTTGATTTCTCTAAGCTAGGGTTTATAACTGAATAAATTATTAAATTGTAATTAATCTAGTACTTTGTGCTCTCTTTTTTATATTAGTGAGTAAACTTAAACTTTGGAGCTTAACCTAATCTTGGAATTTATTCATGTTTTATTTCATAGATCAGATTAAATTAATACTTCACACATTGTTATTTCTATAAAATTGAGCTAATTATTTGTCTAACCAAAATAGTTTAAATTAATGGAAAAAAAATAATATTCGTTAGAAATAATTATAGGATTACAATATGAATACATGGGTATGAATCACCTTCATAAACATACGCTGATTTCTGACTCTTAAAATATTCATATAAAAAAATATGTGGCTCTAAATTATAATTTCGAAAATTAAAAATTTTAAAAAATTAAAATTGGAAGAGGGACCACATCAAAAAAAAAAAAGAAAAAAAAAAGGAAGTGTGCATGAAGGAGAGGAACCCACGCAATTACCGGAGTGTCTCCTGAAATGGCTATTATCAAAGTCCTTTTCTTTCATTTAATTTCTTGGAAAAAAAATTAGCATTAATAATGAATCCAGCTTTCTCTTCTCTCTTTCTTTCTTCATACAAGGAATTTATTACACTACCCCTCATGGATTCTTTAAAATAATAAATATGTAAATTAGAAAAAAATAATAATGACTAAAAAATATCTGACAAAAAAAAAAT
>NW_010965281.1:0-1528 GCF_000463585.1 Tarenaya hassleriana | reverse complement strand
CATCATATGCATTCTTTCTTTATTCTTCATCTGAAACCACAGGTGGTTCCTCGGTGAGGAAACGAGCCAGATTAAGAGTGGTCAGATAAAAAAACATCTTTTGTTGCCACCTCTTAAAGTCCACACCATTGAACTTCGCTGGCTTTTCCCCTTGTGCAGGAACAGATCCTACCGGGGTTGTTCCTTGGGCAGAAATAGATCCTACCGGAACGCTCAATTGTGCAGGTACAATTCCTTGTCCAGGAATAGACCCTAGTGGAGCACTTAAAGCACTATCCATGTCTTATAGACACAAATTTCGTCTTGAGATTGTTGAATCCGACGATGTGGGATTCAGAAGTTCAAACAGAATTTCCAAAAGAAAGAAAATTTTGAAGTGTGTTAAGTTGAGGCTTGTGTTATACACAATCTCCTCAAGACCAAATTGCCCCGTTATCAAATGGTTACGGTTTATGGCAATCGTCTCCAAGATACAACGACTTACGATTCTACAAAAGCACCACCTGCTTTAGAGAATCCAACGAACTACAAAAGTTCAGAACTCTTTAGAGAAAAGGTTTGAGAGTATTTCTTTCTAAAAGAAGAATGCACTCAGAAAAAATGGGATGCAGAAAATGATCCTATGGGCGCCCTATTTATAATATTCGGGGGTTGCTACGAAAACATGTGAAGGAAGAGGCTGTTATATCCGAATCATTCCAAAAGGAAACGTTTTGTCAAGAACGCATTGGTTCGAAGCCCAACCGTCCCACATCGACGCGCAACTTTAAATTTTAAATCCCACATCAAAACGTTTTTATCTGGATCGAAAAGTCCCGAGTGGAACTTTCAATTCAAATTTTAAACGTTCCGCTCAGGGAACATTGCTCGTTTTCTCCCAAAGAGGAAGAAGTGGGACCAATCATTTTTAGCTTTAGTCAATCTTGAGCTTGAACATTGTTGACTCAAGGGGAGCTCTTTTTATAAGGAAGCTTCTTCCTTCCTCTTGGCCAAAACTTTAGATGTGGGACAAACACACATATAAGGAAGCGTCCTTCCTTGTGCTTTGTCATTTTTCTAATGTGGGACAAATGTTCTTTTTCCACATTTTTACATTTATTTTGTATAAATTAATTTCTCATTCACCACAAATTGGTTTTAAGAAATTAATAACATTTGCCCAAATTTTCTAACAATCCCCCACATGAATGAAAATTAATGAATGCATAAAAATTGTTTATTCCAAAGAGTTCCGATGAATTATTATTGCATCGGGATGGTAGTTTTTTGCCTTGAACCTTCCTTAGTGAAATACTGTCGGGCATACTAACTAGTTGGTGGACGTGATGCCTTGAACCCTCAGTTGTATAAAATATACCAAGACAACCAGTATTCACACAATAATATTTCTAACTTTCGTTTTTGTTCTCATGTTGTTGTCCGTTTCGGCCATGGACCATATCTTGGTTTCATAAGTGTTTTTTCTTATAGGAGCGGCCATCATAACTCCTCACTTATATAGGTGACCTTACCTACCGAACTTTATGTC
>NW_010965280.1:0-1528 GCF_000463585.1 Tarenaya hassleriana | reverse complement strand
GAGTCGGAGCCGGCGGGTAAGTGTTGGAAGTGGTTCTGGTGGTAGAGAGCCGCCGGTTCGAAAGGGATTCCGTAAGACTGGACCAAGTGGATGTGGTCGGAGGAGGACTGGTGGGTCAGACCGGGATTCTGATCAGAAGATGAAGAAGATTCCGACGAGAGTTTGAGCCGTTTGGCCGCCCCTCCGATCGGGAGGGAACTTTTCATGAT
The DNA here is from genome assembly GCF_000463585.1 of Tarenaya hassleriana. Classification (NCBI taxonomy): domain Eukaryota; kingdom Viridiplantae; phylum Streptophyta; class Magnoliopsida; order Brassicales; family Cleomaceae; genus Tarenaya; species Tarenaya hassleriana. Next base: position 1,319 of record NW_010965280.1, on the reverse strand, counting down.
GGCTTCTATGTCGTACCGACTCATCTCGAAGTTAGTAACGGCGTTGATTCCTCTAAACTTTATGGCCGCTATGTCATAAGCCTCGGCCGCCTCTTCCTCGGTCGCTGCAAGTTAGTCGAAAAAACACAGCATTAACCCGTCGGTCCAAAATTATTTAACCTCTCTTGGTAATATGACTAACAATGTTTGAAGTGGACTATTTTACCGAATGTTCCGAGGTAAAGATCCTTGTTCCCGGCGACACGGCCAATCCTCGCTTGCCACCGACCCTGCTGATGATGCCTGCGGGATAATCGCCGGTCCATATTTACGTCCCAAACGAAATTTACAAGTGACTCATAGTTTGAAGAAAATGTATGTACCTCGTGACGCCCCGGTATATCGAGGCGCCCCTCGAGAATCCGCTACTCTTCCTGAACATTACGAAATCCGAAACGGTTATAACTTTCCTAAAAAAATCCGAACCGAGGATTCGGGGAAAAAACGGGAATGATCGGACTCACTCACCTCCTGAGGGATGCAATGAACTCTTGCTTCGTCGAGTGTTTCATTTCATCCATTTCTTTCGTGTAATTCGATATCTAAAATCACCAAAGAGAATACTAACATATAATATCTTGGATATATATATATATATATATATATATAAATATTATATGAGATAAATTAAAAAAAAAAAAGGAAAGAGGGAGAGAGAATACCGGGAAATTGGTAGTAGCAGTGGGACCCCAGTATTTTAGAGCAGCAAGGTCGTAGGCTCGAGCTGCCTTGTCTTCCTTATCATATCCGCCTGATGAATTCGAAATTATGATTAATCGGTCCGACCGTACAGACCGATGATTCCGGCAATAAACCGATCGAGAGATGTCGTTCGTTACCTAAATACACTGTCGAGCCAATTCACAAATCCAACCCGTATCGAGTCCCCAAAGTTACATGAAAAAAAAAACACACAGAGTCAGTTGCCATGCAGGACAAGGATAAGGATGCAAATAAACATCTACTAATTTAACTGAACAAAGTTTATACACACACATATGATATATATGTATGTACTGTGTAAATGGGCATATAGGAAAGTAGCGAAATTATAGGATTAGTGGGTCAAAGCGGGTCCAGATCATGTCAATAAAAAACAGAGTGTATACATCATATGGGAACTGCATGGGACCCATACATGCATGCCTCTATCACCATGTATGTGTGAACTGAGGGATTGTGGAGGAAAAAGAGGATCAAAGAAAAAGAGATGCAGACAAGGAACAAAATGGCGGCATCACCTTCGCATGAAAACATGGAAAATCAACCGTAATATAAAA
>NW_010965279.1:0-1529 GCF_000463585.1 Tarenaya hassleriana | reverse complement strand
GATTAAAATGTAACCCTGCACAAATTTTAAAAACTTATTATCAACCAAAAATCGAACTCCAAAACCTATATCCACAACCGAATTAAAAATGGCCATTTATATCACAACCGAATTAAAAAATCGAGCTCCAAAACCATAACTTATAATAGAACCTATACCCACAACCGAGTTCTATATCCTAAAATCGAACCTAAACCTATAATCTTAAAAGATAATATTTACTTTTGAAGTAAAATAAGAATAAAATATTTTTTAAATTTATAGATTTTTATTATATTATAATTTTAAAATAAAAGTTTTTTTTTGGAAAATTAAATAACTAATAGTTTTTGTTTAAAATTATACCAATTTGAAGGAGATATTCATATTATTTAATAGATTGGGAAGTACTATTGATTGCTTGGCAGATCCCGTTAACGCGCCGGAGAAAATCTACATGTCTTTTTCAATTTTTCCATGATTTTGACTTCCAAATCTCAAAACATCAAAAACAAATTCATCCCGGAAAAAAAAAAGAAGAGAACTTTTTTTTCTTCCACAATTATTTCACGGTTCTTTTGTTTTTGTTTTTCTCTGTAAAGGCGAAGAAGTTCTTTACCAGAATTATTTGTATGTGGCTAAATCCTCTTTCAGTGTCTCTCTGTGGAAAAAAGCAAGCAGCTTTCTCTCTCTAATTTTTTTTTGGGTTTTTACCCAGAACCGAACATATACCCAGATTCCATCAAATAATCAAGAAATCAACTCTAACCTATCTATACCCAGAATCATGGATTCGAAACATAAACAGGACCAAAGAAAGAGAAGGTGAGAGACCGACAGTCCAGAGACTCGAACCCTTACACCAACAAAAGAGAGAGTGGAGGTGAGAGACCGAGACTTGAGAGTCGAGAGTCGAGAGTCGAGAGTTGACACATACCTTCACAGAGAAATCGACGAGAGGAGAGCGCCGATTCACCACTAAGAGGAGAGTACCTATTCGCCCGAAATTCGCACTCAGAGAGTTTTTAGTTTCTAGGGTTTCTAATTTTTTTCAGATTTAGAGTGTCCGATTCTCATTTGGGGATTTTAGGGCTTCTGAAGTGTTTACCAAACCGGATTGGTTTTTTGTCAAACCGATCCAATTAATTGAATCGGTTGGTCTGACGTGGCAAAACACGTGGATGCTTAGTCGGATTTTATAAAGCTGAATCATCGATTTTTTAGGTTGAACAGTGACACGTTAAACGCCGTCAACGATAAATAGTTTATTTGATAATTTTTTAAAAGTATGGGTATTTATATGAGAATTTTGAAAAGTACAGGTATTTATTTGGGAATTTTATAGTACAAGTATTTATCTGGGAGTTTTGTAAAAGTACAGGTATTTATCTGCGATTTTTCCTATTTTTAAGGGTTTTTATTGTGATGTGTATGACGTGGCAATGATATGGAAGTCTTGTCGCATTATTGATTCGATGTGTGTAAACGTTGGTGATAGGGGTGTCAAACGAGTCGGTTCGAATGGTTTGAGGCTCGGCTCGTTTAGTTCG
>NW_010965278.1:210192-211273 GCF_000463585.1 Tarenaya hassleriana | reverse complement strand
CCCAGTTCCGGTCCGCCGGACCAGGAGCTGGTCAGCTCCGGACCAAGTCCGGGAAAAATGACTTAGTCCGCCCGACCGAGGGGAAACGACTGAGGAAGCCTGGTCCGACCCGGACCAGAAATTGGTCCGGCGGACCAGGTCAGTTTTGTACCAAAAACTCGTCCGATCGACCGTTTTCGCGGGACGAACCGGATCCGGTCCGCCGGAACCAAATCCCGGTCTGTACCAGACCAAACCTAAGAGGAAAGAGAAGATAAAAATGAACAAATTGAATGAATGCACGTGGTGGCTCTGGTCCGGGACTGACCAAGCTCGGAGGAAAGAGGAAAATTTCGGTTTCGACCGGGAAAGAGGAAACGACCAACGGGGTTGGCCCGGGCCCGACCAGACTTGACCGTGGGCGAACCAAGCTCCAACCCAAGGAGAAAACTTCGTGATTGGGATCCATCGAACCGATCCTTCGCCAAGACATTGCGTAGCGTAGTGAGGAGTGCGATATTGAGATACGAGTGACCGTTGCGTGATTGTTTGCGGGTAGAATTGCATGGCGTTGAATGGTAGCTCGGTTGGGACCGGATGCCGTGATGCGTATCATTGTACTATAGGGATATGTGCACGTTGTTTGCCATGTGTGTAGCTTGCTCGTGCGTACGAGCCAAGCATGATTGTGTTTGTGGAGGGTTGTGGACTCAACCATCACCGTCATGGACTTGACGGGTAATTGAGACGTGTTTTAGTCGTGTGCGACACGACGGCCAACGTCATGGACTTGACGGGCGTGGATGCGCTCCTAGTCATGGACTTGACTAGGGTATATGGCTAAACCCTATGGTGGACTCCATACGGGTGTGATTATGATTGATGTGGTATAAATACGTGTTGTTATTACTTGCTTGTTTCTTGTATACCATTGTTGGATGCCGTGATGCGTATCATTGTACTATAGGGATATGTGCACGTTGTTTGCCATGTGTGTAGCTTGCTCGTGCGTACGAGCCAAGCATGATTGTGTTTGTGGAGGGTTGTGGACTCAACCATCACCGTCATGGACTTGACGGGTAATTGAGACGTGTTTTAGTCG
>NW_010965278.1:208765-209602 GCF_000463585.1 Tarenaya hassleriana | reverse complement strand
GGAAGAATAGATAGTGGACCTCGGACACACCAAGGCTTGAGTTCGGACACACCAAACTCGTGATCTCGGACACACCGAAGATCGGGATAAATTTCGGACAAACCGAAGAAGAGTTTATAAAACTCGAAATGTTTGAGACATTCTACAAGTCTGATTACAAATGATGCACTACAAGGCCTTTATATAGGCTAGAATTCTCAACTACAACATTAAATTACAAGAACATGCAAGAGGGGTAGGAATCCAATGCATTAAATGAGGTGGTTGAGAAGCTAGTTGTTGGAGTTGTCTTGATGTTGTATTAAATGAGGTGGTTGGGAAGCTAGTTGTTGGAGTTGTCTTGATGATGAAGAAGCTTCCTTTGGATAATTGTCTTGCACTCCAAGCAACTTCCTTTTACTTGGTGGCTTCGATCCGAGGTGGAACTCGATTTGCCTTGTCTTTGCTCCGTTACCTTTGCTCTGTGTATGCTTCCGCCAAGATCTTCTTTACGAGATGTTGTTCGTTTCGAGATGTTGTTGGGTCCGATGTCCTCATCATTCCCTCTCTCTTCAGAAGTTTTATCCACATCATTCCCTATCTCTTCTCCGTGTTTTGCCCTCAAAACTTGTTTACGAAATAAACTGAAATAAAGGATAGATCTCACCGGGGTTAGACGTCCGTTGGCTCGAGCAAGCTCTGATACCAAAATGATACACGCCTTGGCTCGGAGAGGATGGAATCTGATCCAAAACGCAATCACCCGCACTTCACGGAGAAGGCTCTCGAATTCGCGTTCGGATTGTGGTTAAAACGAAGGGGAATTGGATGGATCTTAGTTTCAATCACCGGCTCTAA
>NW_010965278.1:204911-207372 GCF_000463585.1 Tarenaya hassleriana | reverse complement strand
TGTTAGACATGGTTCGTTCTATGATGAGTCAGACAGATCTTCCAAAGTTTTTTTGGGGCTATGCTTTAGAGACCGCTGCGTGCCTACTGAACAGAAGTCCAACGAAGTCGGCTGAAGCGACGCCATATGAGATATGGACGGGGAAGCGTCCCGCGTTATCGTTTGTCAGAATTTGGGGTTGCGACGCTTATGTGAAGCGTCAGATGACTGATAAGTTGTCCTCCAAATCTGATAAGTGTTTATTTGTAGGCTACCCTAAGGAAACTAAGGGTTACTATTTCTACATTCCGGCAGAGAACAAGGTGTTCATTGCCAGGAATGCGACTTTTATGGAGCGAGAGTTCGTCTCCAAAAGAGTCAGTGGGAGTAGGATCGAACTTGAGGAGGTTCGAGAGCAGCAAGTAGACGTTGAGCCGAGTGAACAAGTTGAAGATGTTCAACCTGTTTCACTGCCGGTTGTGACTCAACCTTTGACGAGTGAACCTCGGAGATCAGGCAGGATTCGCCAAGAGCCAGCGAGATATGGATTTCTCGTGACTGGGAATGAGGAACTCATGTTATTAGAACATGACGGCCTACCACATACCCAGAGGCTATGGCGAGTCCCGACTCTGAGAAATGGCGCGAGGCTATGAAGTCCGAGATGCAATCCATGTCAGACAACCAAGTATGGACTCTGGTTGATGCATCTGAAGGGATAAAACCCATCGGATGCAAGTGGATCTTCAAGAAGAAGACCGACATGGATGGCAACGTGCACACGTATAAGGCACGACTTGTGGCGAAAGGATTCCGTCAAATTCATGGTATTGACTATGATGAGACCTTTTCGCCTGTAGTTATACTGAAGTCCATCAGGATCCTGCTTGCCATAGCCGCATATTACGACTATGAGATATGGCAAATGGATGTCAAGACCGCGTTCCTTAACGGGAACTTGACCGAGGATGTGTACATGACACAACCATTTATGGACTGAAGTCAGGCTTCGAGGAGCTGGAACCTTCGCTTTGATGAGACAATCAAAAGGTTTGGTTTCTCATAGAACGAAGACGAGCCGTGTGTTTACAAGAAGGCTAGTGGGAGCACAGTAGTTTTTCTAGTGCTGTACGTGGATGCCATTCTCCTTATAGGGAATGACGTTCCTACCTTGGAAGACGTTAAGTCTTGGCTAGCAACGCAGTTTTCTATGAAGGAGGAGAAGCGGCCTATATTTTAGCATCAAGATCTATAGAGATAGATCGAGGCGTCTTCTAGGATTGTGTCAGAGTACATACATCGATAAGGTCTTGAAACGGTTCAAGATGCAAGATTCCAAGAAAGGAACCTTACCGATGAGCAGTGGCACAGTTCTCTGCAAGAGTCAGTGTCCTACGACACCTGATGAGCGAGAACGCATGGATCGGATTCCATATGCTTCGGCAATTGGATCCATCATGTATGTCATGCTTTGTACTCGACCGGATGTATCCTACGTGTTGAGCATTACGAGAAGATACCAGTTAGATCCAGGTGAGTCGCACTGGATCGCCGTCAAGAACAGCCTGAAATACTTGAGAAGGACTAAGGATGTATTCTTGGTATACGGTGGGTCGGAAGACGAGCTCGCTGTAAAGGATTACACCGATGCTAGTTTCCAGTCAGACCCGGATGACTACAGATCACAGTCTGGCTATGTTTTATGTTTGAACGGAGGCGCTGTTAGCTGGAAGAGTTTCAAGCAGGCGACCGTTGCAGATTCTACTACAGTAGCTGAGTATATTGCAGTGTCGGACGCAGCAAAGGAAGCTGTTTGGATCAGGAAGTTTGTTGGTGACTTGGGTGTCATTCCTAGTGCTGATAGCCCCATTGCTCTGTATTGTGACAACAATGGAGCGATCGCACAAGCGAAAGAACCCACATCCCATCAACGATCCAAACACATATTCAGACGGTTTCACCTTATCAGGAAGATCATAGACAAAGGAGACGTGCACATTTGCAGAGTGTTGACAGATGACAACATTGTCGATCCGTTGACGAAGCCTCTCCCTTCGTCGAAGCATGAGGGTCATGTTAGGGATATGGGCATTAGATGTTTAGTGGTCCATGATTAGAGCAAGTGGGAGATTGTTGGTTTAGTACTCTATGATGTACTGCTACATGAGCTTTATTTGGATACATTTGATGTACTTACACTTTCTATGAGTTTATAGATGAGTGTTTTATTCATTACATATTGTGCATACTTATGTGTTATGAAATCCATGTATTGCTGTGAACAATACTAAACTCCCTAGTCATGTATCATTGTGAGAATAATGATATACCAAGACTAGTATGATGTGTGATTGATGATCATATAGATGATCATAGGTATTGGATACGATCACAATCATAGGTATTCGTTGGAGAACGAAATACTGGATTGACCCGCATGAGATTGTCACATGGACTAGCGTCATGACTTGAATCTCATATG
>NW_010965278.1:201413-204199 GCF_000463585.1 Tarenaya hassleriana | reverse complement strand
TTCGTAAGATCACGAACAAACTCTATTCGAGATAGGTAGTCATAGTGTCTTGCTAGAGACCGCCTATGACTTGTATATCCGGAATAGAGATTTCGGGTTATACTGCTATATCGAATCAGCCTACAGGGTCACACACACAGGGAAGGATGAAACGCATGAGAAAACGACCGAAAAACCAAGACGGAAGGGTCTGGAACGGACGGTCCGCCAGGTCCAGACTCGACGGTCCGCGAATAGTCGCAGATCGTCCGTTCTAAGTGTTGGAACGGACGATCCGCGTTGATAACAGACCGTCCGTTCTGGCTTTCCTAGAACGGACGGTCCACGTGAGCAGACCGTCCGTTCTGGCTTGCTGGAATAGACGGTCCACGTGTAATTCTGGACCGTCCGTTCCGGGTTTCGGGTTTTTCGGAAATTAAACCGAATTAGGGTTAAATCACCTTATAAGAAGGAGATTAAAAACCCTAATCATGAGAGAGACTTTGAAGGCCGCCTGGTACAGAACTTGTAGAGCTTTTGGTTAGATCCAAAAGATCCAAGAGTTTCCAAGTCTCGTTTTCTCGAAGCATACCGAATAGCAGATTCGGGTCCTAGCAGACAAGTTCCAACCATTGGAATCCATCCCGAGGTGTGGATACGTGTAGAGGGCGAGGTAATCTTCCTCCCTTTCGTGATCAGACGTGTTCTTCGATTGATATAGGCCCCGGATCGATTGAGGTAAGCATTCTAACGTTTCTACGATTCAATAGCAGCATGGTTCTAGGGTTCTATAAAATTTTTGTTTTACATCCGCTGCGCAAACCCTAGAATCGATCTCTTAGGAATAGGATTCGCTTTAGAGATCCCAGGAAACCCATCAAATCATCACTGGCGTACGTAAGATCATGAACAAACTCTATTCAAGATAGGTAGTCATAGTGTCTTGCTAGAGACCGCCTATGACCTGTATATCCAAAATAGAGATTTCGGGTTATACTGCTATATCGAATGAGCCTACAGGGTCACACACGCAGGGAAGGACAAAACGCACGAGAAAACGATGAAAAAACCGAGACAGAAGGGTCTAGACCAGACGGACCAGAAGGGCCAGACCCGACGGTCCGCCAGGTCCAGCCCCGACGGTCCAGAACGTGGTCTGTCCATTCCAGAAGGTCTAGAACGGATGGTCCACCAAAGCAGACCATTCGTTCTGGCTTGCTGGAATGGACGGTCCACGTGCATTTCTGGACCGTCCGTTCTGGCTTTCGGATTTTTCAAAAATTAAACCAAAATTAGGGTTAAATCACTGAATAAGTAGGAGATTAAAACCCTAATAGATGGAGCCGACTTTGGTGAACTTCTACAGACTTTGGTGAGATCCAAGAGGTTCTAAGAAGTGATCTAAGTCTAGATTTCTCGAAGCAACATATCGAATAGTTGATTCAGGTCCTAGTAGACAAGTTCCAATTTGGAATCTATCCCGAGGTGTGGATACGTGTAGAGGGCGAGTAATCTTCCTCCCTTTTGTGGTCGGATGAACACATCAATTGATACAAGCCCCAGATCGATTGTGGTAAGCGTTCTAACGTTTCTACATAATCATACATGCATGGTTTTAGGGTTTCATAACAAAAAAAATTTGTTTTACATCCGCTGCGCAAACCCTAGAATCGATCTCTTAGGAATAGGATTCACTTTAGAGATCCCAGGAATCCCAACAGTGGTATCAGAGCCTGGTTGCATTGTTTGATTTCGTAGAACTCAATCACACATGTTTTAGGGTTTAAATCGTTAAATCCATGTTTGTTTTGATTTCTATGCATGTTTGATGATTGAATCTATGGTAGATTGCATATTTCATGTTGCATAGAGTGCAAGAGTTTGAATTTTGTGTCTACAGATGAATTCGGATGTGTTTCGGGTCTGATCAGGGCCGAGAACGCGGAAAAACGTGATCTGATCATGTAATCCTAGACTGTCCGTTCTGGGTATGCCAGACCGGACGGTCCAGGTGTGGTGGACTAGGGCTACAGAACGGGAGCTCGAACCTCGGACTGCAAGTCTGGACCGGACAGTCTGAGTGTCAGGCCGTCCGTTCCAACTGCGGAGGCAGGACCGTTCGTTCTATGGCTAGACCGTCCGTTCTGTAAGGCTGGACCGTCCGTTCTACAGCCAGAACAGACGGTCCAAGGTACAAATTCTGAAATTTTTTCGTTTTCTTAGTCCGATTATGAATTGTTGCTTAATCTGATCAATTGTGACTCAAATAGGCATGATTCATTCTTTTGGATGGTCCATAGTGAATGAATGCATGTAACTTAATCAAGATATTATATATGCTTGACTGAGTGGGAGCTTCGGGATTGGGATTACATAATCGAATGGATGGTCTATTCGGATTATGTAATACATCTGATCAAGGAACAATAGTTGATCTTTGATAGTACAATCGTTGCACAGAAACCGGTTAGATCTAGGAGCTCTATGAGTAAAACACTTGTCAAGGCCTCGATCGTATGTGTCATGGACCATGCCAAAGGTGGGTGTGCCGTGCTTTTTTTGGTGAGGCAAGATGGAGAAATGGTGGTTCTCATAACTTGAAAGTAGATACTTGATCTAAGTGTGGTTTCGAAAATCCCTTTTATGTAATGCTAAGCATGTACCTTCCATTACTAGAGCGCCTGTCATGGCATTGATCGTCCGTAACACGGGTCATGCCAAAGCTGAGAGTGCTGGATTATCTTTGTGAGGCAGGGTGGGAAATCGTGGTTTCCACAACTTGAATATGGTTTACCTTAGATTAAGTT
>NW_010965278.1:197754-200730 GCF_000463585.1 Tarenaya hassleriana | reverse complement strand
AAATCGGTTAGATCTAGGAGCTCTACGAGTAAAGCACTTGTCAAGGCCTCGATCGTACGTGTCATGGGCCATGCCAAAGCTGGGTGTGCCGTGCTATCTTGGTGAGGCAAGATGAAGAAATGGTGGTTCTCATAGCTTGAAAGTAGATGCTTGATTTAAGTGTGGTTTCGAAAATCCCTTTTATGTAATGCTAAGCATGTACCTTCCATTACTAGAGCGCCTGTCATGGCATTGATCGTCCGTAACACGGGTCATGCCAAAGCTGAGAGTGCTGGATTATCTTTGTGAGGCAGGGTGGGAAATCGTGGTTCCCACAACTTGAATATGGTTTACCTTAGATTAAGTTGTCGAGTTTGACTTGAGACTTAACAGTACAAATGAGACAAATATGCAATGATATTTGATATCATAGTCTCATAAAGGATCTAAGAGTCACATTGGATGTGATTGACATTAGATTTCTACCTAAATAACGTAAGGCTGAATGTAACAACTTATTCTTATGTGAAATACGGATCTTAGTCCCATATAGAAAATTATTGTAGGGTTATTTTTCTGTATGGTAATATAGCTTGTATGTGCATCTATGTTGTCATTGATTGATGATGGACTAGCTGGAAGTAGATCATTGATAGAATATGCACTTTGTTTTGTTCGTTCTGTTTTGTCTTTTTCTGTAGGACATGGCGTCAACCGGTAGCGTACCGAGTTTGACAATGCGATCTATCCTTGAGAAGGATAAGCTGACCGGGACGAACTTCTTGGACTGGTATCGTAACTTGAGAATTGTTCTCAAGCACGATAAGAAGTCGTACGTCCTGGAAGGGGCTCTACCACCAGAGCTTGCGGCCAATGCCATGAGAGCCATCAGAGATGCTTGGTTGAAGTATCAGATTGATGATTCGTGAACGTGTCTGATCAACGCCGTTATAATCATCCGGTTAAAGACGAAGTTTGACGCAGTCAAGACACGCCACTCCTCATATCAGAACTTCAGACATCTCAGGTCTGAGGTGATGCGCACGCACCGAGTTATATATATTATCCGCAAGTATACGGTAGTTGTAGTAACGGGGTCGAACACGAGGACTAGGTTGTGTTAATCTATCCCTAAGCTAGATTGATGGTTAAATAAAAATATGATTTGTGATGAGTGTCAGAATACAAGAAAACAAGCAAAATTAACGGGTTGTAAACGATGGAATTGAGGCGTTGTGGGTTCGGGATCCCTCAAGAATTGCATGGACGGTTGATGATGCTACGATACCTACGGGTTTATCTTTCGAAAAAGGGGGTTTCAAGCACTTCATCCAGGGTTTGTCTCTCCCGAGCTTAAACCCACTACCTAGAGAATCGATTTACCCATTTCCCAATGATCCAAATGATCTCTAGATGCATTAACGTACCCCATCATGAACCCTAAGCAAGCTAAGCCATCTCCCAATGTGAATAACTCACTCATTCGATGTTTGGTTCCAAACCTCACCCCCATATCCCTATGATCAATGTGTTCTAACATCATACCAACTAAGATTTCGCCAAAGTTGATAGCATTAAGTACAAAACATCAAACCCATGGAAGAAAACTTAAAGCATCATAGATTAAGCATAGATGTCCATACAAAAGTGGGGATCCTTCCCCCACAACAAAAGTTACTACTCCATGCCTAGGGTTTCAAAACAGAAAACAAAATGAGGAAACATAGAAAGGGAAAAGAGAAGCTCAAGATGGTCTTCAATGGTAGCCTTCTTCTTCTCCAAGTTTCCTAGGTCTCCAAAATCTCCTCTTTCACTTCTCCAAGGTGTTTTTCTTCAAGTTGGTCGAGTCCCCCTTCTCTCTCCTCAAACTCCCTTTTTTATGCAAGTACAGCAGCTAGGTTTCTCCTCAAAAATCGGGCTTTTCCTTTTTGGGCCGGATTTAATAACGGGCGGTCGCTCACTTTTTTTTCAGGGTCGCCCGTTTTCGTCTTCAGGGTCGCCCGTTTTTCTGTTTCCCGGTGACCGCTCGTTTGTTCAGGCGACCGCTCGTTCTTCATAGTGCACGGTCGACCGCCTGGTTTCTTGAGCGACCGCCTGTTCCCGTGATTTCGGCGTCGAGCGACCGCTCGTTTAAATGGGCGGGCCGTCCATTTTTTCTGATCAAATTCTCGGGATGAATTTCGCTAATGGGCGACCGCTCGGCAAAATGAACAGGTCGCCCATTTTTTCTGAGCTTTTCGGGTCTTCTCGATTCTGCTCCTTTTCCGTGCCTGTGCGTGAATGTCCTCGTTTGATCATCCTGCATGAAAAATGGAGAAAAGAAACCTACCCATGACCGTCTAACGTCCTATTATTCCTAAGGTATGTGCAAAGTGTGATGTAAGACGTTAGAAAAACTGGTGAAAATCCCATGTGATCAAGTCCCCCCAGACTTGAGGTTTGCTCGTCCTCGAGTAAGTGTGTAGCTATGAAACTATCCAGGGGTGATAAAATATAATCAGAAAACAAATGGGGTTTGAAGTAGATTGGTGGTACGGGTTAGAGTCGCTGTGAATGAAATCGGGTTTGGTGTACTCTATCTTCTCCAACATTCAAACGAAAGTTTACCAATGGGATTTCTATTGTTTCCCGCAACCTAAAATGGAATATCTCTTACTTGCCGAGCATGTCTCCTAAACACATCCCAATCGAGGTCTCTAAAAATTACTTGGCCTACACTTTCACTATTTTTCTTCGCCCTACCTCTTTCCTTTTTATTCTTGTTTTTGCATTCTTTTTCTTTTTCTTTCTTTTTCCTTTTCGTGCAATCCCGGACTTCTAGGACGTTGGAATTTGACAAGTGTCACTTCCTTTTTTTTTTCTTTTTCTTGTCCCACAACTTAGACCCGAGCCCTCGTTTTCGACGCACTCATGTCTCCGAATGATTTTCATTAACGAGATGATGACAGAGGAGTGTCGGGATGCATCGTATTTTCTAGGGCTTGTTGCTTTCTATAG
>NW_010965278.1:197093-197699 GCF_000463585.1 Tarenaya hassleriana | reverse complement strand
TTCTACTCCATCTAGACTTTAGGAGACAAAATCATCCCACGTAACGTCCATTCGCTCTAGGGTTGGATCAGCTATTTCTACCTCACCCGACAATCCATTCAACTCTTTAGATAAATCTAAACTTAGCTCCTAGAACCTTACCAAACCAATCCTCACTCTATACCCCCACATTGTTATCCGGCCAAATTTTCGAGAGGAAAACCTTATGCAAGTGTGTGTGTGTGGTCCTAGATCTATATGCATATATGCAACCTATTAGTGGCGATTCATGCAAGTATGTACAAAATGCAAGACTTGTTTTTTTTTTCCGATGGATATGGAATGCATGATTCTAAGTGCAATTGATGCATGATGTGTAGAGTTCATGGGTACGATATATGTTAGTGTCACTCCTCCCCCCCAGACTTGAATCAAACACTGTCCACGGTGTTGACTCTCGTCTAGTGGAGAGTTTTCAAAGAGAAATAAGGAATGGATGGAATGAGGGGATGATTGTGTTACCTTTTTCGATGAGGCGGAATCGCATTCCAATATCTTTTTTGCGGTTGTCGTAAGCCCATGAAGTCTATGCAATGTTAGGGAACTACAGTGCAATGCGATGTTAGC
>NW_010965278.1:194498-197060 GCF_000463585.1 Tarenaya hassleriana | reverse complement strand
GGAGGACCGAGTGGGCCTTTAGCAGGACCCGTGAGATGAGTATCCTTGGTCGGATTCCGTGCCAATATCCGTCTGGACTTCGAATTTGATGCCTTCTTGGGTGAGAGGAGGTAGTATAAAGTAAGCCATGTTGAATGATCGACACCTACTCTCGACGTCTACAAACCTCCACAAGATGTCTCCGTTTTGTTCTTTGACTAGGCCATTTTCCATGAGATGAATGAAGTTGATTGTGTCTCCATGAATGGCGTCGTGTACGTATGGTCCGAGGTTGATTCCTACGCTCTCTGCAATCAAAGTGACTATACCTCCAAAACAAATTGAACCAAGATCGAAAGAGAGTACCGAGTGTATGTGGAGGATGACCCTCGAGGCTATGTCGGCGACTTCAGGCCGGTTATGCATCATGAAGTGGAGGGGTCCCATGAGGAGGTTGAGTTTAGTGATTGAGACAATATGTGGATCTTCTCGTGCGAGTAACGCGCAGGCCATGTGCTGCTGGAGATAGCGAATCGCGGGGTGTCGGATCATGAGGGCTTCGAGTTCCCATGGGCGGAAAGTGCCCGCTGCGATTTCCATCCAGAACGTTCGGGCTTTGGTGACTGTGATCTTCGGAATCGCTGCGTTAGTGCTCATCTCGACGCCCAGAATTTCTGCAAGTTGTTCCACCCGGAGATAGAATTGCCGCCCTTCAAGTCTGAAGCCAAAGTAACCTTCCCGAGGGTTACCATTCGTCGGGATGAAGCATTTGAAGGTGCAAGCGAATTCTGTTGTCAGTCTTCGGTAAGTCCGAGGGTTGGCTTGGAAGAGGCGATCCCAGCCCGCGAGTTGAAAAATATCCCTGATTCTCTCGTAGAGTTGCTTTGGTAGAATGCGGTGATGCACGAACTTTGAAGCTCTGATTCCTCTGTTTTGGACTCGATGTAGGACGAGTGCTTCCTCGTCGGATTGGGGTTGGAATGGAGTTGGTTCCACAAAAGGTGCATCGACATTGATGGGAGCCGTATCTACGAGATTTGAGAAAGGCATTCCCTGCGGCTTGAAGTCATGGAGGATGGGTATTCTGTCCGAAATGTATTTGCGCGCTTTGCCCCAGCGACTTCTGGAATCCATCTGAAATAGCTGAAAAATATCAAGAATTCGTCAGAAAAAACGGGCGGGCCGCCTGCTTTTACGAGCGGTCGCTAGTTTTCTTGGATTGAAACAGTTGATTCCAGGCGACCGCTCGGGCGGTCGCTCAAAACGGGTCGGGCGGTCCGCCTGAATAGGCGAGCGACCGCTCGTTTTCATCCGCAAGTGGGCGGCCGCTCGAAAAACTGAGCGGGCCGCCCATTTTTTCTGTGAAAAAGTTTATCTGACCCGATTTCAAGGAAATGCTGCATAAACATGAAGTCCGACAAGATTATCAACATTTAAGCACGTCAAAACATCATATAGTAATACCGACAATCCAAAAAGAGCAGCACGAGACAAGAGTTTTAAACACATGAAAACATCGTTCTATGGGAAATATTAAACTTTCTATCCTAACGATGATCGAATCAAGGGGCCGTCTTCTTGTTCCCCTTGCTGGCCCCAGATGCAGATGAGCCTTCTTCCTCGGACTCCTGGTCTGATTCTCCCGCATCGGAGTCATCGTTACCCATCATCTTCTCATACGCTCGCATTATCTCTCGTTGGGCACTCTCTATCGATGTTGTGAGCGTGGCTTCCAAAGTGCCCATCTGATCTTCCATGGATTCCTCAAGAGAGGTGAGTCGGGGGCCGAATCCCTCGATAGTCGTGAGTCGAGTGTCGAAGCTTTCTAGCTTCTGCAAGATGAGGTTAAGTCGAGGGTCGGGGGTGGAGCTCGATTGTCCCTCAACTCCCGATGTCGAGGGGTCAGTTGCTCTTCCTCTCCCGATTCTCAATCGGTCTAGGGTAATGTCGAGAAAGTCTAGCCGCAGGGTATCGGGTGTGAACGTCTCGATCTGCTCGCACGGGAGCACAAGGCTTCGAGTCATCCCGTCATCTCCCTTGAAGATCCAGTGCCATCCCCTTCGCTGAATGTGCCCTCAGAGTCGGAGGGCGTCCATGTCCAGGAGGATATGATCATCGACCATATCAGCTTCGTAGAATACTATTCCCGTGTCGACCCGCTGTGCTATCTTTGTGATCATACCACCCACGCAAATGCACGTCTCGTTGGCCTTGGTGGAGGCCAACGTGTGGAGATGCATGGCTACCCGTAAATCTAAGTCCATGTTGCTCCATTGGGCACGAACATACATGTCGAGAGTTGGACCATCATGAAACTCCCGTAATGCTTGATAGAGGTAACCCAGGTCGATTTTGTGGATTTTACCGGGTTCGTCTCGCGCGAAAATGAAGTTGGACATGACTTGATGCGCGTATCGGATTGTCGGATGCTGTACCCATGAAATCTTCCCCGCTGAGCTTGAGTACCGGCATACTGCTATCTTCTTCCAAAAATCTTGGAGGACATATGCAGAAATCGTCGGTAGTAAGGAGTGCGTTCCCCTTTGGACCTCCAGGATGTCTGCAAATTGCGCCATGCTTAGT
>NW_010965278.1:193236-194184 GCF_000463585.1 Tarenaya hassleriana | reverse complement strand
GTCCTTCGACGAGGAGATTCTGCTTCGTCTCCAATATCTCGGTGATTGTGTCCGGTCTCATCTCTCTCTTTTGAGAGAACTCGGCTTCCTGTGACGACGAAGCGACGTCGCTTGTGCGGGCTCTTTTTGGTGCCATCTGCAAAGGTATAGTCGATATGGATTGGGGCAGTGGGGTTAGGGTGAGAAAAATAGAGTGATTTTTCGGATTTCAGAGAAAACGAGCGGGCCGCCTGCTTTCACAGGCGGTCGCTCGAAAAAAACGAGCGACCGCTCACTGGTTCAGAAGATCGAGATTTCAACCAGAAATCGGGATTTTCCGGTCGAAATCGATCGAAACTAACCCTAGCAGCTATACCCATCAAAACTTTCGACCTATCTTTAACCAAAATACCCTAATGTTACGATTTTGAAGGGAGGAATTACCGGTTAGGGTTTCGGAGAGGGTAGATCTGCGTGGGGTTTGAGCGTGGTGGTTCCGGAACGACGGCGGCGCGGTGGGGCTTCGAAGCGGCGGACTCGGTCACGGTGGCTGGGGAAATTTAAATCGGTCGCTGGCGAGAGAGAAGGGGTGTTGGTAATTTTTCGTGAAGTGGTGGCTCTCTCCCCCTAAATCGAGTTAAAAAAACTCGATTTCGAGACCGAGCGGTCGCTCGGTTTCTCAGGCGATCGCTCGATATTTATTATTATATATTTTTTTTTTTCGAAAAGCTGCGAGCGATTGCTCGAATGTTCGAGCGGTCGCTCGATGAATGGGCGGTCGCCTGGTTTACCGGGCGGGCCGCTCATTTTCTCTGTCGTCCGGCGCATGCTAAAATTTTTGGTCCCCCGTTTTCCCTCCCGACGAAAGGACTTGTTTGATTGGAGTGATTTGGGAGAATTTGGAGCCTTTCATGGTGAATAAAAGAAGAAAAGAAGAAAAGAACGAGGTTCGAAGAATTTACATCCCGG
>NW_010965278.1:188073-192770 GCF_000463585.1 Tarenaya hassleriana | reverse complement strand
TGTTTTATCTCCCTGTTGGAGACCTCCACTTGGCCACTCGTTTGGGGGTGGTAAGGGGTGGCTACTCTATGGTGAACACCATATTTAGTCAATATGCCCTGAATCACTCTATTAACGAAGTGTGCTCCCCCATCACTTATCACCACTCTCGGGACTCCAAACCGAGGAAATATGACTCTTTTGAACATTCGTGAAACAGTGCTTGAATCATTCTTCGGGCTAGCAAGTCCTTCCACCCATTTCGTCACATAATCTACAGCCACAAGGATGTATAGGTTACCGTAGGATGATGGAAATGGTCCCATGAAGTCGATTCCCCACACATCGAACGGTTCCACTTCTAAGATGTAGTTTTGTGGCATCTCATTCCGACGTGAAATATTCCCTGTTCTTTGACAAGCATCGCAAGAGCTCACAAAACGGTGGACATCCTTAAAGAGAGTCGGCCAATAAAAACCCGCTTGCAAAACCTTTGCGGATGTCTTGGCCGAAGCAAAATGACCCGCATAATCCGATGCATGACAATGATGGATCACTTGCTGCACTTCCTCTTCAGGGATGCATCTTCTAAATAACCCGTCTTTTCCCCGTTTGAAGTGAAATGGTTCGTCCCAAAAGTAATCCCGAACATCGTGGAGAAACTTTTTCTTTCCATTATAGCTCAATTCCGGTGGAATCACCTTGGCAACCAAATAATTGACAAAATCCGCATACCAAGGGACATCGGAACTAACCTCTAATGCTAAAATTTGTTCCTCTCGTAGTGAATCATTGATCGACATCTCATGGGGTATTTCTAGTCTTGACAAATGATCGGCCACTGTATTCTCCGTCCCCTTTCAATCTCGAATTTCCAAATCAAACTCTTGTAGAAGCAATATCCATCTAATCAACCGTGGCTTGGCATCTTTCTTTGTGAGTAGATATCGCAAGGCTGCGTGGTCCGTATAAACAATGACTTTTGATCCAACCAAATAGGATCAGAATTTCTCAAACGCAAATACTACCGCTAGGAGCTCTTTCTCCGTAGTTGAGTAATTCATTTGGACGTCGTCTAGTGTCTTACTAGCGTAGTAAATCGCATGATGTTTGCCATCTTTTTTCTGTCCCAAGACCGCGCCCACTGCATAATCACTAGCATCACACATGAGTTCAAAGGGAAGATCCCAATCCGGGGGTTGGATGATTGGAGGTGTCACCAACGCCTTTTTGAGTGTTTCAAAGGCTTGATGACACTCCTTGTCAAACTCAAATGACACGTCTTTTCCCAAAAGAGTGGTTAGGGGTCTTGAGATCTTCGAGAAATCTTTTATGAAACGCATGTAGAACCCCGCATGTCCGAGGAAATTTCGAATTCCTTTCACGTTCGTCGGGGGAGGAAGCTTCGACCTTTGCTCTATCAACCTCAATCCCTTTATCTGAAATCCTATGACCAAGCACGATGCCCTTTTGCACCATAAAGTGGCATTTTTCCCAATTTAAAACTAAGTTCGCCTTACTGTACCTGTCTAACACTCGATGAAGATTGGTTAGACACACATCAAAGGAGGGTCCATGGACCGAAAAATCGTCCATGAACACCTCCATTATATCTTCAATCACATCAGAAAAAATAGCCATCATACATCTTTGAAATGTGGCCGGTGCATTGCATAATCCGAATGGCATGCCTCTATATGCAAATGTACCATAAGGGCATGTGAATGTTATCTTTTCTTGATCGCTAGGATGAATTGGAATTTGGAAAAATCTGGAATAGCCATCGAGAAAGCAAAAATATGAATGCAATGCGAGTCTTTCTAACATTTGATCAATGAATGGTAAAGGGAAGTGGTCTTTACGGGTGTTTGTGTTTAGCTTGCGATAGTCAATGCACATTCTCCATCCCGTGATTGTCCTTGTTGGTATGAGTTCATTGTTCTCATTAGGAACGACCGTGATACCTCCCTTTTTGGGTACAACTTGTACCGGGCTAACCCAAGAGCTATCCGAAATCGGGTAAATAATACCCGCATATAACAATTTCAAAATCTCTTTCTTGACTACTTCTTTCATGTTCGGGTTTAGCCTACGTTGATGCTCGATTGACAATTTGGTATCATCCTCTAAATGTATGCGGTGCATGCAAGGAGAGGGGCTAAGACCTTTGATGTCTCCTAGAGTGTACCCTAGGACTTCCCTGTATTGCTTAAGTAGCCTGGTGAGTTTTTCTATTTGATCCTCATCTAATGCATCGTTAACGATAATGGGGTAAGTAGAATTTGATCCGAGGAAAACATACCTTAACCCTTGAGGTAGGGGTTTCAATTCCACTTGTGGGGCATGTTTGGGATCCCAACCGCAATGTGTGTGTCTCCTTTCGGGACTTGAGGCGCGTCGGGTATGGCGCGAGTGGTCGCGAAGAGGGCTTCGAACTGTAATTCTTCCCTCTCAGGTAGAAATGGGCGGGTCGCCCAATATGTCGAGCGGTCACTCGTTTTGTCCGAAACTGAGTCGATTTTGCTCAGACTTTTCGGGCGGGCCGCCTGGAAAATCGAGCGGTCGCTCGTTTCCTCAGAATCCACTTCGAATTTGCTCAGAAATAGTGGGCGGGTCGCCTGCTTTCCCGGGCGGTCGCCTGTTTCTTCAATATTTTCTTCGAATTTGCTGAGAAATTTCGGGCGGGCCACCTGCTTTCCTGGGCGGTCGCCCGTTTTTCCCTGGATCTCTTCTTCTTCTAAGACTTTCGGGCGGGCCGCCCGAAAATCTGTGCGGGCCGCTCGAAATACTGCAGAAGCTTCTTTCTCTTCTTCCCGATCGTCTAATGCTCGGCTAATCTCCTGGATTTCTTCCCAGTTGCTATATAAACTTGCTTCTGCATCTAGCGGATCCACTTCACGAAATTCTCCAATCACTTCCTCTGCCATCGCTTCGAGTATATCCGCATAACATACCGTATCACTTGTTGACGGTTGCTTCAGATTCTGATCGAGGGTAAACTCGACTGTCTCGTCTCCAATTTTCATCGTCAATCTACCAACTCGAACGTGCACTACACCATCCGCTGTGCTTAAAAATGGTCGGCCTAGTATGATCGGTACCTTGGAATCTTCATTCATGTCTAAAACCACGAAATCTACCGGCACATAGAACCCACCAATCTTCAAAGGTACATCCTCTAGTAATCCTGCTGGATACTTGACTGATCGATCCGCTAATTGCAGTGCCATTCTTGTAGGTTTTAGCTCACCAATATTCAGCTTCTTTAGATTGACAACGGCATTAAGCTCACACTTGCTCCAAGATCACATAGGGCTCGATCTATCTCAATATTTCCCAACTTGCAAGGTATAGAGAAACTCCCCGGATCGAACATCTTCGGGGGAAGTTCGTGATTCGTGATTGCGGCACTAACCTCGGTACTAAGAGCTACTGTTTCTTTCTCCACAACCCTTTTCTTCGTCAAAATATCTTTCAAAAACTTTGCGTAGGAGGGCATTTGGAGAATTGCCTCGTGGAAGGGCATTGTAATCTCCATCTTCTTTAACATCTCTGCAAACTTCCCGAACTGGCTGTCCTCATTAAACTTCTTTAGACGAGAAGGGAAAGGTATCGGGGATACCTTAGGTGGAGGCGGGATGTAGGCTGGTTCTTTCTCCTGTTTTTGCACTTTAGGGATGTCTTCCTCTACTGCCTTGCCCTTTTTCTCCCTCGTCAACCCTGGAGGTGCTACTTTCTCAACCATAGGGGGTGTAATCTCTGGAAGTTGTTTTCCACTCCTTAGTTCGACTGCATTGATATGCTCACGAGGGTTCACTTCGTTCTTTCCGGGAAGCATTCCTTGATGTCTTGATGAGGAGGAGGATGCAATTTGGGCCACTTGATTGTCCAAAATCTTCAAGTGAGCTTGTACTCCCTCCAATTGCTTCTTGAATGCAACTTGCTCATTTTCAATGCTCCCAATGGATACTCCTTGTGATTTTTGACCTTGGAGGATTTGAAATAGCATATCCTTGATGTCCGGGTCTTGATCCTTGGGTTGCACTTGCTGTGGTCTATAGTTGGAATTCCCTTGGTAACCTTGACTCCCTTGACCTTGTTGTTGATACTTTGATTGAAAACCCGGAGGTCCTTGATTGCTCCGTTGAAAAGCGGGTTGAGGATTTAGCGCATTTGACGCGTTCTTGTAGGAGAAATTGGGATGATTCCTCAATCCCGGGTTGTATAGGTTGGATGGATGAGTGTATTGGTTTGGACCGGCTGAACTCATTGGACGTGTGGCTACGTCCTTTGGCCAGTTTTGCTATTGTTGCTTCCAATTCTTGGAAAGGGATGTCATATATGTCACCTCCACACGCTGCATCAATCCAAGACCGAGTATCATCCTTCAACCCATGGATAAAGATGGATAGAAGATAATCTCTTTCCATTCCATGGTGAGGGTACTACAAGAAAATAGTTATATAGCGACGGAAAAATCCGTCGCAAATATAAAGGAAATCCGTCGCAATTAAGAATTTGCGACGGAATGCGATGGATTTATTTCCGTCGGTATAGCGCTGTCGCAAACGTATAACGGTCGTTAATCCGTCGCATTTTTGCGACGGAAAAAATCTGCGTTTTGCGACGAAAAGTGACGGATAATTCCGTCGCAATTTGCGACAGATTTTTTTCCGTCGCATTCCGTCGCAAATGTTTTAAAAAATTTTAAAAAAAAT
>NW_010965278.1:176149-188063 GCF_000463585.1 Tarenaya hassleriana | reverse complement strand
ATATATACACATACATATATACATATTCACATATACATACATTCATACACATACATTACATACATACAAATATACATACATATATATACACATATTTTTATATACACAAACACACATACACATACATTAGATATATACAAATATACATACATATACATACATATATATACATATATTTTCATATACACAAACACACATACACATTCACACATATACACATATACACATATATACACATACATAAATATTCATACACATTTCACAAACACATACACATACATATAAACACACACATATACACATATTCATATACACATACAATCACATATACATACACATACATATTCACATTCACATATATATATATACACATACACATACATATAAACACCCACATACACATTCACATATACATACACATTCACTTACCCACATATATAAACACACACATACACATTCACACATATATATACACATTCACTTACACACACATACACATACATAAACACACACAAACACATCAAACACACACATATATATATACATAAATACATATATATTACCTTATGGGAGAAATTTGACGATCTTTGGAGAGATTTAGAAAAAATTTAGCGATTTTTATTTTTTTCCGAAAATCTTTGAATCTGACGAAGAAGACGACTCGTGGTTTTATATTGCGTTTTGCGACGACATTTTCCGTCGCAATCCGTCACAAAATGAAATTTATTTACGCGCCAAAATTCAAAAAATTTCGTCGAAAACCGAAACCAAATACATTGCGACGGAATATTCTGTCGCAATTCGTCGCAATTTTTATTTTCTGTCGCAAATCATATATTTCTTTGTTGTGACAGAATTATTCGTCGCAAACCGTAGCAAATTGCGACGGATTTTGCGACTGTTTGCGACGGATAATTTTTTTCCACGTTCTGTCGTAAAATCGTCATATTTCGTCGCAATTTTCTGTGCGACGGAAATTTCTGTCGCAAATTCCGTCGCTATATGCAGGTTTTTTTGTAGTGGGGCACATTCTTTGATATTCCTTGAAGCGTTTCCATGCATCATGGAGATTCTCCCTGTCCTCTTGCACAAAAGCATTAATCCGATTCCTCGCATGTTGAGTCTTGGTAGGAGAATAGTATTGCATAAGGAACTGCTCTTCCATCTCATCCCATGTTGAGATAGAGTTTGGCTCAAGAGTGTAGAGCCAATCTCTAGCTCTCTCCGTAAGCGAGTAGGGGAAAGTTTCGAGGAATACGTCTTCAAGAGTAATCCCCGGTCCCTTCTTGATTGCCTTACAGTTCATCTTGAAGTTCGTAAGGTGAGCATTCGGATCCTCGTTTGGTCTCCCTCGAAAACTCATATTGTTGAGCATTTGAATACATTGCGGTAGGAGTTCAAAATCTTCTAGAGGTCTCTGGCTGATGCATGACAGTAACTGAGTGTGCTTCGGTTGTGTGTATGTTCGAAGCGTTCTAGGGGGTGCTTGGGCTGACCCTCTTTGGGCATTAACCCCTCTCAACAACTCTTCGGCGATGTCAGGCTGTTCTCTTCGTGTGTTGTTCTCTCTCAGCATTTCTTCGGCCATTTCCCACTGTCTTTGCTGTCTCCGAGCGAAGTGCAGTGTTCTTTCTATTTCGGGGTCGAAGACAAGTTGATCTCTATCGGTGGTACTCATGCACCGGAAGAGCTTCGCACCAAAGAGACAAAACGAACCGAAAGTGCGATTCGTATTACGATATGTCTACACTGATGGGATCGTTGGGAATGGAATCGATAAAAATCGATGTATGTCCTAACAACTGTATGATATTTTGGAAAGAATCTAACCAGTTGGACAACTGTCGATTGATGCGCACACACCGAGTCTTATATTTAGTACCTGATTCGTACCACTATCCGCAAGTATACGGTAGTTGTAGTAATGGGGTCGAACACGAGGACTAGGTTGTGTTAATCTATCCCTAAGCTAGATTGATGGTTAAATAAAAATATGATTTGTGATGAGTGTCGGAATACAAGAAAACAAGCAAAATTAACGGGTTGTAAACGATGGAATTGAGGCGTTGTTGGTTCGGGATCCCTCAAGAATTGCATGGACGGTTGATGATGCTACAATACCTACGGGTTTATCTTCCGAAAAAGGGGGTTTCAAGCACTTCATCTAGGGTTTGTCTCTCCCGAGCTTAAACCCACTACCTAGAGAATCGATTTACCCATTTTCCAATGATCCAAATGATCTCTAGATGCATTAACGTACCCCATCATGAACCCTAAGCAAGCTAAGCCATCTCCCAATGTGAATAACTCACTCATTCGATGTTTGGTTCCAAACCTCACCCCCATATCCCTATGATCAATGTGTTCTAACATCATACCAACTAAGATTTCGCCAAAGTTGATAGCATTAAGTACAAAACATCAAACCCATGGAAGAAAACTTAAAGCATCATAGATTAAGCATAGATGTCCATACAAAAGTGGGGATCCTTCCCCCACAACAAAAGTTACTACTCCATGCCTAGGGTTTCAAAACAGAAAACAAAATGAGAAAACATAGAAAGGGAAAAGAGAAGCTCAAGATGGTCTTCAATGGTAGCCTTCTTCTTCTCCAAGTTTCCTAGGTCTCCAAAATCTCCTCTTTCACTTCTCCAAGGTGTTTTTCTTCAAGTTGGTCGAGTCCCCCTTCTCTCTCCTCAAACTCCCTTTTTTATGCAAGTGCAGCAGCTAGGTTTCTCCTCAAAAATCGGGCTTTTCCTTTTTGGGCCGGATTTAATAACGGGCGGTCGCTCGCTTTTTCTTCAGGGTCGCCCGTTTTCGTCTTCAGGGTCGCCCGTTTTTCTGGTTCCGGGCGACCGCTCGTTTGTTCAGGCGGTCTGCATAGTGCACGGTCGACCGCCTGGGTTCTTGAGCGACCGCATGTTCCCGTGATTTCGGCGTCGAGCGACCGCTCGTTTAAATGGGCGGGCCGCCCATTTTTTCTGATCAAATTCTCGGGATGAATTTCGCTAATGGGCGACCGCTCGGCAAAATGAGCGGGCCACCCATTTTTTCTGAGCTTTCTGGGTCTTCTCGATTCTGCTCCTTTTCCGTGCCTTGTGCGTGAATGTCCTCGTTTGATCATCCTGCATGAAAAATGGAGAAAAGAATCCTACCCATGACCGTCTAACGTCCTATTATGCCTAAGGTATGTGCAAAGTGTGATGTAAGACGTTAGAAAAACCGGTGAAAATCCCGTGTGATCAGGAGCTAGCGTGTACTGAAAAGTACAAGACGCTGAAAGCTCTAGTGAAGACGAAGATGCCGAGAGGCAGCTCTGTCAACACCCACGTCCTCAACATGAGAGCTCATATTGAGAAACTTGAGCGTATGGGAGTGAAGCTCGATGGAGATTTGGCAGTGGACCTGATCCTGATGTCATTGCCCGAGGACTATAATCAGTTCTGATGCAGTACCATATGCACGGGATGACTAAGAGCTTAGCTGAACTGCATGGGATGCTGAAATCGACCGAGCAGGATATCATGGCCCCTAAGACTGTGCTTGCTATTGAGAACAACTCCAGCAAGAAGGGGCAGTACCATATGCACGGGATGACTAAGAGCTTAGCTGAACTGCATGGGATGCTGAAATCGACCGAGCAGGATATCATGGCCCCTAAGACTGTGCTTGCTATTGAGAACAACTCCAGCAAGAAGGGGGGGTAAAGCCAAAAAGAAGGCGGCAAAAAAGGCAAAAGTTGCCTCTACGTCTAAGCCTAAGCCCGATAAGGGTGACTGTCATTTTTGCGGAGTGTCTGGACACTGGAAGCGTAATTGTCACCTTTACTTGGAGGATCTGAAGGACAAGAAGCTTGGTGAAGCTTCTGCCTCAGGTATTCATGTTATAGAAGCTAACATCTGTACTACATCTTCGTGGGTATTAGATATCGGAAGTGCCTCACACATTTGTGGAAATATGCAGGGACTAAGAAGAAGTAGGATCTGCGCGTCGGAAATGGAGCAAGAGTTGCTGCATTGTGTGTTGGCGTTTATGATTTGCATCTTTCTACTGGACTTGTTTTAGAATTGAGTAATTGTTACTATGTGCCTGCGATTAGCAGAAACATCATTTCTATTTCATGTCTGGATTTGGATGGTTTTCGATTTGTGATTGAGAACTCGAGTTTGATGATTTATCGAGACAATATTTACTATGGTAATGGTTATCTTGTGAATGGTTTATACGTCTTGAATGATCAGCCTTCGAACTCTACATCATCCATCTATAATGTGAGTACTAAACGGTTTTAGCCGAACGATTTAAACCCAAACTTCCTCTGGCATTGTCGTCTAGGCCATATAAACGAGAAGCGCATTCAGAAGCTTCATCATGAAGGTCTTCTGGATTCATTCGACTTTGAGTCTCTTGAATCTTGCGAGTTTTTTTTTATGGGCAAGATGACAAAGCATCCTTTCAAGGGGAATTGACAGAGAGCGACAGAGTTATTGAGCCTGATACATAGTGATGTATGCGGACCAATGAAGTGGCCATGGTTTAGTGCTCTATGATGTACTGTTTGCGAGCTTTACTTGGAATACATTTGATGTATTGACGCTTTCTATGATTTATGGATGAGTGTTTGATTCATTACATATTGTGCATGCTTTAATGTGTCATGAAATCCATGTATTGTTATGAACAATACTAAACTCCCTAGTCATGTATCATTGTGGGAATAATGATATACTAAGACTAGTATGATGTGTGATTGATGATCATATAGATGATCATAGGTATTGGATACGATCACAATCATAGGTATTCGTTGGAGAACGGAATACTGGATTGACCCGCATGAGATTGTCACATGGACTAGCGTCATGACTTGAATCTCATATGGCGGTTCCATGATTGGATCCTAAGACCTGAGATATCTACGGAATCCAACATGAGGAGTTGGTGCTTTGAATATGTCAAACGTCCTGCGTAACAGGAGGACTATAAAGACGTGTATCAGGTACGAAACGAATCATGTGCTGGATTGTAGATAGTCAAGACGGGATTTGTACCTCTTGTAAAAAAGATAGATATCGCTGGTCCCTCGTGTGAGCGAGACTGTAAAAATAGTTGGCCGCACTATCGACGAACGTCGTCTATTTCAGACAGTCGAACTCAGTGAACGAGAAAGCAGTCGAATTAGATAAGGTGGCTTGTCCATGCCTTATGTTTGACACACATGGAAGGACAAAACGCACGAGAAAACAATGGAAAAACCGAGACAGAAGGGTCTGGAACGGACAGTCCAGAAAGTCCAGAACGGACGGTCCTCCAAATCCAGACCCGACGGTCCAGAATGGACTGTCCATTCCAGAAGATCTGGGGACAATCCACTTAACGCAGACCGTCCGTTCTGCATGGTTGGAAAGGACGGTCCACGTGTATTTCTGGACTTTCCGTTCTGGCTTTCGGGTCTTCTGGATTCATTTGACTTTGAGTCTCTTGAATCTTGCGAGTTTTTTTTATGGGCAAGATGACAAAGCATCCTTTCAAGGGGAATTGACAGAGAGCGACAGAGGTATTGAGCCTGATACGTAGTGATGTATGCGGACCAATGAAGTGGCCATGGTTTAGTGCTCTATGATGTACTGTTTGCGAGCTTTACCTGGAATACATTTGATGTATTGACGCTTTCTATGATTTATGGATGAGTGTTTGATTCATTACATATTGTGCATGCTTTAATGTGTCATGAAATCCATGTATTGTTATGAACAATACTAAACTCCCTAGTCATGTATCATTGTGGGAATAATGATATACTAAGACTAGTACGATGTGTGATTGATGATCATATAGATGATCATAGGTATTGGATACGATCACAGTCATAGGTATTCGTTGGAGAACGGAATACTAGATTGACCCGCATGAGATTGTCACATGGACTAGCGTCATGACTTGAATCTCATATGGCGGTTCCATGATTGGATCCTAGGACCTGAGATATCTACGGAATCCAACATGAGGAGTTTCGTGCTTTGAATACGTCAAACGTCCTGCGTAACAGGAGGACTATAAAGGCGTGTATCAGGTACGAAAAGAATCATGTGCTGGATTGTAGATAGTTAAGACAGGATTTGTATCTCTCGTAAAAGAGAGAGATATCGCTGGGCCCCTCGTGTGAGAGAGACTGTAGAAATGTGTGGCCGCACTATAGACGAACGTCGTCTATTTCAGACAGTCGAACTCAGTGAACGAGAAAGCAGTCGAATTAGATAAGGTGGCTTGTCCATGCCTTATGTTTGACATATGATATCGCGATACAAAAGGATCATCAGCCGGAATCATCACTAGCGTTCGTAAGATCACGAACAAACTCTATTCGAGATAGGTAGTCATAGTGTCTTGTTAGAGACCGCCTATGACTTGTATATACGAAATAGAGATTTCGGGTTATACTGCTATATCGAATGAGCCTACAGGGTCACACACGTAGGGAAGTGCCTCACACATTTGTGGAAATGTGCAGGGACTAAGAAGAAGTAGGATGCTGGCAAAGGGAGAAGCGGATCTATGCGTCGGAAATGGAGCAAGAGTTGCTGCATTGTGTGTTGGCGTTTATGATTTGCATCTTTCTACTGGACTTGTTTTAGAATTAAGTAATTGTTACTATGTGCCTGCGATTAGCAGAAACATCATTTCTATTTGATGTCTGGATTTGGATGGTTTTCGATTTGTGATTGAGAACTCGAGTTTGATGATTTATCGAAACAATATTTACTATGGTAATGGTTATCTTGTAAATGGTTTATACGTCTTGAATGATCAGCCTTCGAACTCGACATCGTCCATCTATAACGTGAGTACTAAACGGTTTAAGCCGAACGACTTAAACCCGACCTTCCTCTGGCATTGTCGTCTAGGCCATATAAACGAGAAACGCATACAGAAGCTTCATTCTGAAGGTCTTCTGGATTCTTTTGACTTTGAGTCTCTTGAATCTTGCGAGTCTTGTTTGATGGGCAAGATGACAAAGCATCCTTTCAAGGGGAAAGGACAGAGAGCGACGGAGTTATTGGCTCTCATACATAGTGATGTATGCGGACCAATGAGCTGTCCAGCTAGAAGAGGTTATATGTATTTCGTTACGTTCACTGATGATTTCAGTCGATACGGTTATGTCTATTTGATGAGACATAAATCTGAAACACTTGAAATGTTCAAGGCTTTCAGAAACGAAGTACAGAACCAGTTTGGCAAGACGATCAAGACACTTCGATCTGATCGTGGTGGCGAGTATATGAGCCAAGAGTTCTCTGACTATCAGGTTGATTGTGGTATTGTATCACAATTAACTCCTCCTGGAACGCCACATTGGAATGGCGTATCTGAACGGAGGAACCGAACACTGTTAGACATGGTTCAGTCGATGATGAGTCTCCTAGTCCTCGTGTTCGACCCCGGTACTAGGGGTGGGCGTTTCGGGATCTGCTGAACAGGAGTCTAACGAAGGCGGCTGAAACGACGCATATGAGATATGGACGGAGAAGCGTCCCACGTTATCGTTTGTCAGAATTTGGGGTTGCGACGCTTACGTGAAGCGTCAGATGACTGATAAGTTATCCTCCAAATCTGATAAGTGTTTATTTGTAGGCTACCCTAAGGAAACTAAGGGTTACTACTTCTACATTCAGCAGAGAACAAGATGTTCATTGCCAGGAATGCGACTTTTATGGAGCGAGAGTTCGTCTCCAAAAGAATCAGTGGGAGTAGGATCAAACTTGAGGAAGTTCAAGAGCAACAAGTAGACGCTGAGCCGAGTGAACAAGTTAAAGATGTTCAACCTGTTTCACTGCCGGTTATGACTCAACCTTCGACTAGTGAACCTCGGAGATCAGGCAGGATTCGCCAAGAGCATGTGAGATACGGATTTCTTGTGACTGGGAATGAGAAGCTCATGTTATTAGAACATGATGAGCCTTCCACATACCCAGAGGCTATGGCGAGTCCCGACTCTGAGAAATGGCGCGAGGCTATGAAATCCGAGATGCAATCCATGTCAGACAACCAAGTATGGACTCTGATTGATGCGTCTGAAGGGATGAAACCCATCGGATGCAAGTGGATCTTCAAGAAGAAGACCGACATGGATGGCAACGTGCACACGTATAAGGCACGACTTGTGGCGAAAGGATTCCGTCAGATTCATGATATTGACTATGATGAGCCCTTTCGCCTGTAGTCATGCTGAAGTCCATCAGGATCCTGCTTGCCATAGCCGCATATTACGACTATGAGATATGGCAAATGGATGTCAAGACCGCATTCCTTAACGGAAACTTGACCGATGATGTGTACATGACACAACCCGAAGGTTTTGTCGATCCAAGGAACCCGGGAAAGGTGTGCAAGCTTCAGAGGTCCATTTATGAACTGAAGCAGGCTTCGAGGAGCTGGAACCTTCGCTTTGATGAGACAATCAAAAGGTTTGGTTTCTCACAAAATGAAGACGAGCCGTGTGCTTACAAGAAGGTTAATGGGAGCACAATAGTATTTCTAGTGTTATACCTGGATGACATTCTCCTTATAGGGAATGATGTTCCTACCTTGCAAGAAGTTAAGTCTTGGCTAGGAACGCAGTTTTCTATGAAGGACCTAGGAGAAGCGGCCTACATTTTGGGCATTAAGATCTATAGAGATAGATCGAGGTGTATTCTAGGATTATGTCAGAGTACTTACATCGATAAGGTCTTGAAACGGTTCAAGATGCAAGATTTCAAGAAAGGAACCTTACCGATGAGCAGTGTCGCGGTTCTCTACAAGCAGTTTGGATCAGGAAGTTTGTTGGCGATTTGGGTGTCATTCCTAGTGTTGATAACTGATCACACGGGTTTTTCACCGGTTTTATAACGTCATGCATCACAATTCTTCTCACATTCTAGGCATCATAAGACGTTAGATGGCCATGGGTATGTTGTTTTGCTTGTTTTTCCTTACAGGAAGACTCCACGAAGCGGGCACGGAAGAACAAGAATTCGAGAATGCTCGGGAAACTCAGACAAAACGAGCGACCCGCCCATTTTATGGGCGGTCGCCCGTTTTGTGAGCGGTCGTCCGTTTTGTGAGCGGTCGCTCGTTTTTTCGCGTGTCAGAGGAAAATGAGCGACCCGCCTGAAATTGAGCGACTGCCTGAAATCAAAATCGGCCCAAAAAGGAAAAGCCTGTGTTTTGAGGATAAGACCTAATTCTAGACTTTCATAAAAAGGGGAGTTTGAGGAGAGAGAAAGGGGCTACACACTTTGGAGAGAGACTTGACTTGGAAGAGGAGAAAGAGGGATTTTGGAGATCAAGGAGGCTAGGAGAAGAAGAAGACCACCATTGAAGACCATCTTGAGCATTTCTTCTCCTTTTCCATGTTTCTTCATTTTGCTTTCTGTTTTGAAACCTAGTTATGGAGTAGTGACTTTGTTGTGGGTGAGGGATCCCCACTTTTGTATGGATACCTATGCTTAATCTATGATGTCTTTGAGTTTCTTCCATGGGTTTGATGTTTTGTGCTTAATGCTATTGATTTGGTTGAAACCCTAATTGATATGATTATAGAACACATTGATCATAGGGATATGGGAATGATGTTTGGAACCAAATGTCAAATGAGTGAGTTATTCACATTGGGAGATGGCTTAGCTTGCTTAGGGTTCATGATAGGGTACACTAATGCATCTATTGATCATTTAGATCATTGGGAGATGGGTGAATCGATTCTCTAGGTAGTGAGTTTAAGCTTGGGAGAGACAAACTCTAGAAGAAGTGCTTGAAACCCCCATATAGAGGATAACCCATAGACATTGTAGCATCACTAACCGTCCATGCGATTCTTGAGGGATCCCGAACCTACAACGCCTCAAACCATCGTTTTACAAACCGTTAATTTTACTTGCTTTCTTGTACTCCGACACTTATCATAAACCACATTTTTATTTGACCACCTAATCTAGTTTAGAGATAGACTAATACATCCTAGTCCTCGTGTTCGACCCCGGTACTAGGGGTGGGCGTTTCGGGATTCGGTTCGGAATTTTAACGGTTCGGTTCGGGAACGGTTTATTCGGTATTATAAAATTTGTACCAAATTAGTACCGTATATTATTCGGTTCGGTTCGGTTCGGTATTATGACGGTTCGGGACGGAACGATACTAATAAATAAATACCAAATAAGAACCGAAATAAAAACGGTTCGGAACGGTTTGGGACGGTTCAAGACGGTTCATATAATTCATATAGTATAAAAATAAAAAAATCCAACACAATAATTTAGACAACAAAATAAAAGTTTTAAATTTGATGTAACCGTAAAGAAATTTAACATAATAATTTTGAAATTTTCTATAAATATGATCAAAACTTTAAATTACGTTTCAAAAAGAGATAAAAATAAAATATTTATAAAGTAAAATATAGACAACTTACTATTAAATATAATCAAAATTAATAAAAATAAATAATTTATTGAACTTTGATAATGCTAAACAAAATAAATATCACTATTAATTATTATTAATAAATAAAATAAACATAAATCTAAATACATGACGTAAACAATTTATTAATATTTAGTAATTATCACCGGTACTACAACTACCGTATACTTGCGGATAGTGGTACGAATCGGTATTAAATATAAGACTCCGTGCGTGCGCATCAAGTTTTTGGCGTCGTTGCCGGGGACTAGTCGTTTTCGTGTTAGTCTAGATTTTTGCTAGATCACCATTGCTTGGATATTTGCTTGGATTACTTTGCGACATAACCGTTTCACAGCACTTTCGGTTCGTTTTGTCTCTTTGGTGTGCAGCTCTTCCGGTGCATGACAAGAAGCACAACCGGTAGAGATCAACTCGTCTTCGACCCCGAAATAGAAAGGACCCTACGCTTCGCTCGTAGACAGCAAAGACAGTGGGGAATGACCGAAGAAATGCTGAGAGAAAACAACGCACGAAGAGAACAACCCGAGATAACCGAAGAGCTGTTGAGAGGGGCCAATGCCCAAAGAGGTCAAGCCCAAGCAGCCCCTAGAACGCTTCGAACGTACACACAACCGAAGCACACTCAGTTACTATCATGCATCAATCGGGGACCACTAGAAGAACTTGAACTCCTACCGCAATGCATCCAAATGCTCAACAACATGAGTTTCCGTGGGAGACCAAACGAGGACCCGAATGCCCACCTTACAAACTTCAAGATGAACTGCAAGGCAATCAAGAAGGGACCGAGGACTACCCTTGAAGACGTGTTCCTTGAGACTTTCCCCTACTCACTTACGGAGAGAGCTAGAGATTGGCTCTACACCCTTGAGCCAAACTCTATCTCGACATGGGGTGAGATGGAAGAACAATTCCTTATGCAATACTACTCCCCTACCAAGACTCAACATGCAAGGAATCGGATCAATGCATTTGTGCAAGAGGATGGGGAGAATCTCCATGACGCATGGGAACGCTTCAAGGAATATCAAAGAATGTGCCCTCACCATGGAATGGAAAGAGACTACCTTCTATCCATCTTTATCCATGGGTTGAAGGATGATACTCGGTCTTGGATTGATGCAGCGTGTGGAGGTGACATATATGACATCCCTTTCCAAGAGCTAGAGGCGACAATTGCAAAACTGGCCAAGGGACGCAACCATACGTCCAACGAGTTCAGTAGGAGAAGCTGAGTGAAAGGGGATGTGGGAGAGAACGCAGCTCTTAAGGCGGTGCTGGCCGACCTTGCTGAGATAAAGGTCCAACTCGCCAACGCTAAACAAGTAGCTGCTGTGGAGGATCAAAATTTAGCGCAAGTTCAACCGGGTATGTACATGGTTGATCAAGAAGCGGAAGAAGCCAACTATGTCGGCCCAAACCAATACACTCATCCATCCAACCTATA
>NW_010965278.1:170973-175857 GCF_000463585.1 Tarenaya hassleriana | reverse complement strand
ACAACCAAGGACCTCCGGGTTTTCAATCAAAGTATCAACAACAAGGTCAAGGGAGTCAAGGTTATCAAGGGAATTCCAACTATAGACCACAGCAAGTGCAACCCAAGGATCAAGACCCGGACATCAAGGATATGCTATTTCAAATCCTCCAAGGTCAAAAATCACAAGGAGTATCCATTGGGGGCATTGAAAATGAGCAAGTTGCATTCAAGAAGCAATTGGAAGGAGTACAAGCTCATTTGAAAATCTTGGACAATCAAGTTGCCCAACTTGCGTCTTCCTCCTCATCAAGACAGCAAGGCATGCTTCCCGGTAAGAACGAGGTGAACCCTCGCGAGCACATCAATGCAGTGGAACTAAGGAGTGGGAAACAACTTCCGGAGGTCATCCCTCCGATGGTTGAGAAGACAACGCCTCCAAGGCTAACAAGAGAAGAAAAAGGAAAATCTGTAGAGGAAGACACTCCTAAAGTGCAAGAACAGGAGAAAGAACTAGTCTACATTCTTCCTCCACCTAAGGTACCCCCGATACCTTTTCCTTCTCGCTTAAAGAAATTTAATGAGGACAGCCAATTTGGAAAGTTTGCGGAAATGCTGAAGAAGATGGAGATTACGATGCCTTTCCATGAGGCAATCCTCCAAATGCCTTCATATGCGAAGTTCCTAAAAGATATTTTGACGAAGAAGCGGGTAGTGGAAAAAGAGACTGTAGCATTGAGCACCGAAATTAGCACGGCCATCACAAAGCATGAACTTCCCCCGAAGATGTCTGATCTGGGGAGCTTCTCGATACCGTGCAAGTTGGGAAACATTGAGATCGATAGAGCGCTATGTGATCTTGGAGCTAGTGTGAGTTTGATGCCGTTGTCCATTTACAAGAAGCTGAATATAGGCGACTTAAAACCCACGAGGATGCCGTAGTTCATGTCTGAGCCGGAAGATTAACGA
Source organism: Tarenaya hassleriana (assembly GCF_000463585.1). Classification (NCBI taxonomy): domain Eukaryota; kingdom Viridiplantae; phylum Streptophyta; class Magnoliopsida; order Brassicales; family Cleomaceae; genus Tarenaya; species Tarenaya hassleriana. Next base: position 174,910 of record NW_010965278.1, on the reverse strand, counting down.
TGAAGATCGGGGATGAGATAGTCGAATTCATGCTCGATCAGAACTTGAAGCAACCCTCGACCAATGATACGGTATGCTATACGGATATACTTGAAGCGATGGCGGAAGAAGTAATAGGAGAGTTCCGTGAAGTAGACCCGCTAGAAGTGTCACTAATGGCCGTAGAAGCAAGTCTATACAGCAATTGGGAGGAGATTGAAGAGATAAGACGAGCATTGGACGGTCAAGAAGCCGAAAACGGAATTTCAGCAAAAACGGGCGACCCGCCCAAAAAATGGGCGACCCGCCCACTCTCAAGACCTGATGGTGAAATGCAGAGCAAAACGAGCGACCCGCCCGAAAAATGGGCGACCAGCTCATTTTGTCTGAGCAGTAACACTATTCACGCGAGCGATCGAGACCAAAAACGGGCGACCCAGTGTAAAAAACGGGCGACACGCTCGAATTATCTGAGCAAAAACGATCAAGACACTGTAGAAGCGAGCGACCGCCCGTCAAAATGGGCGACCCGCCCGTTTTCTCTGAGCGAAAATGATCCAGACACTGTAGATGCGAGCGACCCGCCCGAAAAATGGGCGACCAGCTCGTTTTCAACTGGAGATGAAGACTTGGACCCCGGAAGCATCTTGTCGACCACCCATACCATTCTTGACTCATCTCAAGGTTTAAAAGAGAAATCACACACTGATTGGGACCCCGAACATGCTCCACAAGTGGAACTAAAGCCCTTACCCCAAGGGCTTAGGTATGTCTTTCTTGGTTCAAATTCTACTTATCCCATTATCGTTAATGATGCATTAGATGAAGATCAAGTAGAAAAACTCACCAAGTTGCTTAGGCAATATAGGGAAGTCCTAGGTTACACTCTAGGAGACATCAAGGGTCTTAGCCCCTCTCTTTGCATGCATCGCATACATTTAGAGGATGATACCAAATCGTCAATCGAACATCAACGTAGGCTAAACCCGAACATGAAAGAAGTAGTCAAGAAATAGGTTTTGAAATTGTTAGATGCGGATATTATTTACCCGATTTCGGATAGCCCTTGGGTTAGCCCGGTGCAAGTCGTGCCTAAGAAGGGAGGAATCACGGTCGTTCCAAATGAAAACAATGAACTCATACCGACTAGAACTGTTACGGGGTGGAGAATGTGCATTGATTATCGAAAACTTAACACAAACACCCGTAAGGATCATTTCCCCCTTCCATTCATTGACCAAATGTTAGAGAGACTTGCACTGCATTCTTATTTTTGTTTTCTCGATGGTTACTCCGGTTTCTTTCAGATTCCTATCCATCTGAGTGACCAAGAGAAAACAACATTCACATGCCCTTACGGCACTTTTGCATATAGACGCATGCCATTTGGATTATGCAATGCACCCGCAACTTTTCAAAGACACATGATGACTATTTTCTCCGATGTCATTGAAGATATTATGGAGGTGTTCATGGACGATTTTTCCGTCCATGGACCCTCCTTTGATGCGTGTTTAACCAATCTCCATTGAGTGTTAGACAGGTGTCTCAAGGCGAACTTGGTTTTGAATTGGGAGAAATGCCACTTCATGGTGCGAGAGGGCATTGTACTTGGTCCTCGGATTTCGGACAAGGGGATAGAAGTGGATAGAGCGAAAGTGGAAGTGATTGAGAAGCTACCACCACCGACTAATGTTAAAGGAATCCGAAGTTTCTTGGGTCACGCCGGATTTTACAGGAGATTTATCAAAGATTTTTCGAAGATAGCATGACCATTGACTGCGCTTTTGGGCAAGGACGTCCTATTTGAGTTTAATGGGGAGTGCCACAAGGCATTTGGTATATTAAAGAAGGTATTAGTATCACCTCTGATCATTCAACCCCCGGATTGGAGTGTTCCTTTTGAGTTAATGTGTGATGCTAGCGACTTCGTGGTCGGGGCCGTATTGGGACAAAAGAAAGATGGGAAGCATTACGCCGTATACTATGCAAGTCGAACGCTCGATAACGCTCAAATGAATTACTCCACCACGGAGAAAGAGCTCCTTGCTGTAGTGTTTGCCTTCGAGAAATTTAGATCATACTTGGTGGGTTCTAAGGTGATTGTATACACGGATCACGCCGCCTTGAGGTACTTGCTCACGAAGAAGGATGCTAAACCAAGGTTGATCCGATGGGTGTTGCTTCTGCAAGAGTTTGATCTAGAGATCCGCGATAGGAAAGGAACGGAGAACACAGTGGCGGATCATCTATCTAGATTGGAAATACCCGAAGCTATACTAATCGACGATTCACTAAGGGAAGAACACATCTTATCCTTGGAGATCAAGAACGTCACTCCTTGGTATGCAGATTATGTTAACTATTTGGTCGCCAAGGTGGTACCCCCGGAGCTAAGCTACAACGGGAAGAAAAAGTTCTTCCACGATGTTAGAGACTACTTTTGGGATGAACCTTTCTTGTTTAAGAGAGGTAAAGACGTATTATTTCGAAGATGCATTCCGGAGGAAGAAGTGAAGCAAGTGATACATCATTGCCACGCATCGGATTATGCAGGGCATTTTGCCTCGGCCAAGACAACTGCAAAGATCCTATAATCGGGTTTCTATTGGCCAACTTTGTTCAAGGATGTCCACGCTTTTGTAAGCTCATGCGATGCTTGTCAAAGAACGGGTAACATCTCGCGGAGAAATGAAGCGCCGCAGAACTTTATATTGGAGGTGGAACCATTTGACGTCTGGGGAATAGACTTTATGGGGCCGTTTCCATCATCTTGCGGCAACCTATACATTCTTGTGGCAGTAGACTATGTGACAAAATGGGTGGAGGTACTTGCTAGTCCGAAGAATGATTCAAGCACTATGTCACGGATGTTCAAAAGAGTCATATTTCCTCGGTTTGGAGTCCCAAGAGTGGTGATAAATGATAGAGGAACACACTTTGTTAATAGAGTGATTCATGGCATATTGACTAAATATGGTGTTCATCATAGAGTAGCCACTCCCTACCATCCCCAAACGAGCGGTCAAGTAGAAGTCTCTAACCGAGAGATCAAACAAATTTTGGAGAAAACAGTGGCCAAGTCAAGAAAGGATTGGGTTTTGAAGCTTGAGGATGCGGTTTGGGCCTAAAGAACGGCATTCAAGACGCCTATCGGGATGACTCCATTTCAACTCGTGTATGGGAATGTGTAACGACCCGAGGCCGGTACGAATTGTCGAAACTGCCCTCACACAGTAACCCGAGACCTTTCAGCGTGTTTTGTCCTCACTCGCACGCATACCGAGATACTTCCCAGTAGGTCACCCATCCTGAGATTTGCTCCATAGCCAGCACGCTTAACTTTGGAGTTCTCTCGGGATAGTCAACCAAAAAGGTAGGTGCACCTTGTTGCTATGAGTAGCTCAACTAATTCTTTTATGTTATCTTAGACTGTATAGTCCCATACCTATACAGCCCTCGGATCTCTCTCATTCCGGTGTGTTCGATTCATCCCTGTACCCCCTACCCAGAAGCTCGTCAGGAGCCGCCCCTTGTCCGTGCCTCTGCATCGGCGATCACTTCCCGCCCTCCTACGGTACTCTGGGTTGTCACAGGCCCACCAGCTTCCGCCTGGTTCGTCGGATGTCAACTACATAGGGAGGAATCAGTACCAGAATCCTTCTAATCTCTACAACCCGAACACGCCCAACCCGAGACCTTTCAGCGTGTTTTGTCCTCACTCGTACGCATACCGAGACACTTCCCAGTAGGTCACCCATCCTGAGATTGCTCCAGAGCCAGCACGCTTAACTTTGGAGTTCTCTCGGGATAGTCAACCAAAAAGGTAGGTGCACCTTGTTGCTATGAGTAGCTCAACTAATTCTTTTATGTTATCTTAGACCGTATAGTCCCATACCTATACAGCCTCGAATCTCTCTCATTCCGGTGTGTTCGATTCATCCCCGTACCCCCTAAA
>NW_010965278.1:162550-170659 GCF_000463585.1 Tarenaya hassleriana | reverse complement strand
AGGTGACCTCGTTCTTTTATTTAATTCTCGACTAAAACTTTTTCCAGGAAAACTGAAATCAAGGTGGTCGGGACCGTTCATCATAAAGAACGTTACATCTCATGGAGCGGTAGAACTCGACAACGGAAAAGACGGAACTTTCATGGTCAACACTCAAAGACTCAAACCATACAATCCAGGGAGTATTAGACCAGAAGGAGGTACCTCTGTACTCTCCCTCTCTTTAATTGATTGAACCGCATTTCGGTCTAGCTACGACCTTAACTAGCAACCCGGTTCATACCGGGATGTATATTCTTCACCTTCTTTGTTTCTTTTCTCTTTTCTTAATCAAACCTCCAAAATCCCTCGTAACAACCTCTTTGATCAAATACAACACGAGCGCGAGGAAAGATCCGTTTTGCGTCGAAAAACAGGGGAAGCGGGCGGTCGCTCATTTTATGAGCGACCAGCTCATTAGAAAGAGAAAAAAGGGAATCGAGCGGTCGCCCATTTTTTGGGCGACCCGCTCGTTTCTTCTGCGTAAAACTACAAAATGAACGAGCGGTCGCCCATTTTTTGGGCGACCCGCTCGTTTCTTCTGCGCAAAATGAAGAAAAGAACGAGCGGTCGCCCATAAAACGAGCGACCGCTCGTATAAAAAAAACGAAAAAAGGACACAAAAGAGAGAGGGTATCGAGACCCCACCCTCTCTCTCACACTCTCTTTCGGCCGCAACTCATCCCCTTTCCTCCCTCACTTCGGCAAATTCTCTCTCTCTCCTTTCCGGTCGAACCGCCGCCGCTACTCGCCGCCGTCGTCCTCCGTCGTCTCGTCACTTCACAGCCGAGCAAGCTCTCTCTCTCTCGCGAAAAATCTCCTCTATAATGTAAGCCCTAATTTCTCTTCATCTTTCCAAATCTTAGATCTAGGGCTTGCTTGGTCGAAATAGGGTTACATTCTTACGTGGGTTAGTCGAAACTTGCATGGGTTAGGAAGATTAGGCCGGAAATTTCGATTCCGGCCGAAAAATTTCATGGAAACAAGCAGCAAGCGGTCGCTCGAGCGGTCGCTCGCCTACCGAGCGACCGCTTGGTTTTCGAGCGACTCGCTTGAAACCTCTGTCCAAATCCCGCAACTTCCATCCTTACGTCCTGACCTCGTGCGACCCAAACCCTACCGTGTATTCGATGCAGATGGCTCCGAAAAGACCCCGAACAAGTGAAAATGCCAGTTCTTCTCAAGAGCGAGAAGGTTCTCAAAAGAGGGACATGCGACCCGGAACAATCACCAAGATTTTAGAGGCACCGATCGATGATCTGATAGAGGGACCGATGAAAACCGTGAAGATTGATAGGCCCGACGAGGCCTATACGAAAGCTCGACACCTAAACACGATCAAACAACGGGGAAGCAAGTTCGTATGTGATCGCACCACTCGGCTGCTGGGAATTCAAGCGAACGTCGACTACATCTTTGAGAAATTGGGCTGGGAGAGACTGTACAAAAGTGCAGAACCAACCTTCCGAAGCATCAATCGGGAGTTCCTCGTGACCTACACATGCTACTTCCCCGAGGACAATTCCATAGAGGACGCCTACATGGAATTCAGGTTGAACAAAAAATGGGTGCGGCTCAACATGTCGCAGTTTGCAGACATCCTAGGCGTCCCCAAGGGAACACACTCGCTCATATCGACGATATCCGCCTATGTGTTCCAAGAATTCTGGCAGAAAATAGCCATCCGAAGATATTCCAATTCTAAAGGCAAGATTTCTTGGATCCAGCACTCGGCGATCAGATACGCTCATCAATTCATGTCTAACTCCATATTCGCTCGTGACGAACTGGGTAAGATCCATAAGCTCGAGATGGGTTACCTATATTTGGCGCTTCAAGAATTTCACGACGGGCCATCACTCGATGATTGTGTGCGAGGAGGATGGTCGACCATGGATTTAGCATCAAGGGTAGCAATCCATCTGTACAACATGACCAACACGAAGGCTAAGGACGTTAAAATATGCGTTGGAGGCATCATCACAAAGATTGCTCGGAGGGTAGACACGGGGATTACATTCTACAAAGAAGACGTCATCGATTTGCATTGCCTCCTCGACCTGGACTCCCTCAAGACTCGAAGCTACATTCGGAGGATAGGAGAGGAATGGATCTATCTGGGTGACGATGGACTCAAGCGATACTTGCGAGCGACTCGCCTGAATTGCCGAGCGGTTGCACGTTTTGACTGGAAAGGGATCGATTTTGCTCAGAACTTTCGAGCGGATCGCCCATTCCTGCGGGCGGTCGCTCGTTTCCATTGAGAGTTGGTCGAAATTGCTCAGAGATATCGAGCGGGTCGCCCATTCTTGCGGGCAGTCGCTCGTTTTCTCTGAAATTTGGTCGATTTTGCTCAGAGGTTTCGAGCGGGTCGCCCATTCTTGCGGGTGGTCGCTCGTATCATTCTGCATATTTCCAGATTCCGGTGATTTCGAGGGGGCCGCTCGGAAATGTTGGTGGGTCGCCCGAAATGTTGCAGAAACTTCATTTTCGGTTTCCCGACTGTCTAGTGCCCATCTTATCTCCTCGATCTCTTCCCAATTACTATATAGACTTGCTTCTACAGCCATTAGAGATACTTCCAATGGATCTATCTCACGAAACTCTCTGATCACTTCTTTCGCCATCGCTTCAAGTATATCCGCATAGCACACCGTATCTGATGTAAGCCCCGAACTCGTGGATATAGGTTGGCCCGAACAACGCAATCACCGGCACAAGTATTGGCACTCGATCTCACGTGTTTCGGCTAAGGATGTTGGATGGAGGGGGATGGGAATGTTAGCTCAATCACCGGCCTTGTGAGGCACTCGAATTCAAGCTAAGATTCAGTGGATGAGATGGAGATAAGGAGGAAAGGTTTTCGGACACACCGAAAGCTGGCTCGGACACACCGAAGCCCTTCGTCGGACACACCAACGGGGATAACGGTTTGGAGATTCAAACTCAACAAACACAGCAAGCTTAAGCTCGAAAATGGCAATAGATTTCTTAGGTAATGAGTTCTGAAAACTTACAAGGATAAATAGCAATCTCAAAACATTTCCAACAGCTCTTAGCATTCAAAGCTAGATAAGCATGCAAGCTAGGTAATTAATGCTCTCTTAAGTACACAATATAGCTGTTGGAAAATGACATAATCTAATGTGTTTCTTCAGCAACATCATGGACCGAAATCTTCATTAAGTGGCGTGTATGGGCTGCTCCAAGATGGGCTGGGCTCATGTCCTTGGAGTGAAGTTCGTCCAGCATGTCGGAGATGAATAAGGTGATGCGTTCGCGAAGGGCACGCGCCTTGGCTCGAGTAAGGGGTGGATCGGGCCTGTGGTTTGGGCGTGTATGCCTTGGCCTTGGCTCAACTAGAAATTCCCCATCACTATTGAAGATATGCTCGGCATTAGGCAGCTCCTTGCGTTCCAAGCTATCCCGCTCTCGCTTCGTGCACTCCAAGCTATCTTGCTCCCGTTCCGTGCGTTCCAACTCTTTGTCCGTGCGTCCGGTCTCTATGTCCTCATCATTCCCTCCCTCTTGAGAAGTTTTCGCCCACGAAAATTCATGACCTGCATCAAAAGGAAGTAAATCAGCAACGTTAAAAGAACTAGACACGTTATACTCACCTGGAAGCTCGAGTCGGTAGGCGTTGTCATTGATGCGCTCGATAACTCGGAAAGGACCGTCTCCTCTGGGCGCGAGTTTGGACTTGCATTTATCTGGAAAACGCTCGGGCCTAAAGTGTAGCCAAACCCAATCTCCCTCCTTAAACGTTATTGCTATTCGGCCTTTGTTAGCCTGACGAATGTATTGCTCCGTCCTTCGAGCAATATTTTCTCAGACCTTCTGATGGAGTTGTTTAATGAACTCAGCTTTCTTTTCTCCATCTAATTTCACTAACTCATCGTTAGGTAGTGCTATAAGGTCCATAGGCGTGATTGGGTTGAAACCGTAGACGGTCTCAAATGGCGAATGCCTAGTTGCGGAGTGTGAGGCCCGATTATAGGCGAACTCGACGTGTGGAATGCAATCAACCCAATTGCCTAGATTTTTACCGATGGTGGCGCGCAGAAGTGTAGACAAGGTACGATTCACTACCTCGGTTTGTCCATCCGTCTGTGGATGACAAGTAGTAGAGAAGACGAGCTTAGTGCCGATCCTTTTCCATAAGGTCCGCCAAAAATGGCTGAGGAATTTAGAATCCCGATCGGACACTATTGTCTTAGGAATACCGTGTAGCCTTACGACCTCCTTAAAGAATAGGTCGGCTATGTGCTTGGCATCGTCCGTTTTAGCACACGGAATGAAATGAGCCATTTTGGAAAACCGATCGACCACTACAAAGATGGAGTCCTTATGTTGGATCTTAGGAAGTCCTAGGACAAAATCCATTGATATGTCTATCCATGGCTGCGTAGGGATTGGTAACGGCATATAAAGTCCATGAGGTTGTATTTTTGACTTAGCTCGGTGGCACTCGACACACTTAGCACAAAACCTCCTAACGTCTCGCTTAAGGTGCGGCCAAAAGAAATGATCTTGTACGATGGACAACGTCTTATCTACTCCGAAATGGCCAGCTAAGGCACCACCATGAGCCTCGCGGAGTATCACATCTCGCATTGATCCTTGCGGGATGCATAACCTCTTATCTCGAAAGAGATATCCATCATGTAAGTAAAATGGTCCATAAGCACTGTTCCTACATTCTTCTATGATGGATTTGAAATCGTGATCGGTCGAATACTGCTCCTTAAGGATTTCAAATCCTAGCATCCGAACCTCCATGACTGATATCAAAGCATGTCGTCGAGATAATGCGTCTGCTACGACATTGTCTTTTCCCTTCTTGTATTTTATGATGTAAGGGAATGTCTCGATGAACTCCAACCACTTAGCATGTCTTCGCTTAAGTGTGGTCTGACCCTTAAGGTGTTTCAATGTTTCGTGATCCGAATGCACCACGAATTCCTTAGCCAACAAGTAATGTTGCCAAGTCTCTCAAGCTCGTACCAAAGCGTATAACTCCTTATCGTATGTTGGATAATTAAGTGTGGCCCCGCTGAGTTTCTCACTAAAATACGCTATGGGCCTCTTTTCTTGCATTAGGACAGCTCCTATACCAATCCCCGATGCGTCGCACTCTATCTCAAAGGTTTTGTCGAAGTTCGAGAGAACTAAGACGGGTGCGCTAGTGAGGCTGTCCTTTAGAGCTTTAAATGCTTTCTCTTGTGCTTCTCCCCATTCAAATGTCACATCCTTCTTTATGACCGCGGTAAGGGGAGCTGCTAGACTACTAAAGTCTCGCACAAATCGACGGTAGAAACTAGCCAAACCGTGAAAACTCCGCACTTGTCCTATCGTGGTACGAGTCGGCCAATCTTTAATGGCTTTGATCTTTTCCTCGTCGACTCTTAACCCCTTTGAGCTGACCACGAAGCCTAAGAATACGATTTCGTCCGTGCAAAACGAACATTTCTTCAAGTTTGCGTATAGGCTTTCTGTTCTAAGTGTGGTCATTACTTGTTCGAGGTGGAAAACATGGTCCTCCTCGCTTCTACTGTAGATGAGGATGTCATCAAAGTACACCACCACGAACTTTCCTATGTAGGTTCTCAAAACATGGTTCATGAGCCGCATGAATGTGCTCGGGGCATTAGTTAGCCCGAAAGGCATAACAAGCCATTCATAAAGACCTTGCTTAGTCTTGAAGGCGGTTTTCCATTCGTCGCCTTCTCTCATCCTTACTTGATGATAACCACTCTTTAGATCGATCTTCGAAAAGATTGTGGCTCCACTCAATTCATCAAGCATATCGTCTAGCCTAGGTATGGGATGCCTATACTTAACCGTTATATTGTTTATTGCTCGGCAATCCACACACATGCGCCAAGTTCCATCTTTCTTTGGCACTAAAAGTACCGGAACAGCACACGGACTAAGGCTTTCTCGGATGTAACCTTTGCTCATGAGCTCTTGGATTTGCTTTTCGAGCTCCTTAGTTTCCTCGGGGTTCATCCTATAGGCTGGTCGGTTAGGCAAAGGTGCACCGGGTACGAGATCAATTTGGTGCTCTATCCCTCGTATCGGGGGAAGTCCAGCCGGTATCTCGTCGGGAAAAATGTCCTTAAACTGCTCAAGAAGTCGGCTTATAGAAGGGCTATCATGGGACGTTTCGGTCCTTATGCTCATGAGGTCCTTGAAGACCAAAAGAAGGACATTTCGTTCTTGTCGAATAGCCTTACCGACTTGACTAGCTGTGAGATAGAAATTAGCCTTCTTTGACTTGCTTTCTTTAGCTAGTTTGAGCTGCATCTCATGCACCTGAGATGGACTAAGACGTGCTAATACAACCTTCCTTTTGTTATGAACAAAGGAATATTGGTTGACTCGTCCGTCATGTATCACCTCTCTATCAAATTGCCATGGTCGTCCTAAAAGGATATGACCGGCTTGCATAGGTACAATGTCGCAAAGGACTTCGTCCTGGTACCTACCAATGCTGAACGGAATCTTGACCCTCTCGGTCACTTTAATTTCTCCGCTGTTGTTAAGCCATTGCAGCTTATATGGGTGCGGGTGTTTCTCACTAGTTAGACCGAGCTTCTTAACCATGTAGGCACTTGCGACATTTGTACATGATCCACTATCGATTATCATACCGCATACTTTCCCTTGAACGGTACAACGGGTGTGGAAAATAGTCTCCCGCTGGGCCGTTTCATCCGGGTTGACCATAGTGCTAAGCACTCTCCTAGTGACGAGCAATTCGCCGTTATCCGGATATTCGATCTCTTCCTCGAGATCTTCAACCTCTTCTTCGTCCATGGATTCGTATTCCCCTTTGTCCGTAATGATCATGACCCTAGCATTCGGACAATCGCGAGCCATGTGACCGCGCCCTCGACACTTATAGCAAATAATCTCTCTAGCTCTAGTGTCTTGAGGTGCCTCGATGTTTGGTTTAGTTCGGGATGTGTCCAGGGATTTTCCTTTGTCCCGCATGTCTTGCGGGGTTCTACTCTCATGGTTCTCGCGTCGAAAGGGTGTGGAAGGTTTACTGTTCGCTGTAGTTCCACTAGAGTATGTCTTCGTCCTACTTAGCCTAGCGTTCTTACGCTTTTCTTGTTGTTCGACTTGCACAGCTAAGTGTAAGAGCTCTTGGAGGTCATGGTATGATTGTCGCTCAACTTTTCGAGCAATCTTATCCTGCAGTCCATCTAAGAACTGGGCCATCACCGTTTCCTCGTCCTCGTCTAGCTCTAGTCGGCTCCTAATGTGTTCGAACTCTTCGAAGAATTCTTCTACCGACCTTGTACCTTGCGCTAGACGCCTATACCTTCTTTGAAGGTCTCGATGGAAGTGCGGAGGGACGTAACGCTTACGCATGAGATTCTTCATCTCACGCCACGTCTCAACCTGAGCATAATGTCCACGTCTCCGCTCGGTTACCTCACGATCCCACCAGGCCAGGGCATGCTCGGCTAATTGGGCGGCAGCATATTGCACCTTCCTACGCTCCGAATAGGAATAACAGTCGTAAATGTTATCCATCCGTCGCTCCCAATCTAAATATGCTTCGGGGTCTACCTTTCCTAAGAAAAGGGGAGGTTTAAGCTTGAGCTCCGTTTGCCCATAATGACCACGAGGTTGGTCTCGGTTTGGTTCATCTAATTCGGTGTCATTGTTCCTACGGTTTTCCCTAACCCTAGCCCTTGGTAAGGTCCGTCTCATGGGTGGTTCATCCTGGTCCGAACACTCATCCTCTAATCTACCTCTCGGCCTAGGGGCTCTAAGCCTTTGCGGCTCGTCATAGTCTGATTCATCTTCATGTACTCTAGCTCTTGCTCTAGGGGCTCTACGCCTAGGGGGTTCCTCTCGTTCCGACACATCAACATATTCTCTCACCCTAGGTCGGGGTCGTGACTCATATTCACTCTTGGGATTCACTATGGGATCCGGAACAATAGACCGCCTTTGCCTTGAGGGGCCAATATGTTCTCGTGCATCTATTTCCTTACCCGGTCTCACTTGAGGCCTCGACTCCTCTATCTTGTCTAGCCTATCCATAATCTGTTT
>NW_010965278.1:161213-162471 GCF_000463585.1 Tarenaya hassleriana | reverse complement strand
GAACGTGCAATTTAGATTCACAAACGACGTGCGAGTTTGGGCAACAAGTAACGTGCAACAACCAATTCTAAATGTGATTCCAAACAACACTCAAACGTGCAATACACAGCACTATCAATCAATCTATATTCCCTCAAAACAGAATTCAAACGCGATGCAATATAGAGCAAGAAGGATGATTATACCAAATGACGCCAACTGCGATTTCTATTCCGATTTATGGTCCGAAAATGTTTCTAGAGTAGTTTTCTATCGATGGAGCAACAAATTAACAGTCCACAACAGCAATTTGATTGATCAAACACAAGAATTCTGCAACTTCTAAACCAAAAACGCACAACAAGCAACACAATCAGATTATAGGGAGTTGAACAACCACTTGTGAGTTGAATTTCGATCTGAAGGTGAGGTGATTTCGGTTTGCACAGTATGTAGATTGATAGATGATTGAATTACGATCAAATGAAGATCAAATTCGTTTCAAAACGCAATCAATAGCCCACTCAAACACAAACAGAATTCTGCAGACACCGAAACAGATTTTTTTCGAACAATATGAGATGAAAACGTATAGAGATGGAAAGATATCACCGAGGGGAAGCTGCGACGTCCTGTGGATAGTTGAAGCTCTGATACCAAAATGATGTAAGCCTCGAACTCGTGGATATAAGCTGGCACGAACAACGCAATCACCGGCACAAGTATTGGCACTCGAACTCACGTGTTTCGGCTAAGGATGTTGGATGGAGTGGGATGGGAATGTTAGCTCAATCACCGGCCTTGTGAGGCACTCGAATTCAAGCTAAGATTCAGTGGGTGAGATGGAGATAAGGAGGAAAGGTTTTCGGACAAACCGAAAGCTGGCTCGGACACACCGAAGCCCTTCGTCGGACACACCAACGGGGATAACGGTTTGGAGATTACAACTCAACAAACACAGCAAGCTTAAGCTCGAAAATGACAATAGATTTCTTAGGTAATGAGTTCTGAAAACTTACAAGGATAAATAGCAATCTCAAACATTTCCAACAACTCTTAGCATTCAAAGCTAGATAAGCATGCAAGCTAGGTAATTAATGCTCTCTTAAGTACATAATATAGCTGTTGGAAAATGACATAATCTAATGTTTTTCTTCAGCAACATCATGGACCGAAATCTTCACTAAGTGGCGTGTATGGGCAGCTCCAAGATGGGCTGGGCTCATGTCCTTGGAACGAAGTTCGTCCAGCATGTCGGAGACGAATAAGGTGATGCGTT
>NW_010965278.1:157472-160878 GCF_000463585.1 Tarenaya hassleriana | reverse complement strand
ATGGTGAAGAGACCTCAGCACCTATCCTCGATCCCAGGTTAGACCTTATCATCCAAAAGCTGGAGAGCTTCGATACTCGCCTCACCACCATAGAGGGTTTTGGACCTCGTCTCGCATCCATCGAAGAATCGATGGAAGATCACTTTGCCACGCTTGAAGCCACTGTTCTATTGAGAGTGCCCAACGCGAGATCATCCGTACGGTTGAGAAGATGATGGATGAAGATACCTCCGGAGACGAAGATTCCCACCACGATAGCGAGACCGATGCATCATCCACTTCCGGAGCAAGCAAGACCAGCAAGGGCAGCAAGAAGGCAGCACCATGATCTACCTTATCTTAGGACGAGTTCAACTCTGATGCTTTATTTTACCGGTGTTTTGGATCACATTTTGCTAAACCATGGCATGTTTAGGTTGTTTTGAACTACATTTCATTGCTTGAATGCATGTCATTTCTGTTAATTCGAGCAGCGGAAACTTTCTGATCAACGGAATACTCGAAAACGGGCGAAGAAAAAATTCAACAGACAAAACGGGCGACCCGCTCGTTTTCTCGAGCGGTCGCCCGCATAAAAAAAAATGGTCGAGAAGGGCACCAATACTATCTCAAGATCCTCGCAATGGCTACATCGGATTCCGTTTAGAAGGGCACCAATACTATCTCAAGATCCTCGCAATGGCTACATCGGATTGGCAGCACGGCAGCAATCCCAAAGATAACAATCGCCAAAGCTAGAAAATTCTGGACACAAATAGCAGCTGCACACTTCACCCCTTGGGAACTCGAAGCCTTCATGATACGACATCCTGCAGTCCGCTACCTTCAGCAATTCATGGCATCCACCCTATTTGCACGCGAGGATACACGAACCATCTCCATCACGGAACTAAACATGCTCATGGAACCTCTCCACTTCATGATGAACAACCGTCTAGAGGTTGCGGACGTCGCGTCAAGGGTAGCACTGCATATGCACAAGGTAATCACTTCCACCACTGAGTCAATTTGTTTTGGAAGGATCGTAACCATGGTTGCAGAGAGCGATTGGGCATAGATCTGAGAGTATATGCGCATGATTTCATCCACGGGGATAAGATCAACTATATGCATCTCTTGGAGAACAATTTTGTCAAGGAACAAAACGGGGACATATTATGGAGGTTCGTGGACGTCGAAAGTAGGTATCGATCATTCGACATGGCCTATTTTGTGCTACCCCCTCTTACCGAAGAAGGAATCCATTTTGAGGTCTCATCAGACCTCGGCACAGACTCCGGACAAGAGTCCTCATCCCACGGGTCCTGCTAAAGGCCCGCTCGGTCCCTTCTCTTAACTCTCACTCCTTTGTATTCATTTTAGCTAACATCACATAGAATTGTAGTTCTCTCACATTGCATAGGTTTCACGGGCTTACGACATCCGCAAAAGAGAAATTGGAATGCAACTCCACCTCATCGAAAAAGGTAACACACTCACCCCTTTCATTCCATTCCTTATTTCTCCTTTGGAATCTCTCCACTAGCCGAGAGTCAACACCGTGAACGGTGTTTGATTCAAGTCTGGGGGGGGGGAATGCATTAACGCACATCGTACTCATGAACCCTACACATCATGCATCATTTGCACTTAGAATCATGCATTCCATATTCAAAAAAAAAAGAGAAAAAGAAAAAAAAGAGTCTTGCATTTTGTACATACTTGCATAGATCGTCATCCATAGGTTGCATATGTGCATATAGGTCTAGGAATGCATGCATACACTTGCATAAGGTTTTTTCCCTCAATGATTTGGCCGGATAATGATATGGGGGAACATAGAGTAAGGATTGGCTTGGAAAGGTTTTAGGAGCTAAGTTTAGATTGATCTAAAGGGTTGAATGGATTGTCGAGCGAGGTAGAAATAGCTGATCCAATCCTAGAGCGAATGAATATCACGTGGGATGATTTTGTCTCCTAAAGTCTAGATGGAGTAGAGATTACGAACCAAGCGCGAAACGTCTCCCTAAAAACCACCCTCTGATCCCTAAGTTAGGAAGCCATTGGAAGCAACGAGCCGTAGAAAATACGATGCATCCCGACACTCCTCTGTCATTATCTCGTTAATGAAAATCATTCGGGGATATGAGTGCATCGAAAATGAAGGCTCGGGTCTAAGTTGTGGGAAAAGGACACAAAAGAAAAAAAGAAGAAGAGTGAACTCGTCAAATTCCAACGTCCTAGAAGCCCGGGATTGCATCATATGAAAAAAAAAAAGAGAGAAAGGGAAAGAAAGAAAAAGAAGAAGAAAACAAAAATCCGAACAAAAAGGAAAGATATGGGGCGAGAGAAAACATTTTATAGGCTAAGTAACTTTTGGGGATCTCATTTGGGATGTGTTTAGGAGGCATGCTCGGCAAGTAGGATTTACTCCACTTCTAGACCGCGGGAAGCAATGAAAATCCCATTGATAGCCTTTCGCTTGAATGTTGGAGAGGATAGAGTATACCGAACCCGATTTCATTCGCAGCGACTTTAACCCGTACAACCAATCTACTCAAAACCCCCATTTGTTCTCCGACTGTATCTTATCACCCCTTGGATAGTTTTATAACTGCACATTTACTCGAGGACGAGCAAACCTCAAGTCTGGGGGGATTTGATCACACGGGTTTTTCACCGGTTTTATAACGTCATGCATCACAATTCTTCTCACATTCTAGGCATCATAGGACGTTAGATGGCCATGGATAGGTTGTTTTGCTAGTTTTTCCTTGCAGGAAGACTCCACGATGAATTCTCACGAAGCGGGCACGGAAGAACAAGAATTCGAGAATGCTCGCCCGAAAAATGAGCGACCGTTCGCGTGTCAGAGGAAAATGAGCGACCCGCCCGAAAAATGGGCGACCGGAAGAAAAATGAGCGACCCGCCTGAAAAATGAGCGACCACCTAAAATCAAAATTGGCCCAAAAAGAAAAAGTCCGTGTTTTGAGGAGAAGACCTAATTCTAGACTTTCATAAAAAGGGGAGTTTGAGGAGAGAGAAGAGGGGGCTAGACACTGGACAAGAGAATCACCTTGGAGAAGAGTTAGAGGGAGATTTAGAGATCAAGAGAAGCATTTTGGAGGAGAAGACTTGAAAGGGGGCTACACACTTTGGAAAGAGACTTGACTTGGAAGAGGAGAAAGAGGGATTTTGGAGATCAAGGAGGCTAGGAGAAGAAGAAGACCACCATTGAAGACCATCTTGTGCATTTCTTCTCCTTTTCCATGTTTCTTCATATTGCTTTCTGTTTTGAAACCCTAGTTATGGAGTAGTGACTTTGTTGTGGGTGAGGGATCCCCACTTTTGTATGGATACCTAAGCTTAATCTATGATGTCTTTGAGTTTCTTCCATGGGTTTGATGTTTTGTGCTTAATGCTATT
>NW_010965278.1:150678-156334 GCF_000463585.1 Tarenaya hassleriana | reverse complement strand
GATGAATCCTCACGAAGCGGGCACGGAAGAACAAGAATTCGAGAATGCTCGGGGAGCTCAGCCAAAACGAGCGACCCGCCCATTTTATGGGTGGTCGCCCGTTTTGTGAGCGGTCGCTCGTTTTATGAGCGGGCGCTCACTTTTTCGCGTGTCAGAGGACAATGAGCGACCCGCCCGAAAAATGGGCGACCGGAAGAAAAATGAGCGACGCGCCTGAAAAATGAGCGACCGCCCGAAATCAAAATCGGCCCAAAAAGGAAAAGCCCGTGTTTTGAGGAGAAAATCTAATTCTGAACTTTCACAAAAAGGGGAGTTTGAGGGGAGAGAAGGGGGGCTACACACTTTGGAGAAAAATCACCTTGGAGAGGAAGAAAGAGGGATTTTTGGAGATCAAGGAGGCTAGGAGAAGAGGAGGACCACCATTGAAGACCATCTTGAGCATTTCTTCTCCTTTTCCATGTTTCTTCATTTTGCTTTCTGTTTTGAAACCCTAGTTATGGAGTAGTGACTTTGTTGTGGGTGAGGGATCCCCACTTTTGTATGGATACCTATGCTTAATCTATGATGTCTTTGAGTTTCTTCCATGGGTTTGATGTTTTGTGCTTAATGCTATTGATTTGGTTGAAACCCTAATTGATATGATTATAGAACATATTGATCATAGGGATATGGGAATGATGTTTGGAACCAAATGTCAAATGAGTGAGTTATTCACATTGGGAGATGGCTTAACTTGCTTAGGGTTCATGATAGGGTACACTAATGCATCTAGAGATCATTTAGATCATTGGGAGATGGGTGAATCGATTCTCTAGATAGTGAGTTTAAGCTTGGGAGAGACAAACTCTAGAAGAAGTGCTTGCAACCCCCATATGGAGGATAACCCATAGACATTGTAGCATCACTAATCGTCCATGCGATTCTTGAGGGATCCCGAACCTACAACGCCTCAAACCATCGTTTTACAAACCGTTAATTTTACTTGCTTTCTTGTACTCCGACACTTATCATAAACCACATTTTTATTTGACCACCTAATCTAGCTTAGAGATAGACTAATACATCCTAGTCCTCGTGTTCGACCCCGGTACTATAACTACCGTATACTTGCGGATAGTGGTACGAATCGGGTATTAAATATAAGACTCGGTGCGTGCGCATCAATAACCCCATTGCTCTGTATTGTGACAACAATGGAGCGGTCGCACAAGCGAAAGAACCCAGATCCCATCAGCGATCCAAACACATACTCAGACGATTTCACCTTATCAGGGAGATCATAGACAGAGGAGACGTGCACATTTGCAGAGTGTCGATAGATGACAACATTGCCAATCCGTCGAAGCGTGAGGGTCATGTTAGGGATATGGGCATTAGATGTTTAGTAGTCCATGATTAGAGCAAGTGGGAGATGATCACACGGGTTTTTCACCGGTTTTATAATGTCGTGCATCACAATTCTTCTCACATTCTAGGCATCATAGGACGTTAGATGGCCATGGGTAGGTTGTTTTGCTTGTTTTTCCTTGCAGGAAGACTCCACGATGAATCCTCACAAATCGGGCACGGAAAAACAAGAATTCGAGAATGCTCGGGAAGCACAGACAAAATGAGCGACCCGCCCATTTTATGGGCGGTCGCTCATTTTGTGAGCGGTCGCTCATTTTATGAGCGGTCGCTTGCTTTTTCGCGTGTCAGAAGAAAATGAGCGACCCGCCCGAAAAATGAGTGACCCTGAAGAAAAATGAGCGACCCGCCCAAAAAATGAGCGACCGCCTGAAATCAAAATCGGCCCAAAAACGAAAAGGCCGTGTTTTGAGGAGAAAACCTAATTTTGGATTTTCACAAAAAGGGGAGTTTGAGGAGAGAGAAGAGGGGGCTAGACACTGGACAAGAGAATCACCTTGGAGAAGAGTTAGAGGGAGATTTAGAGATCAAGAGAAGCATTTTGGAGGAGAAGACACCATTGAAGACCATTTTGAGCATTTCTTCTCCTTTTCATTGTTTCTCCACTTTGCTTTCTGTTTTGAAACCCTAGATATGGAGTAGTGACTTTGTTGTGGGTGAGGGATCCCCACTTTTGTATGGATACCTATGCTTAACCTATGATGTTTATGAGTTTTCTTCCATGGGTTTGATGTTTTATGCTTAATGCTATTGACTTGGATGAAACCCTAGTTGATAAGATGATAGAATACATTTATCATAGGGATATGGGGATGATGTTTGGAACCAAACATCAAATGAGTGAGTTATTCACATTAGGAGATGGCTTAACTTGCTTATGGTTCATGATAGGGAACATTAATGCATTTAAAGATCATTTAGGCCATTGGGAGATGGGTAAATTGATTCTCTAGGTAGTGGGTTTAAGCTCGGGAGAGACAAACTCTAGAGGAAGTGCTTGAAACCCCCAATTGGAAGATAAACCCTAAGATATTGTAGCATCACTAACCTATCATCTACATAAAGTACAAGGAAGACTACTGTTACGTGTGTACCGAGTCTAAAATATATAACCCGATTCACAACTCACCGCAAGGATACGGATCGTCGTAACACGGGGTCGAACACAAGGACCGGTTGCTAAATCCAAATCTAAATCGAAAATAGATCAAAGCAAGAAAGCAAGTGATGATGAAAGTATATGGAATCTATAGGAAACGAAATAAGAAAGCAATGAAAAAGGGTGACCTATCAAACAAGGATGACTACGGGCATCGGGATCGTATTCGCGTGTATGGGTATTTACTAAGCATGCATGAATAACGACATCGTATTTGTATTCGGGAATCATCAAGCAACAAGAATAGAGAATTCACCTCTCGGTCTACTAACTCACTACCTAGAATAACTCGTCAATCTCTCGATCTATTCAAGTTAACCCTAGATGCATGAAGAACGCTATCATCAACCCTAAATCGATTAAGCCATATCTCTATGTGAATAATACGATTCATTCATCAATCTCGATCCGAAACTAAACCCATATCTCTATGTGATTCAGAATCTCAGAATATTGGCCAAGTGATTAGCAAACACCAATAGAAAAGAAAGCATAGATCGATAAACCGAAACAAGCATAACGTCGAAATCCAAGTTAGGGTTCAAACATACCCAAAACACATACGAATCCCTAACCCATAGCCGTGGATCTACTCACGGTTCATAGAAAACAACAAAAAGCTCATAAAGACAGAGATAAAAGAGAGGAAAGAAAGTCTCATGCAGATGTGTAGTCTCAACGATCGAGTCTTCCTTCTTCTTCCCGAAATCCCGTGAACTTCTATTCTTCTCTCACCAAAAGCTCTCCAAAAATCTGTATCTAAGTGTTCTCTAAGGGTCTCTGATGTTCTAGGACGTGGCTAGGGCTTTTTTATAACCCTAGGGCGGCTCCCAAGAGTCCTATTCCCGATAGAATGCTGAAAATCGCGAAACAGGGTTTTAGACTGGATCCGGACCGATTCCAGGTGGATCCGGACTGGATTCAGATTCCTAGGCTCGAGCTCAGCTGTCTTGATTCGGACCGGATCCAGTTGGATCCGGCCCTGCACTGGCAGTTTTCTGGTCTTCACGATTTCGCTCATATCTTTCTGCTCCGGTGTCGGATTCACGCGATTTTGGTGTCTACGCGAAGCTCTTGAAGTGCTCTTTCCAATGGTACAAGTCTGGCATGATTTGGACTTCTGTAGAGAAAGTTATTGATGTCGCAACATGAGTACCTCATCTGGACTTCTCCTTTAACGCTCCAAATAGCTCCTTTTCGAGTCCAATCATCTTCGAAACCTGTAATCTGCAAAACTAAAGCACAACCGGGTTTTTGTGTCCTAGCACGCCTAGAATGTCTATGAATGCATGTGATTATCCCGTAAAACCTAGACAAACTCTTATCAAAATATAGAGAAAAATGGAAGTTATCAAATCCCCCCAGACTTAAACCTTTGCTCATCCTCGAGTAAAGAACGAAGGGATGAAATCTGCAAAACGGGGAGTGACGAACATCAAATAGCATCATCGCGAAATTCAAAAGCAGAACATCCATCCAATGCTAGTTTCCCGAGAAGCGTACCCAAACCGGTCTACTATGATCTTCCTACCAAAGACTAATCTACCTAGCCATGGGATTTTTATTGCCACCTAGAGCCCGTTAGAATTCCTACAACTCACCAAGCCTATTTCCGAACCTATCCTTATCTCAACTTAGCCTTTTCGATCTTAGTTCTACTTCGTATCTAGATTTTTACCTTTTTGTAGAATTTCTTTAATGAGCGCTAGCACCTCGGGTTTCTAGGACGTCGTTGAAGTTGAAGGACATCATTTTTCTCTTCTCTCTCTTTTTTTTTATTTTCTTCTGTACATTTTTTCTTTTTATGCGACGTCCGACCCACAACTTAGACCTGAACCACCGATCGATGCACTCATGTCCTCGAACGATTTTCGTTGACGAGATTCTGACAGCGGAGTGTCGAGATGCTTTATTTTCCCAAGGCATTTTTTGAACTAGATTTCATCGACCTGCAAGACTCGGAAAAGGTTCTAAACGAAACATATAACCTGGATATAGTCGTTTCAACTCCGTAGGTTCCAAACAACAACCTCATCCCACAAACTATATATAGAAAGTCTGGAGAACTATCAATTCGACACGGTTCAACCACGCTCTACAAAGTCACTAGATCATCAAGGTATTCCTACTCTATCATCCCGCAAATCTTCCAAATGATGTTCAAAACGGGCGTCCGAGGTATGCACGTGAACCTATATGAACCTATATCTATATGTCATATGCAATCATGCACCTAACAAAAATCATCTATATGGAAAACAAAAAGAAAACGTGAATGCAGCTAATGCAAAGTGATATGCAAAAGTGAAAAATTTTCCTAACTCTATATGCCATGATAAAATGCACCTAAACTAAATGCAATCCTAAATAGATAGGCCCGAACGTGTGAAGGATCTATCCACCCCCCCAGACTTGAACCATACACCGTCCACGGTGTAGACTCTCGCCCGAAGAAGTAGAATCGAAAACGACGTATGGAAAGAACCAATAAGAGGGATAGAGAAGGCTTAGCTCTGCGAAATTCGTTCGCTCGCAATGAAGTTAACTCACGTCAAACGCAAGAGCTCTCACGCATTCTATGAACCGGACTCTATCCAATCGTCGTCTCTCGGAAAATGATGCTCATCTCTCGTGTGTCGGTATGAACGCTCATAGAAAAACAAACGTTACCCGAAAAACAACATAGAGACTCGCATATAGATGAAGAAATCCAGAGTATACAAAATCCGAGTCCCAGTAATACATCGGAAAGGCCTACTACATTACTGCTAAAACAGATAAGGGGAAACGCCTACCTGATCAGCGAACTAAGTGTCCGCCGGTGCATCGTCTCTGTCGTCCTCCATAGGTGCCGGCGGCTGCTCGTCGGGGAATAGCCGGCTGCGGAATCCGGCGTCATGCTGGAGTCTGAGTGCCTGCATCTGGTCGACGAGTTGGGAAGAAGTCCCGCACCATCTGGTGTACATGTTCGTCATCTATGAGTCGACATGGCTCCGCATATCTGAGACGGTTTTGTCTAAGGCGCCACTCGTGTCGAGCATCGCCTGATACATGAACCTCTGGAAGTCGTCCTGAGGCTGGAATGTGGAG
>NW_010965278.1:150086-150507 GCF_000463585.1 Tarenaya hassleriana | reverse complement strand
TCAATGGAGATCGGTGGCAGGTGAATGTTGGGCAAGGTGAAACGCTGGCTGGTGCCCTGCTGGTCGTAGTATAACCAGAGATGGTTGCCCCGAATGGTCTCCAACGAAAATTTGCTGCGCAGAGCAGCTAAGTCGAGAACTGTGGCGCCCTTGAGGCGGGAACGCTCATAACGTCAGACGTTCACGCCGAGTCTTCGCGCAATCATGGTGACAAGGCCGCCGCATCGGACATAGACGCCTGAATTTGAGCGGGCTGTCTGGTGCAAGTGTAGGGCGATCCGCGATGCTAAGTCGACCTGTCCCATGCCCCAATCGTCCCCACCATAGATTGGGGATAAGGCGTACCTGATGAAGAGCAGCTCGGTCTGGTTAAGCCCTCCAGGCTCTGTCTTGCCGAAGACGACGTGAGCAAGGAGCATGT
>NW_010965278.1:147882-149992 GCF_000463585.1 Tarenaya hassleriana | reverse complement strand
GGTGTATGGAGGGTAGGGTTGCTGTACTCCACGCGGAACGCCCAGGATGTCGGCGAACTGTGCCATCGTGAGGCAGAACTGCTGGCCTGCTATCCAGAAAGCCATGTAGGCTCGGTGTGCCTCGCCAGTCGGGGGTATGAATAGTTGGAGTGAGCCAAGAAACTCCGCGGTCAGCTGGCGGTATGTGTCTTCCCGCATGTGTAGTAGGGTCTCCCATTGTATCCCTGCGCATAACTCGCGCACTGAGTCGTAGAGCCCGAGCTGACGGATCTCCATGCTTGCGAATTTCGTGCTCCGGATGACTTGATAGAAACGCTAGCACGCTCCTGCATTTCTGGTGCTGGTAGGAGAAATCGTGGTGTGTTGTCCGGGTCAAGAACGTTGGGGGTGTACGGGCTTAGCTCGGTGATCGTGTTTTGGCCCGTCTCGAATTCTTCCAGAAGTCGTATGTGGTCAGTGTAGTACGGGTTGTGGCGGTTCCTGGTCTTCCTGGTGGCCATCTGAAACTCAAAGACAAGTAGAGTGAGCGCGGTCGAAACTGCGGTGAAAACACGCAAAAGTGCGCAAGGAGCTCAGAGGCTGGATCCGGTCCGTTTCCAGGTGGAATCGGTCCGGATCCAGGTTCGTCTTCTCCGCCTGAACTGAGTCTTGATCCGGTCCGGATCCAATCGCAGCGAACTCAGATCGAAAATCTCCGAAAAAAATCTGCAAAATCTGACCCAAATCGAGCATCCAAATGTATGGGCAATGTGAATCTAACCTATTCTCATCATAATCGACCCATAATACCTATCCAAAACCACGAAATCATCTCCACAATCAAATCTCCCAAAACCTCTTATGAACCCTAGCAACCCAAATCCGAAAATTACTCATAATAAACAATGTTTGAGCTATGAAATAGGTAGGGAAGCATACCTGGGCGTCATAGATGTGAAATCGGAGCGAGGAGGAGGTGAGAATGGGAGGGCCGAATCGAGAGAGAAAACCTAAGTGAGAGAGAGAGCTGAGTTCGGCCCTCTTAAGGAGACTCGCGAATTTGGATCCGGTCCGTTTCCAGGTGGAATCGGTCTGGATCCAGATGAACTTATCAGGCCCGTGTCTGAAGTGGATCCGGTCCGATTACAGGTGGAATCGGTCCGGATCCAGTGTCTGTGAAACTTCACCTTCGTTCCCGATTTTCGCCGAATGACCTGCAACTCGTGATCTAGACGTCTAAACACCGGGGAAAACACCACATAGGCTCCCCAAATCCAAAAACCTCATGTCTAATGCAACTAAAAGGGTTCAAAAGTCCAAAACTCCTAAAACTATACAAAGACCTCGGGTTGCCTCCTGAGAAGCGCTTCTTTATGGTCGATAGCTAGACCGTGTATGAGCTCAGGCTGATGGTGGTAATTCGAGGGGAAGAACGCCTCTCTCGGCTATAGGATCAGCCGGGTTATACAGCTTCAGACGCTGCGCATTTACCTTGAACGTGCTACCCTTGCTGTCGTATAGTTCCACCGCTCCGTGGTCGAAAACTCGATGGATGTTGAATGGGCCGGACCACTTGGACTTCAGCTTTCCTGGAATTAATCGCAAACGAGAGTTAAAGAGAAGGACAAGATCACCTGAGCGGAATGAACGTTGAATAATGTGTCGATCATGCCATTTCTTCGTTCTCTCCTTGTAGATCTTCGCATTCTCGTACCGTCAAGTCTGATCTCCTCAAGATGGTGTAACTGGAGTACGCGTTTCTCTGCAGCGGTCTTCATGTCATAGTTGAGCGCCTTGATTGCCCAATAAGCTTTGTGCTCGAGCTCAACCGGTAGATGACATGTTTTTCCGTAGACTAATTGGAACGGTGTCATACCAATCGGCATTTTGAAGGCCGTTCGGCAAGCCCATACCGCATCGTCTAGCTTCTGTGACCAATCCTTGCGTGATTTAACGATGGTCTTCTCCAGAATGGACTTGATTTCCCGGTTAGAGATCTCCACCTGTCCACTAGTCTGAGGATGATATGGAGTAGCAATCCGATGATGAACTCCGTATTTCTTCAGTAGTGTCTCGATGATCCGGTTGACAAAATGTGTGCCACCATCGCTAATCACAACACGAGGAACAC
>NW_010965278.1:144501-146902 GCF_000463585.1 Tarenaya hassleriana | reverse complement strand
TTTCAAAGCTGCGTGGTCTGAGTATACGATCACTTTCCGTCCCACCAAGTATGACCTGAATTTCTCAAAAGCAAACACCACATCAAGTAACTCTTTCTCAGTAGTAGTGTAATTTACCTGCGCATCATCAAGAGTCCGACTCGCATAGTAGATGGCGTGGTGTTTGTGATCCTTCTTCTGCCCCAGCACTGCTACAACCGCATAATCGCTAGCATCGCACATCAGCTCAAACGGTAGAGTCCAATCGGGGGGCTGTATGATCGGTGGTGAGATCAGAGCTACCTTCAAAGTCTGGAAGGCCTTCGAGCATTCTGCAGTAAACCTGAACGGTACATCTTTCGCCAATATCTCGGTAAGTGGTCTAGAGATCTTGGAGAAGTCCTTGATGAACCGCCGATAAAATCCCGCATGTCCTAGAAAACTGCGGATGCCTTTGACGTTCACGGGCGGTGGAAGCTTCTCAATAACCTCTATCTTCGCTCTGTCTACCTCGATTCCCTTAGAAGACACCTTATGTCCT
Source organism: Tarenaya hassleriana (assembly GCF_000463585.1). Classification (NCBI taxonomy): domain Eukaryota; kingdom Viridiplantae; phylum Streptophyta; class Magnoliopsida; order Brassicales; family Cleomaceae; genus Tarenaya; species Tarenaya hassleriana. The sequence goes on along the minus strand of NW_010965278.1, from coordinate 146,382 downwards.
AAAACAATCCCTTCTTGCACCATGAAGTGACACTTCTCCCAGTTGAGGACTAAGTTGGCCGCTGCACACCTGTCTAAAACTCGATGCAAATTGACCAAACAAACGTCAAATGAGGGTCCATGGACAGAGAAATCGTCCATGAACACCTCCATAATATCCTCAATCACATCAGAAAATATAGCAGTCATGCATCTCTGAAAAGTGGCAGGTGCATTACATAATCCAAAGGGCATACGACGATAAGCAAACGTGCCATAAGGACAAGTAAAGGTGGTCTTCTCCTGGTCGCTCGGGTGAATGGGGATCTGGAAGAATCCCGAGTAACCGTCTAGAAAGCAAAAGTACGAGTGGAGTGCAAGTCTCTCTAACATCTGATCAATAAAAGGCAAAGGAAAATGATCCTTACGGGTGTTGGAGTTCAACTTACGATAGTCGATGCACATCCTCCATCCCGTGACCGTCCGTGTAGGAATAAGCTCGTTCTTCTCGTTCTGGATCACACTCATGCCTCCCTTCTTGGGTACAACCTGCACAGCACTCACCCACGTACTATCCGAAATAGGGTATATAATACCCCCATCTAACAGCTTCATCACCTCTTTCCTAACTACCTCTTTCATCGTCGGATTCAATCTGCGTTGATGCTCAACTGAGGATTTCGACTCATCATCAAAATGAATACGATGCATGCATAACGAAGGGCTAAGTCCCTTAATATCATCCAAAGTATATCCAAGAACACCCCTATAACGTCTAAGCAAATCACTCAACTGTTCTACCTGGGGTTCTAGCAACGCAACATTCACTATAATCGGATAAGTCGAGTTAGGTCCAAGGAAAATATACCTGAGCCCTTCGGGTAAGGGCTTCATCTCCACCTTCGGGGCGTTCTCTAAACTCCAATCAGCTTTATTCAGCTTCCACGTATGAAGTGGTGGCTCTCTGGGCTCTAGAACGTCTTTATTAGTCGTCGTGGAGGGTTCGGAGACGTTCATAGAAGAATCGGGTACGTCGATGTGAAAAACGTCTGATTTGCTCAGAGACTGTATCCGGTCCGATTCCAGGTGGAATCGGTCCGTTTCCAGTTTGTTTCAGTTTGGATCCGGTCTGATTCCAGGTGTAATCGGTCCGGATCGATCTTCTGTAAAAATCCGTCTTCGGAGACAGTTTGGATCCGGTCCGTTTCCAGGTGGAATCGGTCCGGATCCAGCTTCTGTAAAACTCCAATTTCGTCTGATCCTTCGTTCAATGCTCGCGTAAGCTCCCGGATATCTTCCCAATTGCTGTATATGCTCTCATTTGATGCGAGGAGAGATATCTCTAAAGGATCGACATAGCATGCTGAATCGGTGGTAGATGGTTGTTTCATGTTGTGATCTAAGGTGAACTCCACAGTTTCGTCACCTATCTTCATCGTAAGACGACCAACACGAACATGAACCACCGCATCGACCGTGTTTAAGAACGGTCGGCCTAGTATAATCGGTATCTTCGAGTCATCGTCCATGTCTAAAACAACAAAATCAACGGGAACATAATAATCCCCGACTTTCAATGGGACATCCTCGAGAATACCTGCAGGATATTTGACGGATCGATCCGCCAACTGTAGTGCCATCCTCGTTGGCTTGAGATCTCCAATGTTGAGCTTCTTATAGATGGACAATGGAAGTAAGCTCACACTGGCACCCAAATCGCACAACGCACGGTCTATCGCAATGTTTCCGATTTTGCAGGGAATCGAAAAACTACCTGGGTCAGATCTCTTCCGTGGTAACTCATGCTGCAAAATCGCATCACTCACCTCTGTGCTCAAGGCTACTGTCTCCTTCCCAATTACCCTCTTCTTGGTCAAGATGTCTTTCAGAAACTTCGAATAAG
>NW_010965278.1:143072-144112 GCF_000463585.1 Tarenaya hassleriana | reverse complement strand
GGTCTAGAAGGTTGTGACGCAAGCTGTGTTATCTGCGTATCTACGAGCTTCATGTGTGCGTCCATCCCATCAAGTCTCCTCTCAAAGGTGTCTTGCCTAGCTCTAATGCTCTGCACCTCGGTTTTCAGATCAGTAAACGACGTCTTTTGGTCGAGCATTAGCTGAGCAAGCATCGTCTTGATGTCTGCTTTTTCATTCTTTGCTGGTGGAGGAGCTCGGTAACCCTGATTCTGCTGCCCGTATCCTGGATTCTGTTGCGCATATCCCTGATTCTGCCCCTGAAAACGTGACTGAGTGAAGCCCGGGGGGTTCTGAGGGATTCTGGGAACACCCTGCTGCTGCAAATTCAATGCTCCGCTCGGGGTTCCGTAGGAGAAACCAGGATGGTTCCTAGGCGCGTTCGGGTTGTAGAGATTGGAAGGATTCTGGTATTGATTCCTTCCCACATAGTTGACGTCCTCAACCGATTCTTCCTCTGATGTGGCCTGATCTACCAAGAACATTCCAGGCTGGACCTTCGACGGGTTAGACGTATTCTTGAGTCCCATGTGCTGCTTGATTGCCGATAGATCTGACATGACTGCCTTTAAAGCAGCAGACTCGCCCAAATCTACTCGTCCGGTAGAGCGTCTGATGCTGTCTCCTGACATCCCTCTTGCTTTGGCCATCTTGGTGATCTGCATCTCTAGGGTGTCAAAGGGAATGTCGTATACACTCCCTCCATAAGCTGCATACATCCATGCTCTAGTATCGTCTCTCAGTCCGTGGATGAACGTGGAAAGCAACAGTCGCTTATCCATGCCGTGGTGTGGACAAAGGCGTTGATAGCCTTTGAATCTCTCCCATGCGTCATACAGACTCTCATCACTCTCCTGAGTGAAGCTGTGTATGGCTCTCTGTGCAGCTCGGATCTTCTCTGGGGAGTAGTATTTCGCCATGAATTGCTCCTCTAGCTCCTCCCATGTCGTGATAGAGTTCGGCTCAAGAGTGTAGAGCCAATCTCTCGCCCGGTCCATCAGTGAAAAAGGAAAGGCCTCCAA
>NW_010965278.1:141705-142852 GCF_000463585.1 Tarenaya hassleriana | reverse complement strand
ATGGGCGGTCTGTTGATGCATGATAGGAGTTGGGTGTGCTTCGGTGCAATGTAAGAACCCAAAGTCTCCTCTGCAACGTAAGTAGCTTCGCCCTCGGTTTGCTGATCGTAGAGCGGATTCATGTGCTCTTGATTCTCTTGATGCTCCTCATCATGAACCGCATGGTCGTGCGAACTATTTGACCTCGACATAGCTTCTCTTCTCTGCTGATTTCGAATGTCTCTCAGGGTACGCTCAATCTCTGGATCGTAGACTAGGTCGTCTCTCCGAGTAGAGCTCCGTGTCATGCACTAAAATCCTGCAAATCGCAAAGAAAAAGAAGAACTCGAAACCAAGTGAATCCGCAAAAACCAAAGAAACAAAAGAAAAAGAAAAAGAAAAAGAAAAAGAAAACAAGCTAAGATCTAGAATCAATAAAGACCTAGAAATAGGCTAACCAGTCCCCGGCAACGGCGCCAAAAACTTGATACGTGTGTACCGAGTCTAAAATATATAACCCGATTCACAACTCACCGCAAGGATACGGATCGTCGTACCACGGGGTTGAACACAAGGACCGGTTGCTAAATCCAAATCTAAATCAAAAAGAGATCAAAGCAAGCAAGCAAGTGATGGTGGAAGTATATGGAATCTATAGAAAACGAAATAAGAAAGCAATGAAAACGAGTGACCTATCAAACAAGGATGACTACGGGCGTCGGGATCGTATTCGCGTGTATGGGTATTTACTAAGCATGCATGAATAACGACATCGTACTTGTATTCGGGAATCATCAAGCAACAAGAATAGAGAATTCACCTCTCGGTCTACTAACTCACTACCTAGAATAACTCGTCAATCTCTCGATCTATTCAAGTTAACCCTAGATGCATGAAGAACGCTATCATCAACCCTAAATCGATTAAGCCATATCTCTATGTGAATAATACGATTCATTCATCAATCTCGATCCGAAACTAAACCCATATCTCTATGTGATTCAGAATCTCAAAATATTGGCCAAGTGATTAGCAAACACAAATAGAAAAGAAAGCATAGATCGATAAACCGAAACAAGCATAACGTCGAAATCCAAGTTAGGGTTCAAACATACCCAAAAAACATACGAATCCCTAACCCATAGTCATGGATCTACTCAAGGTTCAT
>NW_010965278.1:134961-141376 GCF_000463585.1 Tarenaya hassleriana | reverse complement strand
GGCTCGAGCTCAGCTGTCTTGATTCGGACCGGATCCAGTTGGATCCGGCCCTGCACTGGCAGTTTTCTGGTCTTCACGATTTCGCTCATATCTTTCTGCTCCGGTGTCGGATTTACGCGATTTTGGTGTCTACGCGAAGCTCTTGAAGTTCTCTTTCCAATGGTACAAATTTCGCATTATTTGGACTTCTGTGAGAACGTTATTGATGTCGCAACATGAGTACCTCATCTGGACTTCTCCTTTAACGCTCCAAGTAGCTCCTTTTCGAGTCCAATCATCTTCGAAACCCGTAATCTGCAAAACTAAAGCACAACCGGGTTTTTGTGTCCTAGCACGCCTAGAATGTCTATGAATGCATGTGATTATCCCGTAAAACCTAGACAAACTCTTATCAAAATATAGAGAAAAATGGAAGTTATCACCGTCCATGCGATTCATGAGTGATCCCGAACCTACAACGCCTCAAACAATCGTTACAAACCGTTAATCTTACTTGCTTTCTTGTATTCCGACACTTACCATAAACCATATTTTTATTCGACCACTTAATCTAACTTAGAGATAGACTAATACAATCTAGTCCTCGTGTTCGTCCCCGATACTACAACTACCGTATACTTGCGGATAGTGGTACGAATCGGGTACTAAATATAAGACTAGGTGCATGCGCATCAAGTTTTTGGCGTCGTTGTCGGGGACTAGGCGTTTCCGTATTAGTCTAGATTTTTGCTAGATCACCATTGCTTGGATATTTGCTTGGATTACTTTGCGATGTAACCGTTTCACAGCACTTTCGGTTCGTTTTGTCTCTTTGGTGTGCAGCTCTTCCGGTGCATGACAAGAAGCACAACCGGTAGAGATCAACTCGTCTTTGACCCCAAAATAGAAAGGACCCTACGCTTCGCTCGTAGACAGCAAAGACAGTGGGGAATGGCCGAAAAAATGCTGAGAGAAAACAACGCACGAAGAGAACAACCCGAGATGGCCGAAGAGCTGTTGAGAGGGGCCAATGCCCAAAGAGGTCCAGCCCAAGCAGCCCCTAGAACGCTTCGAACGTACACACAACCGAAGCACACTCAGTTACTATCATGCATTAATCGGGGACCACTAGAAGAACTTGAACTCCTACCGCAATGCATCCAAATGCTCAACAACATGAGTTTCCGTGGGAGACCAAATGAGGATCCGAATGCTCACCTTACGAACTTCAAGATGAACTGTAAGGCAATCAAGAAGGGACCGGGGATTACTCTTGAAGACGTGTTCCTTGAGACATTACCCTACTAACTTATGGAGATAGCTAGAGATTGGCTCTACACTCTTGAGCCAAACTCTATCTCCACATGGGGTGAGATGGAAGAACAATTCCTTATGCAATACTACTCCCCTACCAAGACTCAACATGTGAGGAATCGGATTAAAGATGGAAGAGCAATTCCTTATGCAATACTACTCCCCTACCAAGACTCAACATGCGAGGAATCGGATCAATGCATTTGTGCAAGAGGATGGGGAGAATCTCCATGATGCATGGGAACGCTTCAAGGAATATCAAAGAATGTGCCCTCATCATGGAATGGAAAGAGACTACCTTCTGTCCTTCTTTATCCATGGGTTGAAGGATGATACTCGGTCTTGGATTGATGCAGCGTGTGGAGGTGACATATATGACATCCCTTTCCAAGAGCTAGAGGCGACAATTGCAAAACTGGCCAAGGGACGCAGCCATCCGTCCAACGAGTTCAGTAGAAGGAGCTCGGTGAAAGGTGATGTGGGAGAGAACGCAGCTCTTAAGGCAGTGTTGGCCGACCTTGCTGAGATAAAAGTTCAACTCGCCAATGCCAAACAAGTAGCTGCTGTGGAAGATCACAATTTAGCGCAAGTTCAACCGGGTATATACATGGTTGATCAAGAAGCGGAAGAAGCCAACTATGTCGGCCCAAACCAATACACTCATCCATCCAACCTATATAACCCGGGATTGAGGAATCATCCCAACGTCTCCTACAAGAACACGTCGAATGCGCTAAATCCTCAACCCGCTTTCCAACGGAACAATCAAGGACCTACGGGTTTTCAATCAAAGTATCAACAACAAGGTCAAGGGAGCCAAGGCTACCAAGGGGATTCTAACTACAGATCGCAGCAAGTACAACCCAAGGAGCAAGACCCGGACATCAAGGATATGCTATTGCAAATTCTTCAAGGTCAAAAATCGCAAGGAGTATCCATTGGGAGCATTGAAAATGAGCAAATTGCATTGAAGAAACAATTGGAAGGAGTACAAGCTCACTTGAAGATCTTGGACAATCAAGTGGCTCAACTCGCATCTTCCTCCTCATCAAGACAACAAGACATGCTCCCCGGTAAGAACGAGATGAACCCTCGGGAATATATCAATGCAGTGGAGCTGAGGAGTGGAAAACAACTTCCGGAGATCACCCCTCCGATGGTTGAGAAGACATCACCTCCAAGGCTAACAAGAGAGGAAAAAGGCAAGGCTATAGAGGAAGACACTCCAAAGGTGCAAGAACAGGAGAAAGAACCCATCTACATTCCACCGCCACCTAAGGTACTTCCAATCCCTTGTCCTTCTCGTCTAAGAAAATTTAATGAGGAAAGTCAGTTTGGGAAGTTTACGGAGATGTTGAAAAAGATGGAGATTACGATGCCCTTTCATGAGGTAATTCTCAAAATGCCCTCATATGCGAAGTTTCTAAAAGACATCTTGACGAGGAAAAGGGTTGTGGAAAAGGAAACAGTAGCCCTTAGTACCGAGATCAGTGCTGCAATCATGAAGCATGAACTTCCCCCGAAAATGGCTGATCCGGGAAGTTTCTCTATCCCTTGTAAGCTAGGAAACATCGACATCGATCGAGCCTTGTGTGATCTTGGAGCGAGTGTAAGTTTAATGCCCTTGTCAATCTACAAGAAATTGAACGTCGGTGAGCTAAAACCGACAAGGATGGTATTACAATTAGCGGATAGATCGATCAAGTACCCAGCGGGAATATTAGAAGATGTACCTTTGAAGATTGGTGAGTTTTATGTACCGGTCGATTTTGTTGTGCTAGACACGGATGAAGACTCCAAAGTTCCAATCATTTTAGGACGACCATTTTTTAGTACAGCGGATGCCGTAGTGCACGTTCGGGCTGGGAGATTAACTATGAAGATCGGAGATGAAACAGTTGAATTCTCACTTGATCAGAACTTGAAGCAGTCCTCGACCAATGATACGGTGTGTTATGCGGATATACTTCAAGCAACGGCGGAAGAAGTGATCAGAGAATTTTGTGAAATAGACCCGCCTGAAGCGTCACTAATAGCCATAGAAGCAAGTCTATACAGCAATTGGGAGGAGATTGAAGAGATAAGACGAGCGTTGGACGGTCAAGAAGCCGAAAACGAAATTCCAGCAAAAACGGGCGACCCGCCCGAAAAATGGGCGACCCGCCCAATTTCAAGACCTGATAGTGAAGTGCAGAGCAAAATGAGCGACCCGCCCGAAAAATGGGCGACCACCTCATTTTGTCTGAGTAGTAACACTGTTCACGCGAGCGACCGGGATCAAAAACGGGCGACCCAGTGTAAAAAACGGGCGACACGCTCTAATTGTCTGAGCAAAAACGATCGAGACACTGTAGAAGCGAGCGACCGCCCGTCAAAATGGGCGACCGCCCGTCAAAATGGGCGACCGCCCATTTTCTCTGAGCAAAAACGATCCAGACACTGTAGAAGCGAGCGACCCGCCCGAAAAATGGGCGACCCGCCTGTTTTCACCTGGAAATGAAGACTTGGACCCCGGAAGCATCCTGTCGACCACCCATACCATTCTTGACACATCTCAAGGTTCAAAAGGGAAATCATGCACCGATTGGGACCCCGAACGTGCTCCACAAGCAGAGAAACGAATGTTGGAGCTTCATCACTTAGAGAAAATTCGCTTGGACGCATATGAGAATGCGCGGATGTACAAGGAGCGTTCCAAGAAGTGGCATGACCGGCATATCCTCAATCGAAGCTTCGAACAAGGTGACCTCGTTCTTTTATTTAATTCTCGACTAAAACTTTTTCCAGGAAAACTGAAATCAAGGTGGTCGGGACCATTCATCATAAAGAACGTCACCTCTCATGGAGCGGTAGAACTCGACAATGGAAAAGGAGGAACTTTCATGGTCAACACTCAAAGACTCAAGCCATACAATCCAGGGAGTATTAGACTAGAAGAAGGTACCTCTGTGCTCTCCCTCTCTTTAATTGATTGAACCGCATTTCGGTCTAGCTATGACCTTAACTACCAACCCGGTTCATACCGGGATGTACATTCTTCACCCTCTTTGTTTCTTTTCCCTTTTCTTAATCAAGTCTCCAAAATCCCTTCGTAACAACCTCTTTTATCAGATACAACACGAGTGCGAGGAAAGATCCGTTTTGCGTCGAAAAAAAATGGGGGTAACGAGCGGTTGCCCATTTTTTGGGCGACCCGCTCGTTTTTTCTGAGCAAAAATGCAAAATGAACGAGCGGTCGCCCATTAAACGAGCGACCGCCCATTATAAAAAAAAATGAAAATGGCCGAGAAAGAAGAGAACGAGGGTCGCCCATTTTTTTGGGTGACCCGCTCATTTTCTCTGGAAAAAAAAAATCACCGAGCACAACCTCCTCATGGACCCTCTACACTTCATGATGCACAACCGGCTTGAAGTCCCTGATGTAGCCTCAAGGGTCCTCTTCCACATGCATTCGGTACTCTCTTCCGACCTTGACTCAATTTGTTTTGGCGGTATAATCACTTTGATTGCAGAGAGAGTAGGAATTAACCTCGGGCCATATGTACACGATGCCATACATGGAGACACGATCAACTTCATCCATCTCGTAGAAAATGGCCGAGCCAAGGAACAAGAAGGCGAGATATTGTGGAAATTCGTGGGCACCGAAGGCATGTACCGATCATTCAACATGTCATACTATGTGCTACCCCCACTGACAGAAGAAGGCATACGATTCGACATCCCCACACACCTCGGCACAGACTCCGGACAAGAGTCCTCATCCCACGGGTCCTGCTAAAGGCCCGCTCGGTCCCCTCTCTTAACTCTCACTCCTTTGCATTCATTTTAGCTAACGTGACATAGAATTGTAGTTCTCTCACATTGCATAGGTTTCATGGGCTTACGACACCCGTAAAAGAGAAATTGGAATGCAACTCCACCCTATTGAAAAATGTAACACACTCACCCCTTTCATTCCATTCCTTATTTCTCCTTTGGAATCTCTCCACTAGCCGAGAGTCAACACCGTGGATGGTGTTTGATTCAAGTCTGGGGGGAGGAATGCACTAACGCACATCGTACCCATGAACCCTACACATCATGCATCATTTGCACTTAGAATCATGCCTTCCATATTCAAAAAAAAAGTCTTGCATTTTGTACATACTTGCATAGATCGTCATCAATAGGTTGCATATGTGCATATAGGTCTAGGAATGCATGCATACACTTGCATAAAGTTTTTCCCCTCAAAGATTTGGCCGGATGATGATGTGGGGGGACATAGAGTAAGGATTGGGTTGGAAAGGTTTTAGGAGCTAAGTTTAGATTGATCTAAAGGGTTGAATGGATTGTCGAGCGAGGTAGAAATAGCTGATCCAATCCTAGAGCGAATGAATATCACGTGGGATGATTTTGTCTCCTAAAGTCTAGGTGGAGTAGAGGTTACGAACCAAGCGCGAAACGCCTCCCTAAAACCACCCTCTGACCCCTAAGTTAGGAAGCCTATAGGAAGCAACAAGCCCTAGAAAATACGATGCATCCCGACACTCCTTTGTCATCAACTCGTTAATGAAAATCATTCGGGGACATGAGTGCATTGAAAATGAAGGCTCGGGTCTAAGTTGTGGGACAAGGACACAAAAAGGAAAAAAAGAGAGTGAACTCGTCAAATTCCAACGTCCTAGAAGCCCAGGATTGCATCATATGAAAAAAAAAAAGAGAGAAAGGGAAAGAAAGAAAAAGAAGAAGAAAACAAAAATCCGAACAAAAAGGAAAGATATGGGGCGAGAGAAAACATTTTATAGGCTAAGTAACTTTTGGGGATCTCATTTGGGATGTGTTTAGGAGGCATGCTCGGCAAGTAGGATTTACTCCACTTCTAGACCGCGGGAAGCAATGAAAATCCCATTGATAAGATTTCGCTCGAGTGTTGGAAAAGATAGGGTATACCAAACCCGATTTCATTCGCAGCGACTTTAACCCGTACAACCAATCTACTCAAAACCCCCATTTGTTCTCCGACTGTATCTTATCACCCCTTGGATAGTTTTATAACTGCACATTTACTCGAGGACGAGCAAACCTCAAGTCTGGGGGGATTTGATCACACGGGTTTTTCACCGGTTTTATAACGTCG
>NW_010965278.1:122934-134653 GCF_000463585.1 Tarenaya hassleriana | reverse complement strand
CGGTCGCTCGTTTTGTGAGCGGTCGCTCATTTTATGAGCGGTCGCTTGCTTTTTCGCGTGTCAGAGGAAAATGAGTGACCCGTCCGAAAAATGAGCGACCCTGAACAAAAATGAGCGACCCGCCCGAAAAATGAGCGACCGCCTGAAATCAAAATCGGTCCAAAAAGGAAAAGCCCGTGTTTTGAGGAGAAAACCTAATTTTGGACTTTCACAAAAAGGGGAGTTTGAGGAGAGAGAAGAGGGGGCTAGACACTGGACAAGAGAATCACCTTGGAGAAGAGTTAGAGGGAGATTTAGAGATCAAGAGAAGCATTTTGGAGGAGAAGACACCATTGAAGACCATTTTGAGCATTTCTTCTCCTTTTCTATGTTTATCCACTTTGCTTTCTGTTTTGAAACCCTAGATATGGAGTAGTGACTTTGTTGTGGGTGAGGGATCCCCACTTTTGTATGGATACCTATGCTTAACCTATGATGTTTATGAGTTTTCTTCCATGGGTTTGATGTTTTATGCTTAATGCTATTGACTTGGATGAAACCCTAGTTGATAAGATGATAGAATACATTGATCATAGGGATATGGGGATGATGTTTGGAACCAAACATCAAATGAGTGAGTTATTCACATTGGGAGATGGCTTAACTTGCTTAGGGTTCATGATAGGGAACATTAATGCATTTAGAGATCATTTAGGCCATTGGGAGATGGGTAAATTGATTCTCTAGGTAGTGAGTTTAAGCTCGGAGAGACAAACTCTAGAGGAAGTGCTTGAAACCTCCAATTGGAAGATAAACCCTAAGATATTGTAGCATCACTAACCGTCCATTCGATTCATGAGGGATCCTGAACCTACAACGCCTCAAACAATCGTTTACAAACCGTTAATCTTACTTGCTTTCTTGTATTCCGACACTTACCATAAACCATATTTTTATTCGACCACTTAATCTACCTTAGAGATAGACTAATACAACCTAGTCCTCGTGTTCGACCCCGGTACTACAACTACCGTATACTTGCGGATAGTGGTACGAATCGGGTACTAAATATAAGACTCGGTGCGTGCGCATCAGGAGGTTGTTGGTTTAGTGCTCTATGATGTACTATTATTTGAGCTTAATTTAGATGCATTTGATGTATTGACACTTTCTATGGTTTTATGGATGAGTGTTTGATTCATTACGTATTGTGCATGCTTTAATATGTTTTGAAATCCATGTATTGTTATGAACAATACTAAACTCCCTAGTCATATGTCATTATGGGAATAATGATATACTAAGACTAGTATGATGTGTGATTGATGATCATATAGATGATCAAAGGTATTGGATACAATCACAATCATAGGTATTCGTTGGAGAACGGAATACTGGATTGACCCGCATGAGATTGTCACATGGACTTGCGTCAAGAGTTGACTCGGTCCGAGTCAGAGTTTCGAAACCCTACTTATTCTCCTCAGCCGTTTTCTTCCCCATTTTCACGAAAACCCGCTCTTCACTCGGTCTCTGTCACCCCGAGTCGCCTCTACCGATTTTGCAGTCTAAATCCGTACGCTATGTGTCCCCTCACTTATATTTTGCAGATTGTGGACGATTCATACCTATTTCGCCAAGATTTACGCATATTTATTCCGGATTTGCGAAGGATTTTTGGGTTGAGAGCGAGATTTGTGATTTTCACCAAATCCGAAAGTTTTTATGAGTTTTTGAGTGATTAGGACACAGATCTTTGCACATACATGCCTATTCTTCATTATCCATAAGTTTTTTCGGTTGTTTTCGGCGATTTCGTGAGTTTTAAGTGAGTTTTAAGTGCAGATTTTCAAAGTTTTGACTCGACCGAGGCAAAACGCGGAGTTCAACTTGTAGCATGTTCTGACTCGGTCCGAGTCACGTTTTGACTTGACCGAGGCAATACCTAGTAAATCGACAGCACGTTTTCACTCGGTCCTGGCATTCTTGACTCGGCCGAGTCAGCCCTCTGTGCGACATCCGGGCCGTTTTCCACGCGTATTTGCGATCCCGGTCGCACTCACTTGTCCTTCCCTTGAGTTTCAGATGGCCACCCGCAAGACCAGATCTAGAGCATCCGACGTTCGCGAGGATCACATTCCCCCTCTTACTCCTTTCCAACCACGGGCGGACGCATCGATGACCCTGACTTCTCCGACGGTCGTAGTCAGCGACAGCGACCACGAGCCTCGTTTCCGCCTGCCCACCCCTGACATGCAGCAGACAACAGTCTACTTCTCCAACCTGATCTACTACACGAAATTCCCAGACGAGGAGATTATCGAGCTAGGATTCTACGAGCAGGTCCACGGCTTATGCGACCAACTAGGATGGCTCAGCATCCTTGAGGCTCGCGAATCGACATATAGGCAGCTGAGGGCGGAATTTCTAGCATCATACCGCCTGTACATTCCCTAGGACGGCGACACCCACAGAGCTTACATGGCCTTCTGGATAGCCGGGCATCACTACCACCTCACCATGGCTCAGTTCTCTGAGATCCTCGGTGTTACACCCAGGGAGACGGCCGAGCTTCCATCCGTGAGTGGCTCCGTACTACGACAGTTCTGGTCAGAGATAGGATCCCTCGACTACATACCCAGTCGTCTGAAGTCTACATGGATCTGACACCTTGCAGTCAGGTACTTTCACATGATCCTAGCTAACACACTGTTTACTAGGAAATATCCGGGGTCAGTATCCCAGACGGAGTTACAGTTCATCCGACATGCCCTGAGTCCACCTTACGATGGGTTCGACTGGGGAATGTCTCGCGTTGACCTAGCCTCCCGAGTAGCACTCCACCTATACTCAATCCAGTAGGCAGACTCTGGAGTCGAAGTGTTCGTCGGAGGTATGATCACCCGGATTGCTAGACGAGTGGGAGTCAACGTTGGCAGATACGAGAGGACCCGATGCAGCCCTTCCTCCACTCTGAACATCAAGGTGCTGCGACAGAAGTCCTCCGTCGATATTGAGGGTCGCCGAACTTACTGGTTGTACTATGAGCGCGACAGCAATATCAAGAGGCGCCTCTTTCTGCCGAACACGCATCTACCACCCATCACTCTAGAGGGGCTCTTACTAGACCTCACACCAGGACAGCGATCCGGTCTAGAGGAGGAGGCATACGACGAGCCGCCTGCATCGCCCACACATTCGGAGCACCACACTTCAGAGGCAGGGACATCCCGACTACCCGATGACTTGCTCCAATCATCTCCACTGCCACCGCCCACTGCTCCATTTCTAGAGCCAGACTTCACGTGACCATCACCGCCACCACCTTCTTGTGGCCCAGACAGCTATGGATACACATTCCAACCACAGGACGACTTCCAGCGCTTCATGTATCAGGCGATGTTGGACATGCGGAGTTCGGTAGACCGGGCAGTGGTCGACATTAGGAGTTCAGTCGAGAGCGCTATGACAGACAAGCGGAGCCATGTCGACTCCGAGATGACGAGCATGTACACTAGATGGTGCGGGACTTCATCACAGCTGGTTGATCAGATGCAGACACTCAGGATACAGCACGATGCATTATATGGGGAGTTTTGCGGGTTCCGCAACCGGCTATTCCCAGATGAGCAGCCACCAGTACCCATGGAGGACGACAGAGACGATGCACCAGCAGACGACTAGACCATAGTTCAGGTAGGTCTTCCCTTTTCTATTTTAGTAGAGATGTAGTAGGCCTTTCGGATGTATTTTGGAGACTCGGATTTTGCATACTCTGGACTTATTTATCTATATGCGAGTCTCTATGTTTTTTCGGATAACGTTTGTTGTTCTATGACCGTTCATACCGACACATGAGAGATGAGTATCAGTTTCTGAGTGACGACGATTGGATAGATCCCAGTTCACAGAGTGTGAGAGCGTTATGGCGTTTGACGTGAGTTAACTTCATTGCGAGCGAACGAATTTCGCAGAGCTAAGCATTCTCTACCCTTTTACTGGTCCTCTTCATATGTTATTTTCGATTCTATTCTTCCGGGCGAGAATCTACACCGTGGACGGTGTATGGTTCAAGTCTGGGGGGGGGGGTGGATAGATCCTTCACCCATTCAGGCCTATCTCCTTAGGATTGCATTTAGTTTAGGAACATTCTATCACGACATATAGACTTAGGAAAATTTTTCACTGTTGCATATCACTTTGCATTAGTTGCATTCACGTTTTCCTTTTCCTTTTTCTCATATAGATGGATTTTTGTTAGGTTTGCATGATTGCATTTGACATATAGATTTAGGTTTATATAGGTTCACGTACATACCTCGAAAACCCGTTTTGAGCATCATTTGGAAGATTTGTGGGATGATAGAGTAGGAATATCTTGATGATCTAGTGATTTTGTAGAACGTGGTTGAACCGTGTCGAATTGATAGTTCTCCAGACTTTCTATTAAGTTTGTGGGATGGGGTTGTTATTTGGAACCTACGGAGTTGAAACGACTGTATCCAGGTTATATGTTTCGTTTAGAACTTTTTCCGAGTCTTGCAGGTCGATGAAATCTAGTTCAACGAATATCCTGGGGAAATAAAGCATCTCGACACTCCACTGTCAGAATCTCGTCAACGAAAATCGTTTGAGGACATGAGTGCATCGTTCATGGTTCGGGTCTAAGTTGTGGGTCGGACATCGCATTGAGAAAGAAAAAAAAAGAGAAAAAAAAAGAGAAGAAAGAAAAAAAAGAGAGAGCGAAAAGCGATGTCCTTCAACTTCAACATCCTAGAAACCCGAGATGCCAGCGTTTGATAGAAAAATCCTACAAAAAGGTAAAAATCCAGGTATGAAGAAGAACTAAGATCGAATAGACTAAGTTGAGATAAGGATTGGTTCGGAAATACGCTTGGTGAGTTGTAGAGACTCTAATGGGTTCTAGGTGGCAATAAAAGTCCCATGACTAGATAGATTAGTCTTTGGCAGAAAGATCATAGTAGACCGGTTTGGGTGCGATTCTCGGGAAACTAGCATTGGATGGATGTTTTGCTTTTGAGTTTCATGATGATGCTATTTGATGTTCGTCATTATCCCTTTTTTGCAGATTTTATTCCTTCGTTCTTTCCTCGAGGACGAGCAAAGGTTTAAGTCTGGAGGGATTTGATAACTCCTATTTTTCTCTACATTCCCAGGACGTTTTTATAGGATTTAGACGAGGATTATATGCATTTGTAGGCATTATAGGCGTGTTAGGCTACGAAACTCGGTTTGGTTGTGTTTTCATAGGATTACACGTCTCAGATGCGATTTGGAGCAAGACGAGAGCAATCTGGAGCTAAAAGGATGAAAGAGTAAAGAATTTCCCGCCTTGACTCGGCCCGAGTCAGACACCCCGAGTCAGAAGACCCGAATCAGATACCCCGAGTCAGAAGGCTCGAGTCAGAAGAATGGGTTGGACCAAATTCTTAAGAGTCCCGTTTTGACTCGGTCGGGTCAGAGTACTGACTCGGTCCGAGTCAAAACCCAGAAAAAGTCCAGATCCGAATTTTCAGAGTTTGAACGGGAGAAGGACTTCGGGAGCGCCGCCTAGGGTTTATAAAAAGTGCCTACAGACGTCCAAGAGAAGGGAACAAACTTTATACAGACTTTGGAGAGCTTTGGTGAGAGAGATAGGAGTTTTACGGGATTTCGGGAAGAAGAAGGAGAGTTGGAACGTGAAGATCGCTTGCTGTCGACATGAGTCTTTCTTCTCCCTCTTTTGTTTCTGATTTCGGTTTTTCTCTATGTTTTTCCATGAACCGTGAGTAGATCCACGACTGTGGGTTAGGGATTCGTTTCTGTTTTGGGTATGTTTGAACCCTAACTTGGTTGCGATTTGAATTTGTTTCGGTTTTATCGATTTGCGCTTTATTCAATTGGTGTTTGCTGATCCCTTGGCCAATTGTTTTAGATTCTGAACTACATAGGAATATGGGTTTAGTTTCGGATCGAAATCGATAGAATAGATCGTATTATTCACATAGGAATATGGTTTGATCGATCTAGGGTTGATGATAGCGTTCTTCATGCATCTAGTTTGATAAATCACATAGGGATATGGATTTAGAGAACTTTAAGATAGTGAGTTATATGCCGGGAGGTGATTTCTCTATCTTTGTTGCTTGACGATTCCCCAATACAAATTCAATATCGTGATTCTCGCATGCTTAGCATATACCCATACACGCGAATACAGTCCTGACACCCACGGTCATCTTAGATTGCTAGTTTACTCGCTTTTATTGTTCTATTTCCTTATTTTCTATTCTTTCCATATACTTCCACCATCACTTCTACTTGCTTGCTTTGATTTAGTTTCGATTAGGGTTTAGACTTAGCTACCGGTCCTCGCGTTCGACCCCGTGTTATGACGATCCGTATCCTTGCGGTGAGTTGTTAATCGGGTCATAAATTCTAGATTCGGTACACACGTATCAGAGACGTTTCGTGTTTGGTTCGTAACCTCTACTCCATCTAGACTTTAGGAGACAAAATCATCCCACGTGATATTCATTCGCTCTAGGATTGGATCAGCTATTTCTACCTCACTCGAAAATCCATTCAACTCTTTAGATCAATCTAAACTTAGCTCCTAAAACCTTTCCAAGCCAATCCTTACTCTATGTTCCCCCCACATCATCATCCGACCAAATCTTTGAGGGGAAAAACCTTATGCAAGTGTATGCATGCATTCCTAGACCTATATGCACATATGCAACCTATTGATGACGATCTATGCAAGTATGTACAAAATGCAAGACTCTTTTTTTTTCTTT
Organism: Tarenaya hassleriana; assembly: GCF_000463585.1. Classification (NCBI taxonomy): domain Eukaryota; kingdom Viridiplantae; phylum Streptophyta; class Magnoliopsida; order Brassicales; family Cleomaceae; genus Tarenaya; species Tarenaya hassleriana. The sequence continues at coordinate 127,874 of NW_010965278.1, read as the reverse complement.
TTTTTTTTTTTGAATATGGAATGCATGATTCTAAGTGCAAATGATGCATGATGTGTAGGGTTCATGGGTACGATGTGCGTTAGTGCATTCCTCTCCCCCAGACTTGAATCAAGCACCGTCCACGGTGTTGACTCTCGGCTAGTGGAGAGATTCCAAAGGAGAAATAAAGAATGGAATGAAAGGGGTGAGTGTGTTACCTTTTTCGATGAGGTGGAGTTGCATTCCAATTTCTCTCTTGCGGATATCGTAAGCCCATGAAACCTATGCAATGCGAGAGAACTACAATTCTATGTGATGTTAGCTAAAATGAATGCAAAGGAGTGAGAGTTAAGAGAGAGGACCGAGGGGGCCTTTAGCAGGACCCGTGGGATGAGGACTCTTGTCCGGAGTCTGTGCCGAGGTCTGATGAGACCTCAAAATGGATTCCTTCTTCGGTCAGAGGAGGTAGCACAAAATAGGCCATGTCGAATGATCGATACCTACTCTCGACGTCCACGAACCTCCATAATATTTCCCCGTTTTGTTCCTTGACAAAATTGTTCTCCAAAAGATGCATATAGTTGATCTTGTCTTTGTGGATGAAATCATGCGCATATGCTCTAAGATCGATGCCCAATCGCTCTGCAATCATGGTTACGATTCTTCCAAAGCAAATTGACTCAGTGGTGGAAATGATTACCTTGTGCATATGCAGTGTTACCCTTGACGCTCCGCAACCTCTAGACGGTTGTTCATCATGAAGTGGAGAGGTTCCATGAGCATGTTTAGTTCCGTGATGGAGACGGTTCGTGTATCCTTGCGTGCAAATAGGGTGGATGCCATGAATTGCTGAAGGTAGCGGATTGCGGGATGTCGTATCATGAAGGCTTCGAGTTCCCAAGGGGTGAAGGGTGCGGCCGCTATTTGTGTCCAGAAGTTTCTAGCCTTGGCGATTGTTATCTTCGGGATTGTTACCGTGCTGCCCGCTTGAACACCCAAAATTTGAGCGAGTTGCTCCATCTTGAGATAGTATTGGTGCCCTTCTAAACGGAATCCGATGTAGCTACTACGAGGATCGACATTCCTTGTGATGAAACATTGGAAAGTGCACGCGAATTCCGTTGTCAATGAATGGTATGTGCGGGGGTTGGCGCGGAATAGACGTTCCCATCCGGCGAGTTGGAATATACCCTCGATCCTCTCATAGAGTTGCTTTGGTCGAATGCCATGGTATACGAATTTTGAAGTCTTAATCCCCCTCTGATGGATTTGGTGTAGAAGGATTGTCTCCTCGTTGGATTGGGGTTGAAACTGGATTGGATCCGCATGTTCTTGTTCGGCATCAACACGGATTTCATCCACAAGACTTGAAAAGTGGACATTTTGTGGCTTGAAGTCTTGTAACTCCGGTATAGTGTCTGAAATGTATTTCCGTGCTCTCCTCCAACGGTTGCTGGAATCCATATTAGAGAGGAGGTTTTTCGCGAGAGAGAGAGAGTGCTTGCTCGGTGGTGGAACGACGCGACGACGGAGGACGGACGGCGGCGAGTGGCGGCGACGGTTCGATCGGAATGGAGAGACAGATTTCGCCGAAGTGAGGGAGGAAGGGGGAGGAGTTGCGGCCAAAAGAGAATGTGAGAGAGGGTGGGGTCTCGATACCCTCTCTCTTTTGTGTGTTTTTTCGTTTTTTTTATAACGGGCGGTCGCTCGTTTTATGGACGACCGCTCATTCTTTTCTTCATTTTGCTAAGAAGAAACGAGCGGGTGGCCCAAAAAATGGGCGACCGCTCATTCCCCTTTTTTCTCTTTCTGATGAGCTGGTCGCTCATAAAATGAGCGACCGCCCGCTTCCCCTGTTTTCAGAAGAAACGAGCTGGTCGCCCAAAAAATGGGCGACCGCTCATTCCCCTTTTTTCTCTTTCTGATGAGCTGGTCGCTCATAAAATGAGCGACCGCTCACTTCCCGGTTTTTTTTCGATGCAAAACGGATCTTTTCTCGCACTCGTGTTGTATCTGATCGAAGAGGTTGTTATGAGAGAATTTTGGAGGTTTGATTAAGAAAAGAGAAAAGAAACAAAGAAGGTGAAGAATGTACATCACGGTATGAACGGGGTTGCTAGTTAAGGTCGTAGCTAGACCGAAATGCGGTTCAATCAATTAAAGAGAGGGAGAGTACAGAGGTACCTCCTTCTGGTCTAATACTCCCTGGATTGTATGGCTTGAGTCTTTGAGTTGACCATGAAAGTTCCGCCTTTTCCGTTGTCGAGTTCTACCGCTCCATGAGAGGTGACGTTCTTTATGATGAACGGTCCCGACCACCTTGATTTTAGTTTTCCTGAAAAACGTTTTAGTGGAGAATTAAATAAAAGAACGAGGTCACCTTGTTGGAAGTTTCGATTGAGGATGTGCCGGTCGTGCCACTTCTTGGCCCGCTCTTTGTAAATCTGCGCGTTTTCATATGCGTCTAAGCGAATTTCCTCTAGGTGATGGAGTTCTAGCACTCGTTTTTCCGCTGCGGTTTTTCAGTCGTAGTTCAACGCCTTAATCGCCCAATATGCTTTATGTTCCAACTCAACCGGTAGGTGGCAAGCTTTCCCATACACTAGTTGAAATGGAGTCATCCCAATAGGCGTCTTGAACGCCGTTCTATAGGCACAAACCGCATCCTCAAGCTTCAAAGCCCAGTCCTTTCTTGACTTGGCCACTGTTTTCTCCAAAATTTGTTTGATCTCCCGGTTAGAGACTTCCACTTGACCGCTCGTTTGGGGATGGTAGAGAGTGGCTACTCTATGCTGAACACCATATTTAGTCAATATGCCCTGAATCACTCTATTCACAAAGTGTGCCCCTCCATCACTTATCACCACTCTTGGGACTCCAAACCGAGGAAATATGACTCTTTTGAACATCCGTGACACAATGTTTGAATCGTTCTTCGGACTAGCCAGTACTTCCATCCATTTTGTCACATAGTCAACCGCCACAAGGATGTATAGGTTACCGCAAGATGATGGAAACGGCCCCATAAAATATATTCCCCAGACGTCAAATGGTTCCACCTCCAATATAAAATTCTGCGGCGCTTCATTTCTCCGCGAGATGTTACCTATTCTTTGACAAACATCGCATGAACTTACAAAAGCGTGAACATCCTTGAACAAAGTTGGCCAATAGAAGCTCGATTGTAGGATCTTTGCAGCTGTCTTGCCCGAGGCGAAATGCCCTACGTAATCCGATGCGTGGCAATGATGTATCACTTGCTTCACTTCCTCCTCCGAATGCATCTTCGAAATAATCCGTCCTTACCTCTCTTAAACAAGAAAGGTTCATCCCAAAAGTAGTTTCTAACATCGTGGAAGAACTTCTTCTTCCCGTTGTAGCTGAGCTCCGGGGGTACCACCTTGACAACCAAATAGTTGACGTAATCCGCATACCAAGGAGTCACGTCCTTGATCTCCAAGGATAAGATGTGTTCTTCCCTTAGTGAATCGTCTATTGATATAGCTTCGAGTATCTCCAATCTCGATAGATGATCCGCCACTGTATTCTCCGTTTCCTTTCCTATCGCGGATCTCTAGATCAAACTCTTGCAGAAGCAACACCGATCGGATCAACCTTGGTTTAACATCCTTCTTTGTGAGCAAGTACCTCAAGGCGGCGTGATCCGTGTATACGATCACTTTAGAACCCACCAAGTATGATCTAAATTTCTCGAAGGCAAACACTACAGCAAGGAGCTCTTTCTCTGTGGTGGAGTAATTCATTTGAGCGTCATCGAGCGTTCGACTTGCGTAGTATACGGCGTAATGCTTCCCATCTTTCTTTTGTCCCAATACGGCCATGACCGCAAAGTCGCTAGCATCACACATTAACTCAAAAGGAACACTCCAATCCGGGGGTTGAATGATCGGAGGTGATATTAATGCCTTCTTTAATATTCCAAATGCCTTATGGCACTCCTCGTTAAACTTAAATGGGACGTCCTTGCCCAAAAGCACAGTCAAGGGTCTCGCTAACTTCGAAAAATCTTTGATGAATCTCCTGTAAAATCTGATGGGTTTCCTGGGATCTCTAGAGCGAATCCTATTCCTAAGAGATCGATTCTATTGTTTGCGCAGCGGATATAAAACAAAAATTTAATAAACCCTAGAACCATGCTTCTATGAATCGTAGAAACGTTAGAACGCTTACCTCAATCGATCCGGGGCTTGTATCAATTGAAGAATTCGTCTGATCACGAAAGGGAGGAAGAATACCTCGCCCTCTACACGTATCCACACCTCGGGATGGATTCCAACAGTTGGAACTTGTCTGCTAGGACCCGAATCTGCTATTCGTTTTTATGCTTTGAGAAAACGAAACTTGAAACTCTTAGAACTCTTTGGATCTCACCAAAAGCTCTCCAAGTTCTGTGCCAGGCAGCTCTCCAAGTCTTCTGTCGATTAGGGTTTTTAATCTCCTTCTTATTAAGTGATTTAACCCTAATTCGGTTTAATTATGGAAAACCCCGAAACCCAGAACGGACGGTCCTGAAATACACGTGGACCGTCCGTTCCAGCAAGCCAGAACGGACGGTCTGCTTACGTGGACCGTCCGTTCCAGACAAGCCAGAACGGACGGTCTGCTATCAACACGGACCGTCCGTTCCAACACTTAGAACGGACGGTCTGCGAGTAATCGTAGACCGTCGGGTCTGGACCTGGCGGACTGTCCGTTCCAGACTTCTGGTCCGTCCGTTCCAGACCCTTCCGTCTTTGTTTTTTCGTCGTTTTCTCGTGCGTTTTTTCCTTCCCTGCGTGTATGACCCTGTAGGCTCATTCGATATAGCAGTATAACCCGAAATCTCTATTCCGGATATACAAGACATAGGCGGTCTCTAGCAAGACACTATGACTACCTATCTCGAATAGAGTTTGTTCATGATCTTACGAACGCCAGTGATGATTCCGGTTGATGATCCT
>NW_010965278.1:121494-122359 GCF_000463585.1 Tarenaya hassleriana | reverse complement strand
AGTATCATTCATAATGATACATGGATTTCATAACACATCTAGTATGCAAGAACATGTAATGAATCAAATACTCTCATAAAACCGTAGAAAGTATCAATACATCAAATGTATCTAAATAAAACTCATAAACAGTACATCATAGAGCACTAAACCAACAATCTCCCACTTGCTCTAATGCCCATATCCCAAACATGACCCTCATGCTTCGGCGAAGGGAGAGGCTTCGTCAACGGATCGGCAATGTTGTCATCTGTCGACGCTTTGCAAATGTGCACGTCTCCTCTGTCTATGATCTCCCTGATAAGGTGAAATCGTCTGAGTATGTGTTTGGATCGTTGATGGGATCTAGGCTCTTTCGCTTGTGCGATCGCTCCATTGTTGTCACAATATAGAGCAATGGGGCTATCAGCACTAGGAATGACACCCAGGTCTCCAACAAACTTTCTGATCCAAACAGCTTCCTTTGCTACGTCCGACGCTGCAATATACTCAGCTTCTGTAGTAGAATCTGCAACGGTCGCTTGCTTTGAACTCTTCCAGCTAACAACGCCTCCGTTCAAGCAGAACACATAGCCAGACTGCGATCTTTAGTCATCTGGGTCTTACTGGAAACTAGCATCGGTGTAACCCTTTACAGCGAGCTCGTCATCCAACCCACCGTATACCAAGAACACATCCTTAGTCCTTCTCAAGTACTTCATGATGTTCTTGACGGCGATCCAGTGCGACTCACCTGAATCTGACTGGTATCTACTCGTAATGCTCAACGCGTAGGATACATCCGGTCGAGTACAAAGCATGGCATACATGATGGATCCAATTGCCGAAGCATATGGAATCCGATCCATGCGTTCTCGCTCATCAG
>NW_010965278.1:118927-121085 GCF_000463585.1 Tarenaya hassleriana | reverse complement strand
GTGTGCACGTTGCCATCCATGTCTGTCTTCTTCTTGAAGATTCATTTGCATCCGATGGGTTTTATCCCTTCAGATGCATCAACCAGAGTCCATCCTTGGTTGTCTGACATGGATTGCATCTCGGACTTCATAGCCTCGCGTCATTTCTCGGAATCGGGACTCGCCATAGCCTCTGGGTATGTGGTAGGCTCGTCATGTTCTAATAGCATGAGTTCCTCATTCCCAGTCACAAGAAATCCGTATCTCACAGGTCTTGGCGAATCCTGCCTGATCTCCGAGGTTCACTCGTCGAAGATTGAGTCTCAACCAACAGTGAAACAGGTTGAACTTCTTCAACTTGTTCACTCGGCTCAACGTCTACTTGTTGCTCTCGAACTTCCTCAAGTTCGATCCTACTCCCACTGACTCTTTTGGAGACGAAATCTCGCTCCATAAAAGTCGCATTCCTGGCAATGAACACCTTGTTCTCTGCCGGAATATAGAAGTAGTAACCCTTAGTTTCCTTAGGGTAGCCTACAAATAAACACTTATCAGATTTGGAGGATAACTTATCAGTCATCTGATGCTTCACGTAAGCGACGCAATCCCAAATTCTGACAAACGACAACGCGGGATGCTTTCCCGTCTATATCTCATATGGCGTCGTTTCAGCCGACTTCGTTGGACTCCTGTTTAGCAGGTACGCAGCGGTCTCTAAAGCATAGCCCCAGAAGGACTTCGGAAGATCTGTCTGACTCATCATCAAGTTGGTTTTGTACTTCGTTTCTGAAAGCCTTGATTATTTCAAGTGTTTCAGACTTATGTCTCATCAAATAGGCATAACCGTATCGACTGAAATCATCAGTGAATGTAACGAAATACAGATAATCTCCTCTAGCTGGACAGCTCATTGGTCTGCATACATCACTATGTATCAGATCCAATGACTCTGTCGCTCTCTGTCCTTTCCCCTTGAAAGGATGCTTTGTCATCTTGCCCATCAAACAAGACTCGCAAGATTCAAGAGACTCAAAGTCAAATGAATCCAGAAGACCTTCAGAATGAAGCTTTTGTATGCGCTTCTCGTTTATATGGCCTAGACGACAATGCCAGAGGAAGGTCGGGTTTAAGTCGTTCGGCTTAAACCGTTTAGTACTCACGCTATGGATGGATGATATTGAGTTCGAAGGCTGATCATTCAAGACGTATAAACCATTATCTAGATAACCATTACCATAGTAAATATTGTCTCGATAAATCATCAAACTCGAGTTCTCAATCACAAATCGAAAACCATCCAAATCCAGACATGAAATAGAAATAATGTTCTGCTAATCGCAGGAACATAGTAATAATTACTAAGCTCTAAAACAAGTCCAGAAGGAAAATGCAAATCGTAAACGCCAACACACAATGCAGCAACTCTTGCTCCATTTCCGACGCGTAGATCCGCTTCTCCCTTAGCTAGCATCCTACTTCTTCTTAGTCCCTGCACATTTCCACAAATGTGTGAGGCACTTCCGATATCTAATACCCATGAAAATGTAGTACAAATGTTAGCTTCTATAACATCAATACCTGAGGCAGAAGCTTCACCAAGCTTCTTATCCTTCAGATCCTCCAAGTAAAGGTGACAATTACGCTTCCAGTGTCCAGACACTCCGCAGTAATGACAGTCACCCTTATCGGGCTTAGGCTTGGGCGTAGAGGCAACTTTTGCCTTTTTCGCCGCCTTCTTTTTGGCTTTACCCCGCCGCTTCTTGCTGGAGTTGTTCTCAACAACAAGCACAGTCTTGGGTACCATGATATCTTGCTCGGCCGATTTCAGCATCCCATGCAGTTCGGCTAAGCTCTTAGTCATCCCGTGCATATGGTACTGCATCACGAACTGGTTATAGTCCTCGGGTAATGACATCAGGATCAAGTCTGCGACCAAGTCACCATCGAGGTTCACCCCCATACGCTCAAGTTCCTCAACATAAGCTCGCATGTTGAGGACGTGGGTGTTGACAGAACTGCCTCTCGACATATCCGTCTTCACTAGAGCTTTTAACGTCTTGTACTTTTCAGTACGCGCTAGCTCACCAAACATGGTCTTGAGCTGATTGATCATATCAAACAAGCTCTTCCCCTCAAATTGCCTCTGCAGATTCGGGGCCATGCTTCCCAACATGAGACA
>NW_010965278.1:114732-118066 GCF_000463585.1 Tarenaya hassleriana | reverse complement strand
AGATAATCTGGCACGCTCAGCTTTGGCATGACCCGTGTTACGGATGATCGATGCCTTGACAAGCGCTCTAGTAATGGGAGGTACACGCTTAACATTACATAAATAAGGGATTTTTGAAACCACACTTAAATCAAGCATCTACTTTCAAGCTATGAGAACCACCATTTCTCCATCTTGCCTCACCAAGATAATACGACACACCCATATGATTGGCATGTTTGTTATATTTCGGTATCCTTGAATCATTACAGAATGATTCTAAACACCCTGGTCAGTTATCATTGTGGGAACAATGATGAATTAAGACTAGCATGAGGTGTGATTGATGCATTGGATGCATATCACAATCATGGGTACTCGTTGTGAACGAGTGACTGGATGACCCGCATGAGATTGTCACATGGACAGAGTCATGACTTGAATCTCATACAGCGGTTCGTTCTCGGATCCTTAGACCTGAGATGTCTAGAGTATCTGATATGAGGAGTGGCGTGTCTTGACTGCGTCAAACGTCGTCTTTAACCGGATGATTATAACGGCGTTGATCAGATACGTTCACGAATCATATGGAGATAATGGACATGCAATATGGGACTTGTCACCTCCTTAACAGGAGAGATATCGCTGGGCCCTCTCGTGGAAATCGGACTATGAAAAACGCGTGGCCACGCTATAGATGAAGTTGCATCTATTTTATTAGTTGATTTGCCAAGACGAGAAAGCAGTTGAACTTGAAGGGTGGCTCAAACCATGTCCTTGTTCAACATATGATATCGTGAGATAAAGGATCAGATTCGAGCTGTTATTGCCTCGGTTAGATCACCTCTAACTCAATTCAACGTGGGTGGTCATGGCGTCTTGCTAGAAAGCTAACCGCGATTTGTAGATCGGGAATGGTTCTCGAGGCTGCTGCCACTGCGAATGGGCATACAGGGTCACACACCATTAGGGATGGACTTATATGTGAAGTATCGGAAATGAAGACTTGGATTTGGTCGAACAAACGGTTTTTCGGAATCGTGTATATCACCGTAGGAATCGAATACTTACCTCTTTCCTGAAGATCTGAAAGTAGCAATCGATCCAGGGCCTGTTTTAATCACCAAGAGCTGAAAGTACAGCTCCTCTACACGTATCCACACCGACGGGAAGGATTCCAAACGCTTTTGGAACTGATCTGCTAGGATCTGTGAAGATGGGCCGAGTCAAGAGTTGACAATGGGCTTGGGCTGATTCGTTCTGACTCGACCGAGTCAGAGTTCTGACTCGGACCGAGTCAATACTCGGAAAAAGTCTCTTTTCACAAGGATTAGGGTTTCTATCTTATAAGGAGGTGTTGGACGCCGTCCTAAGAGGAGAACTCGACTTACAGAACCCTAAGACAGATCTAGAACAGAAGAAAATCGTTTCTTTTGAAGTTCTAGTTCCCGGGATTCGATCCCAAGTCTTGGAAACCCTATTCACTTCACAGATCCTAGCAGATCAGTTCCAAAAGCGTTTGGAATCCTTCCCGTCGGTGTGGATACGTGTAGAGGAGCTGTACTTTCAGCTCTTGGTGATTAAAACAGGCCCTGGATCGATTGCTACTTTCAGATCTTCAGGAAAGAGGTAAGTATTCGATTCCTACGGTGATATACACGATTGAACGGGGTTTTACGGATGATTTTGGTTGCGTGTGACGTTTGACTAGGTTTAGATTATTCTTCCGCTGCATGAAACCTAGTAAACCAAACCCTAGATCGATATGATCGCATGCTAGGAATCCGTAGTCCAAAAACCCAACACAATGATTAACATAATCCGAATAGACCATCCATTCGATTATGTAATCCCAATCTCGAAGCTCCCACTCAATCAAGCATATCTAATATCTCGATTAAGTTACATGCATTCATTCCTTATGGACCATCCATAAGAATAAATCATGTCTATTTGAGTCACAGTTGATCAGATTAAGCAACGATTGCACAATCGGATCAGAAAACGAAAAATCTCGGAGTCTGAGTCTCGGACCGTCCGTTCTGGATGTAGAACGGACGGTCTACGTATGAGAACGGATGGACCACATGTTTCTGCAGACCGGACGGTCCAGACACTCTGGAACGGACGATCCACTGTCTCAGAACGGACGGTCCAGACCTTTCGGTCTATCCTCAGTCCGTCACCCCTGGTCTGTCCGGTCTGGTAAACCCAGAACGGACGGTCTAGGGTTTGGTCACGTGATCAGATCACGTTTTTCGCGTTCTCGGCCTCGTTCAGACCCGAAACCGATCCGAATTCGTCTGTTGACCCAAAATTCGAACTCCTACACTCTATGCAACAGGAAACATGCAATCTACACTAGATTCAATCATCAAACATGCATAGAAATCAAAGCAAACATGGATTCAAACAATTCAAATCCTAAAACGTGCGTGATCGGGTTCTACGAAATCAAAACAGAGCAACCAGGCTCTGATACCACTCATGGGTTTCCTGGGATCTCTAGAGCGAATCCTATTCCTAAGAGATCGATTCTAGGGTTTGCGCAGCGGATATAAAACAAAAATTTAATAAACCCAAGAACCATGCTTCTATGAATCGTAGAAACGTTAGAACGCTTACCTCAATCGATCAGGGGCCTGTATCAATTGAAGAATTCGTCTGATCACGAAAGGGAGGAAGAATACCTCGCCCTCTACACGTATCCACACCTCGGGATGGATTCCAACAGTTGGAACTTGTCTGCTAGGACCCGAATCTGCTATTCGTTTTTGTGCTTTGAGAAAACGAGACTTGAAACTCTTAGAACTCTTTAGATCTCACCAAAAGCTCTTCAAGTTCTGTGTCAGGCGGCTCTCCAAGTCTTCTGTCGATTAGGGTTTTTAATCTCCTTCTTATAAAGTGATTTAACCCTATTTCGGTTTAATTATGGAAAACCCGAAACCCGGAACGGACGGTCCAGAAATACACGTGGACCGTTCGTTCCAGCAAGACAGAACGGACGGTCTGCTTACGTGGACCGTCCGTTCCAGAAAAGCCAGAACGGACGGTCTGCTATCAACACGGACCGTCCGTTCCAACACTTAGAATGGACGGTCTGCGACTAGTCGTAGACCGTCGGGTCTGGACCTGGCGGACTGTCCATTCCAGACTTCTGGTCCGTCCGTTCCAGACCCTTCCGTCTTTGTTTTTCCGTCGTTTTCTCGTGCGTTTCTTCCTTCCCTGCGTGTGTGACCCTGTAGGCTCATTCGATATAGCAGTATAACCCGAAATCTCTATTCCGGATATACAAGTCATAGGCGGTCTCTAGCAAGACACTATTACTACCTATCTCGAATAGAGTTTGTTCGTG
>NW_010965278.1:112883-114531 GCF_000463585.1 Tarenaya hassleriana | reverse complement strand
ACTCTTGCAGAAGCAATACCCATCGGATCAACCTTGGTTTAGCATCCTTCTTCGTGAGCAAGTACCTTAAGGCGGTGTGATCCGTGTAGACGATGACCTTAGAACCCACCAAGTATGATCTAAATTTCTCGAAGGCAAATACTACAGCAAGGAGCTCTTTCTCCGTGGTGGAGTAGTTCATTTGAGCGTCATCGAGCGTTCGACTTGCGTAGTATACGGCGTAATGCTTCCCATCTTTCTTTTGTCCCAATACGGCCCCGACCGCGAAGTCGCTAGCATCACACATTAACTCAAAAGGGATACTCCAATCTGGGGGTTGAATGATCGGAGGTGAAACTAGTGCCTTCTTCAATATTCCAAATGCTTTGTGGCACTCCTCATTAAACTCAAATGGGACGTCCTTGCCCAAAAGCGCAGTTAAGGGTCTCGCTATCTTCGAAAAATCTTTGATGAATCTCCTGTAAAATCCGGCGTGACCCAAGAAACTTCTGATCCCTTTAACGTTGGTCGGTGGCGGTAACTTCTCAATCACTTCCACTTTCGCTCTATCCACCTCTATCCCCTTGTCCGAAATCCGATGACCAAGTACAATGCCCTCTCGCACCATGAAGTGGCATTTCTCCCAATTCAAAACCAAGTTCGCCTTGAGGCACCTGTCTAACACTCGATGGAGATTGGTTAAACACGCATCAAAGGAGGGTCCATGGACGGAAAAATCGTCCATGAACACCTCCATAATGTCTTCAATGACATCGGAGAAAATAGCCATCATGCATCTTTGAAAAGTTACGGGTGCATTGCATAATCCAAATGGCATGCGTCTATATGCAAAAGTGCCGTAAGGGCATGTGAATGTTGTTTTCTCTTGGTCACTCGGATGGATAGGAATCTAAAAGAAACCGGAGTAACCATCGAGGAAACAAAAATAAGAATGCAGTGCAAGTCTCTCTAACATTTGATCAATGAATGGAAGGGGCAAGTGATCCTTACGGGTGTTTGTGTTAAGTTTTCGATAATCAATGCACATTCTCCATCCCGTAACAGTTCTAGTCGGTATGAGTTCATTGTTTTCATTTGGAACGACCGTGATTCCTCCCTTCTTAGGTACGACTTGCACCGGGCTAACCCAAGAGCTATCCGAAATTGGATAAATAATACCCGCATCTAACAATTTCAAAACCTCTTTCTTGACTACTTCTTTCATGTTCGGATTTAGCCTACGTTGATATTCGATTGACGATTTGGTATCATCCTCTAAATGTATGCGATGCATGCAAAGAGAGGAGCTAAGACCCTTGATGTCTCCTAGAGTGTAACCTAGGACTTCCCTATATTGCCTAAGCAACTTGATGAGTTTTTTACTTGATCCTCATCTAATGCATCATTAACGATAACGGGATAGGTAGAATTTGAACCAAGAAAGACATACCTAAGCCCTTGGGGTAAGGGCTTTAGTTCCACTTGCGGAGCATGTTCGGGGTCCCAATCAGTGTGTGATTTCTCTTTTGAACCTTGAGATGAGTCGAGAACGGTATGGGTGGTTGACAGGATGCTTCCGGGGTCCAAGTCTTCATTTCCAAGTGAAAACAGGCGGGTCGGCCATTTTTCGGACGGGTCGCTCGCTTCTACAGTGTCTGGATCGTTTTTG
>NW_010965278.1:108454-112348 GCF_000463585.1 Tarenaya hassleriana | reverse complement strand
TTCGTCAAAATATCCTTGAGGAACTTCGCATATGAGGGCATTTGGAGGATTGCCTCATGGAAAGGCATTGTAATCTCCATCTTCTTCAGCATTTCCGCAAACTTTCCAAATTGGTTGTCCTCATTAAATTTCTTTAAACGAGAAGGAAAGGGTATCGGGGGTACCTTAGGCGGAGGAGGAATGTAAACTGGTTCTTTCTCCTGTTCTTGCACCTTAGGAATGTCTCCCTCTACAGAGTTTTCTTTTTCCTCTCTTGTTAGTCTTGGTGGCGATGTCTTCTCAACCATCGGAGGGATGATCTCCGGAAGTTGTTTCCCACTCCTTAGCTCCACTGCATTGATGTGCTCATGAGGGTTCACCTCGTTCTTACCGGGAAGTATGCCTTGCTGTTTCGATGAGGAGGAGGACGCAAGTTGGGCAACTTGATTGTCCAAGATCTTCAAGTGAGCTTGTACTCCTTCCAATTGCTTCTTGAACGCAACTTGCTCATTTTCAATGCCCCCAATGGATACTCCTTGTGATTTTTGACCTTGGAGGATTTGAAATAGCATATCCTTGATGTCCGGGTCTTGATCCTTGGGTTGCACTTGTTGTGGCCTATAATTGGAATTCCCTTGATAACCTTGACTCCCTTGGCCTTGTTGTTGATACTTTGATTGAAAACCCGGAGGTCCTTGATTGTTCCGTTGGAAAGTGGGTTGAGGATTTAGCGCATTCGACGTGTTCTTGTAGGAGAAGTTGGGATGATTCCTCAATCTCAGGTTGTATAGGTTGGATGGATGAGTATATTGGGTTGGGCCGACTTAGTTGGCTTCTTCCGCTTCTTGATCAACCATGTACATACCCGGTTGAACTTGCGCTAAATTGTGATCTTCTATAGCAGCTACTTGTTTGGCATTGGCGACTTGGACCTTTATCTCAGCAAGGTCGACCAGCACGGCCTTAAGTGCTGCGTTATCTCCCACATCCCCTTTCACTGAGCTTCTCCTACTGAACTCGTTGGACGTATGGCTGCGTCCCTTGGCCAGTTTTGCAATTGTCGCCTCTAACTCTTGAAAAGGGATGTCATATATGTCACCTCCACATGCTGCATCAATCCAAGACCGAGTATCATCCTTCAACCCATGGATAAATATGGATAGAAGGTAGTCTCTTTCCATTCCATGGTGAGGGCACATTCTTTGATATTCCTTGAAGCGTTCCCATGCATCATGGAGATTCTCTCCATCCTCTTGCACAAAAGCATTAATCCGATTCCTCGCATGTTGAGTCTTGGTAGAGGAGTAGTATTGCATAAGAAATTGTTCTTCCATCTCACCCCAAGATTTTCAAATGAGCTTGTACTCCTTCCAATTGCTTCTTGAATGCAACTTGCTCATTTTCAATACCCCCAATGGATACTCCTTGTGATTTTTGACCCTGGAGGATTTGGAATAGCATATTCTTGATGTCCGAGTCTTGCTCCTTGGGTTGCACTTGCTGTGGTCTATAGTTGGAATTCCCTTGATAACCTTGACTCCCTTGACCTTGTTGTTGATACTTTGATTGAAAACCCGGAGGTCCTTGATTGTTCCGCTGGAAGGCGGGTTGAGGATTAAGCACATTCGACGTGTTCTTGTAGGAGAAGTTGGGATGATTCCTCAATCCCGGGTTGTATAGGTTGGATGGATGAGTGTATTGGTTTGGACCGACATAGTTGACTTCTTCCGCTTCTTGATCAACCATGTACATTCCCGGTTGGACTTGCGCTAAATTTTGATCCTCCACAGCAGCTACTTGTTTAGCGTTGGCGAGTTGAACTTTTATCTCAGCAAGGTCGGCCAACACTGCCTTAAGAGCTGCGTTTTCTCCCACATCTCCTTTCACCGAGCTTCTCCTACTGAATTCGTTGGACGTATGGCTGCGTCCCTTGGCCAATTTTGCAATTGTTGCCTCTAGCTCTTGGAAAGGGATGTCATATATGTCACCTCCGCACGCTGCATCAATCCAAGACCGAGTATCATCCTTCAACCCATGGATAAAGATGGACAGAAGGTAGTCTCTTTCCATTCCATGGTGAGGGCACATTCTTTGATATTCCTTGAAGCGTTCCCATGCGTCATGGAGATTCTCCCCATCCTCTTGCACAAATGCATTGATCCGGTTCCTCGCATGTTGAGTCTTGGTAGGGGAGTAGTACTGCATAAGGAATTGTTCTTCCATCTCACCCCATGTCGAGATAGAATTTGGCTCAAGAGTGTAGAGCCAATCTATAGCTCTCTCCGTAAGTGAGTAGGGGAAGGTTTCAAGAAACACATCTTCAAGGGTAACCCCCGGTCCCTTCTTGATTGCCTTACAGTTCATCTTGAAGTTCGTAAGGTGAGCATTCGGGTCCTCGTTTGGTCTCCCACGGAAACTCATGTTGTTGAGCATTTGGATGCATTGCGGTAGGAGTTCAAGTTCTTCTAGTGGTCCCCGATTGATGCATGATAGTAACTGAGTATGCTTCGGTTGTGTGTACGTTCGAAGCGTTCTAGGGGCTGCTTGGGCTGGACTTCTTTGGGCATTGGCCCCTCTCAACAGCTCTTCGGCCATCTCGGGTTGTTCTCTCTGTGCGTTGTTTTCTCTTAGCATTTCTTCGGCCATTCCCCACTGTCTTTGCTGTCTACGAGCGAAGCGTAGGGTCCTTTCTATTTCGGGGTCGAAGATGAGTTGATCTCTACCGGTTGTGCTTCTTGTCATGCACCGGAAGAGCTGCACACCAAAGAGACAAAACGAACCGAAAGTGCTGTGAAACGGTTATGTCACAAAGTAATCCAAGCAAGTATCCAAGCAATGATGATCTAGCACAGATCTAGACTAACACGAAAACGCCTAGTCCCCGGCAACGGCGCCAAAAACTGGAGGCGCACGCCCCGAGTCTTATATTTAATACCCGATTCGTACCACTATCCGCAAGTATACGGTAGTTGTAGTACCGGGGTCGAACACGAGGACTAGGATGTATTAGTCTATCTCTAAGCTAGATTAGGTGGTCAAGTAAAAATGTGGTTTATGGTAAGGGTCGGAATACAAGAAAGCAAGTAAAATTAACGGTTTGTAAAACGATGGTTTGAGGCGTTGTAGGTTCGGGATCCCTCAAGAATCGTATGGATGGTTAATGATGCTACAATGTCTATGGGTTATCCTCCATATGGGGGTTTCAAGCACTTCTTCTAGAGTTTGTCTCTCCCAAGCTTAAACTCACTACCTAGAGGATCGATTCACCCATCTCCCAATGATCTAAATGATCTCTAGATGCATTAGTGTACCCTATCATGAACCCTAAGCAAGTTAAGCCATCTCCCAATGTGAATAACTCACTCATTTGACATTTGGTTCCAAACATCATTCCCATATCCCTATGATCTATGTGTTCTACAATCATATCAATTAGGGTATCAACCAAATCAATAGCATTAAGCACAAAACATCAAACCCATGGAAGAAACTCAAAGACATCATAGATTAAGCATAGGTATCCATACAAAAGTGGGGATCCCTCACCCACAACAAAGTCACTACTCCATAACTAGGGTTTCAAAACAGAAAGCAAAATGAAGAAACATGGAAAAGGAGAAGAAATGCTCAAGATGGTCTTCAATGGTGGTCCTCTTCTTCTCCTAGCCTCCTTGATCTCCAAAAATCCCTCTTTTCTTCCTCTCCAAGGTGATTTTTCTCCCAAGTGTCTAGCCCCCCTTTCTCTCTCCTCAAACTCCCCTTTTTGTCCAAGTCCCAAATTAGGTTTTCTCCTCAAAACACGGATTTTTCCTTTTTGGGCCGATTTTGATTTCGGGCGGTCGCTCATTTTTCAGGCGAGTCACTCATTTTTCTTCCGGTCGCCCATTTTTCAGGCGGGTCGCTCATTTTCCTCTG